>NC_092657.1:9759390-10359390 GCF_032118995.1 Asterias amurensis | reverse complement strand
TTTGCTATCACGTGACATATCTTCCCTTATTCAAAACTACAAGGATCTGCTTGGGTGCTTATACCACTCTCAAGTTTGAGCATCTGTCACGGCTGTTTCACACGCTATGCAATGCGCGCTATCTAAGTCATGCAGTTTGTTTGTTGTGCTTTTCGATATTTACTCCACTTACGTTAACAAACGTACATTGATAGGTAGCCATTGCGCAATCAACCGTACGCTACTCGCCGCATACGCGGCAGTAAAAGTTGTCGAATTGTCCGTTGTTCTCGTTGCCTTGAACTGTTTTAGGTCTGTAATCCTTCGAAATGAGATTCCCAGTCAGATTATACGAAATGTTTCTTATAATTGTCGCAATATTTCGAAGTTTAAGTATTTTTGTGGTGCTTTTTTTCGATCGTAGGTTAAATCCACGGGAAAAAAACTTGCTCCAGTAAATCTTGAAATGTCATCAAGTTGAGCATAGTCAGCAAATTTAATCACTACCACTGTATTACTACATAAATTTGACATAATAAAATACCTACTCGGACTTTGGGACATTGGGTAATAATTTAGAAATCCTTCTTGAAAAACGTAAACATTAAGCATCCCACAACGCAGTTTTGACGAACCATGCACATCAGACGACTTTGCTCGCTGGTTAACAAAGGCATCAACTGCGGTACAACACACACAGCGCGCATGGTACCAGTTATTTTGCCGTGAGAAGCGCGGGGGTATTGAATACTACAGTATACAGTTTTGTTTATTTGTTGTGATTATGTTACGGTCTTCCGTGAAGAGAGCTGACAACAATAAAAATGCTACAAAGACTTCAGTTCATTTTAAGTGTTTCATAATGATTTATTGCTCTTTCAAACATGAGTTTCAAATTCCACCAGTTAGGATTAACAAAAATATGTAGGGTATGTACAAATCGAGTAAAAACATCAACAAGAAAACCAACAGTATGCAAAGAATTCGTCAAGGAAATTTACAATGTATTTGATGTATGTACATGGGCTGACACTCCTGATCAACATCCCCATCATCTTTGTGAACTATGTGCGAGGAAGGTTCGTCACCAGAGAGCTGGTACTCGTGATTACGGTTTTAAGATTACTTCACTAACACAGCGGATTCAGAAAGACTGGCAAAAACATCCAAGGACAGGGTCATGTGATGTGTGTGAACTACTCCAAAAACAATCGCAAGGAGGTCCCAAACCATCATCAACCAAACCCAAAAGAGGACAACCTGTGAAAGTCAACGCCCAACAGATAATTCTTCCATATGACTGTTCATCGGAAAATATTTTCTGCTTTCTGCAAATGCCAACGGCTACCTTCCATCAGCAGGTCTCAGCCAGCATAGAAATTATCGGACATATTGAACAAAGTCTGTTTACATGTGCCATTTGCCTGTGTATTTTAAGCAGACCCTGTGTACAGACACCATGCCAGCATAATTATTGTGCAGTATGTTTGTCAGCTTACTTTACACATCACAAATTGACTGAGCTTAAATGCCCAATATGTATGAAACTGGTCAACTTCAACAAAGTAACAGCAAGTCCAAGGGTTCTTTGTGTTCAGCTTGACAGCTTGGATGTTGCATGTAACAAATGCAGCCAAATTGGCAACATCCACAAAGTTGTGGGTCACAAATGTGAAGTGACTGTTGATGTTCGGCCGAGAGTGACCATAGTAAAACATTCAAAAGTTATCGAGTCCCAGGCGAAAAGCACAACAACTTTCAGCACCAGAGTAACCGATGCTGCAAGACTGCTAAAATCCCTTGCTAACGATCACCAACAGGGCAATCCCATTCCCCATGAAATAGAGCAAGCCGCTGATAAAAGGACTTGGATCAAGCTGAACGAACACAAAGAGCACAAGGCTTATCTTCACACTGGTGGAAGAGTAAGTAATAAATTGTTATTGTTTTTAAGAAAATATTGCCACTCAAACAAACTTCAAAACTAAAATATATTTTTAACAGTAAAAGCAGGCTTAACTTTTTTTGTAAAATTTGTATGTACAGATAAGAAGGAACTTTTCACGTTTACAAAATTTCTTTTGAAGAATAATTTAAACATCTTAAAACAGGTTTGTTAACTGAACATCATGATTGTTTTACTTGATCATGTACATGTAAGTCATTATAATATTGCACAAGTTGCTCCCAAAACATTTAAATTTAAGTTAACAAAACTAAATGTACAATAAATATATGATAGTGTTTTACAAACATTGCTAACCAGAATTGATAAAACATATAACATTACAAAAAATTTAAAAATTTAAAGAATTCAAAATGACTTAAATTGTATTTTCCAGCCTGCGTTAGTTCAGAAAGTGACAAAGACAACCGAGTTAGAGTCTGCTGCCAAGAGTGCATCTGATACTGGGCAGAGTACGATGTCTGCGAATCAAGCATTAGCTATGATGCGTGACTGCCACCTTGCATGGGACCAGCTTCGAAAGCTGAAAAGGTACATTTGGTTTGTTTGCAAATTTATTATTTGTTTTTAGACTATTTGAGTTATATGCATCATTTTTGTAATGCTTTCCGCAATCTCCAATTACACTCTTTGATCACCGACTTAATGTACAATTTGAAATATAAGAACAAGTTAATATTGTTATGTTTGTATTTTTTGTACAGGTATATACCTAAAGGCTTCACAATTTCATCAGAAAGGAAAATGAGGAAGCAACAAGACATCTTCATCAAGGATAACCTTTTGTGGGGAAATGATTAAGCTTGTGTTTCCTTCCACCAAGGCAGATGGCATCAATGGCTTTGAAACAAAAGAAACCCCTTTTCTTTATATCAACAACCTGCCTTCCCTAATTTTGGACTACCTTGACCGCCTTGACAGGTACATTTACTTATAGGTACAATTTAAGCTGTGCAAGTACATTGTATGCTTGACAATGTTTTTAAATAACAAGTTTGAATTTTTTTCTCAACAGTGCTGGGCTTTTGGTGTGGCATGATGGAGTTATTCCGAAGGATGAAGTCTGGTTGAAAATTGGCGGGGACAAGGGAGGGACATCTTTTAAGATGAACTTCCAGATAGTGAATGTGTCTCATCCAAATTCACTCAGCAACACAATTGTGTTCATTGTTTTTGAGGGAAGTGATTACCTGGTCAATTTGCAATGTACACTCCCCAAACTCATGAGACAGATAGCTGACTTGGCAACAGTAAAGTGGAGGTGAGATGTGTACTTTAACCTGTGATTTTACTACAATTAAGTTAAATAAGTTACATGTAACATTTTCTATGAGATAATATATGCAAAAAATTAACCTTGTTTACCCCTTTGTTTTCTTTGGGTGGCAATCGCTTTTGCAGAGACAAGTCCTTTCGACTTCTATGTTTTGGAGATTACGAGCTCTTGAACAAGACTTACGGCCTTTGTGGTTGCAACGGTAAGTACATGTATATTTCTGGTTAATAATAATAAAATCATGACTTTTATAATTTTGAAAAAATAATGTAGATTTTAAATTAATTTTATTTTTTTTGCATCATTACAGCTCGTTACTGTTGCATTTATTGCAAAGCTTCCAAAGAAATGATGCAAAAACCCTTAGCTGAACGTGGACTATCCCCTGCAAGATCACTGAATGATATTAAAGACAACCACCAACACTTTCTCAAAAGTGGTGCCAAAAGGAGTCAAGCCAAAGATATTTCTTTCAGTGTTGTCAGTGAGCCGCTTATCCCAATAGAAGTTGATCATGCAAGTCAAATGTAACTTAATTAACTTTTTTAAGGGGATATGTTGTCATGATCAAAGCAGGTCTGTTGCTGTACATGGAATTATCAACTCACCAGTTACAACACCGACACGCACACTCTCTGCTTGAAAAGCTAACAATTCCATGTAGAGTCACAGGCCTGCTTTGTTACTATTTAATGACTTACCAGTACTAGCTTGCATGTTTATATACATGTACACATGTATACATCTTTTGGGAAAGTATGCAACTTTTATGTACATGTTCTTCTATCATTAGGTTATACTTCCCAGTCTTCACATCTCACTTGGAGTTTTTAAGAAGCTCTTTGACCTGTTTGAGAGTGACTGCCACAGATTAGACGAGCACCTCTTCAAGTTGCGAGCTCAAGTGGAAGATGAGGATGAAGATGAGGATGAAGATGAACATCGCGACACTAACTTTGATGTGCAAATTGCCACTTCTGTTAAGCAGCGAAACCACATTGCAGAACAACTGACGAAGAAAAAATCACGCCTTGAAGAACTCGAGGATGATCTACCCCTGTATGTACTCCAGCACACTGAGCAGCAAGATGTGGATGCTGAATTCCGTCAGATGGCAACTGAGACATATCAGTTGAGAGTCGATGTACATGGCCTGGTGAGTTTGACATGTAAAACACAATGCAGTCTCAATATTCTTGGAATAATGAATTTAGCATGCAAAATTATTGTGTCCATTTGTTTTTCGCAGGAAATCGAAATGAATCGTGCTGACCTTGCCTATGGAACTGGTCCTGTTGTCAGCTCCTTGGACAAAGTTTTGTCAAGGTTTCATGTTCAGCGACAGGCCTACCACGGGAAGTCATTTGTGGGCAACACCATGTTCATCGATGCTGCACTGTAAGTACCAGCAATATGCATTAAATCGCGAGGGCCATCTCGCAAACTCCAAACAAAGTTCAGTTAAGTTTATAAACAAAAGCTGCATTTTCCATCAACAGGTTGAAGTCATTGAAGCATTGACTGCGGCTCCAATGAAGGTCATGCTGGAAAATATGACGGATGATGTTCCTCTTGCAGCCCACGAACGACTTCTCATGGAATCTGCGAACATAAAGAAAAAATACAGTGACATATTTCTTAAGTTCGCAGATGTACATCATGGCATCAACCATGCGAGGGCAATCTCACCACAAGAACTTAATCAGATTGGTAATCTTTGTTTTATATTCTGCTTTGAAAAAATGTACGTTGGTTTTTATATATTTCCTGCACTTGGTTTCTGCTACACTATAGTAAACATTAATAAGCTGAAACAAAACTGAACACTCGAATTGACCATTTTTTGGTGCATAGAAACTTTTATAGTGAGAATTTTTTCTGAGCCAACTTTGTAGCAAATTCACACAAGACAAGTGGGCATGGAACAATCTGCCGGCTGGATAATCTTTGTGAAAAGTTAACTGGTGTCAGCAACTTCATAATTTTTCACTTTCAGTCTTACACTTAGATTGTTATGATAGATAATTACCACTTACATTTTTGTGTTTGTGCTAAATGTAGATATCTGCATCAAAGAATTCCTGAACTCATTCCGTGCATCATTCCCAAGCTCCAACATCTCACCAAAGCTCCATCTTTTGGAAGATCATGCCGTCGAGCAGCTGAGAAAATTCCGGGTAGGATTCGGTCTGCTAAATGAACAAGGTGGCGAGCTGATACACACAGACTTCAACAGAACTGGACGAGTGGTGCACGGAATGAGGGATCCCCTTCAACGACTGATGGCTGTCATGAGAAGACACCTTGTGGGCACAACACCAGAAGTGCAGACAAACATCGCCAAAACCTCCAGAAAGCATGAATGTTAAAGACAAAATTATAAATTAGTGATGCGGATCATGCCAATATTGACCAAGAAAGGGTTTTTAGTTTGAAAGTGTAAAAATCATCACTTCTTGCTTAAAATAACCTGCATGTGAACAGCAAACAAACAACAACTAACATGCGCCGAGTGATAATTAATGTTAAGTACGAAGTCTGTTCGTACAAAAAATACGACATTCAAAAACAAGATCCTATTCATTATTCTTAGTAATTAATCCCATCATCTTTCAACCAACAACGGCTAAAGCCCGGTTCATACTTCCTGCGAATGCGAAGCGAATTTGACGTCACAACCCTCCTTTCGCAGCTTTATTCATAAGTGAGTCAAACAGAGTTCAACTGCTGCGAATTGTTCATTGCGAATGCGTGACGCCAACATTTGCTTCGCAATCGCATTCGCAGGAAGTATGAACCAGACTTTATTATGCTTCAATTCAACTGAAAACAGCGCAACAAATTCTATTTCCAAAATAAAATAAAACTAATGGACCGTCAGAAAGTGTCAGTTTATTTTCTTGAGTTGAGAGTTTTTGTTTATAATAATAAAATAAATATATTAAAATTGTTGATAAATTAAATTTTAATTTTAATTACAAAATAATTATTTTAGTAAGTGTCCTGTAAACACAGCACAGCAAAAGCTTTTGCCATGAAGGATAACTTTCCGTATGGCGCCACCACCTTTTCACTCATTTTACAAAAAGGGATATATCAATCAGGTAAATTAGATACTATATTATTTTATTTCGAATGAAAAGGTGGTGGCGCCATACGGAAACTTTTCCGCCATGAATTGTACTATATTATATAATAATTACCCAGCACAGCAATTGCTTTTGCCATGAATTGTACTATATATTATATAATAATTACCCACCCCATCTACCCACCTATCTTTATCCATGATCCCATCAACAGACAAAAAAAAAAAGAAGTAGGCCTACGTTTACTCAGGTTTTTTTAGGCCGAACGTGTGTACACTGTGATGTATGTACCAATTGTACATACATGTAGTTTACACACAAAACATGATCCCCACGTGTGCGTGTACAAAAAAAACTCAAAAAAAATCACAAAAGTTAGAAGACGATTTGCTAATTAAAACCAAATGTCCCAGACTTACCTTTCACATATCCACTTGAAAAGGTCATTAGATGACAGACTTGCTTGAAGATAGCAACAACAAATGCTCAGGCTTTTTTTAAATGATACAAATCTCACGTCGTTTTTCACATCAGAGCAAGCCACATTTCGCGTCGCCTGGCCGCACACATCGGAGTTTCCGAAGTAGTCTCTACGTCAAGAAGTTCAGCAAACAAGCCCACTGGGATTGAAAAAAGACTGTAGCACACGTAACTCAGACAATCCCAAACAAAAATAAACGACTTGACAGTCATAGCCAATGAACGAACAGAATTTGCAGTACGTCACAACATCGACAACTGGCGAGTTTCATCTTTCGTCCTTTAAATAAACAATGACGTCACGCGTTTTGACAAGCAAATCGCGCTAAGCAATAACAACCGCGAGAGGGCGCACTTTTTTTTGCGTGAAACAGCCGTGCTGTTTGGTGGATTAGCACGTTCTGCAAAAAAAGAACTTCTATTAAAACACAACACTATATAACAAAATATACAGTTCTACTATAGATGTACGGATGCAGTGTACATGTACGGCTATCTTCCCAGCGATCTACTGCTCTGGCATCAGATGGTGCCATTGGTTGAAACAGTTAAGTTCGCACATGCTGGCTGCGCATCCTGTGCATCCGTATTTGGTCTGAATCTTTCAGTTACTCGGCGTCAAGCCTTAGAACAGCACACACAGTAACGTTTGCGGTCTCCGAAACGAACAAGGGTTTTACCAGGGACCATTTCCCCATCAAGTACTTCTTCTACAGGACGCTTTGAGCTGGAAGTAGATTTGCGTAATCTTGATGAAAATCCATCTGCAAGCGAATGGATAACAGCCACCTTGAATGCCTTCAGTGAGGGAGATCTCTTGTTCTTAGAGTAATAATCATGTCTACCGGCCATTATTCCATCAATCGACCACCACATGACGCTTTGAGCTGGAAGTTTGATTTGCGCAATCTTGATGAAAAACCATCAGCAAGCGAATGGATAACAGCCACCTTGAGTGCCTTCAGTGAGGGAAATCTCTTGTTCTTATAGTTCTAATCATGGCTACCGGCCACTATTCCATAATTCGACCACCACGACCTAGTAATTTACCAACTGATCCACATTCCCTTGCCCAATGATAATTTTCGTTAAATCCTAGCAAGTGCCCCAATAAAAAACAAAAGAATGTAGAGCACGAGACTTTATTAGACAATAATAAATAAAAACAGCTGTTATAATATAGCGCGTTACCGAAGACATGATCAGCGCGCTTTACACACAAACAATAGCAAATATAATACACTACAATTAATAAGTTTTGAGGTTGCATTTGTAAACTGAAACTGTTCGAGAGGACCTTTTGGTGTGGGGTTATGAGTTCCAGACAGTTGGCCCGAAAACACTGAATGATCCATCGCCTATCCACCTGCTAATCTGGAAAGACGAGTAACATCCCGGCTCGATCGCAGACCTTCCCTAGATGGTACATGGGTGGCAATGCAGTCCAGAGCTTTGTAGATGTACAGAAGAGGGTAATGAGAAGTTATTTAACACCAGTGTTGATGTTAAGTCCAAAGAGTTTGACTGTCTTATAAAAACATAACGACCAACAGCCTTCATTGCTCATTACCAAGTGTTCATGCTAATTGTTATTATGATCAATATATTGGATATTATCTCTAATATAACATTTATCTGTAATTTACTATTTTAATCATTTTCAAACACTTTGAATACTCTTTATAGGAAGAACGGTTTGTTGCAAAAAGTACCATGGGTGAGATTAGTTGGTTCTTTATTCGTCTTCAGAAGGACTCGCCAATCAACATTTGTTTCTCATTTTTGCAAATTACTGGTTTTCTCGGTCAAAATCTGTTGGTAAGCAGTCAATTTCATTTTCATGCGTTTGAATTATAGCTATTTTGCCTCTCCAGTTGTTGCTGGGTGTCCAATTCAAAATTCGGCCATTCAATGCGTTTTGAGACTAGACGAGTAAAATTCCTTTATGGTATCGTCATTCTTTTTCGTGAAACACACGCATCAAGAAGCGTATGTGTATATGAATGCTGCTTTGATGAATTGTTAAAATTGAATTACTATTTTGTTATGTTGAATGACGCAACATTACATTTGACTATTCATCAAACGAAATCGAATGACCGTTTCCATCAGCATTCGATTTTGCATAGTTTGCGTCGCTAAATCGGCTGCTCATTAATTGCCGAAGTTGACCGAAAAAAAACTATATGTACAAGACACTGCAAAAGTTTGCCTTCAAAATGTTGGTTACCATTCGACGTACAACCTGCCCATGAGGGGCTAGGGGTCCACTGAAAATATCCCCTTGATCATCGTTGTCGTCAAAATGCTCTTCATCATCAATGTCTGGAAGACCCATTTCTCTTGCGATGTTGTGCAGTACGAGTGTTGCAGCTATGACGGCACATATTCGTTAAGGACTCATACGGTTCTCCTCATGCATCGCCCGGAATCTACGTTTCCATGCGCCAATTGTCCTTTCAACGATAGATGTTGTTGCAGCGTGAACTTTGTTGTATCTTCTTTTTTGAGCATTACCAGGGGCAATGTAGGGGGGTAAGGAGGAATGAACACATAAACCTTTATCGCCAATAAGGTACCCGTCAATGTGTGCCTCTTGAAACGCCCCGCTGATTGCACTCTCAGTGAAGATACGAGAGTCATGAGTAGAGCCTGGTCAGCGAATTACACAGTTGATTAAATTCATTTGGTGGTCACGAATTACTTGAATGTTTAGACTGTAGTATCCTTGCATGCAAACAGATAGAGCGCTGTGTGGTTTAAACAATTATCCTTAAGGAGTCGGAGAAATGTCATAAGAGGACACATTACAGCAGCTTCGCGAATGACGGGTGGGATCGTGTCCCACAATCTGGGAAATTGATGGGAGGGTGAATGGAAAAGTGAGTCGGTACGAGCTGAAAGATGGCGGAATGCGAGTGAGTCAAGATGACGAGGATTAATGAAAACCCCGGTAAGACTGGATTCGCAGTGAGCAGTGCCATGTAAAACCTTGAACACAAATGCACTGAGCAAGTAATTACGCCTGTTGGTTAGAGGATGCCAGTGAAGATGCTGCAATCTGTCAATAAGACATAACTCCGCGCCTGTGTCTAAGAGCAAGCCGGGTAGCAGTTCTTTGAACCCTTTCAAGCTGATTTTGTTGTGATAATAGGAACGGATGCCATGCTAGGAGACCATACTCTAAAATGGGGAGAACAAGAGATTTGTAAAGTGAGAAAATTGCGTTGGTGGAGGACCCTCTAGCAACTGTTCTGATGAAACCTAACATGCGGTTGGCTCTGGCAGCTACTGAGGAGGTATGAGTAGCCCATGAAAGTTTGGAATCAAATGTAAGCCCTAGGTACCGAAACGACTTGGTAGATTCTATTGGAAGAGTACCTAGGTTGTACAATATTGGGTCAAGGTTCCTGCATCTTGTGATATGCATGACCTTGGTTTTACTAATGTTGAACATCATCTAAGTCAGATTGGAGCACAAGTTCGTCATTGGCGTTTTCTATTGTGCGGTACAGAAGAATGTCATCGGCAAATAACACACGACTGGATGATGCACCAGATTATGGCGATGTTCCACACGTCTTAGTGGCTGTTGTGCCCCAAGTGTTTAATGCTTATTCTACCGCTGTCCGTGGAAGAACTACTATCTAGTAGGTCCATCAGGGTATTAACCTGTCCTGGTGCCCATGCCTCACAAGTCGTTTTTTAAGCTGTTTTTGTGCTGCCTGTATCTTCCTTGTTATGTATCTCTCTGAACTCTCACTCAAGCCCTCTACCGGAGAATGAATCTGATACGTGATTGGGCTAAAGCTTGCTCTCTAATGCTTTCGCTGATCTGGTCTAGATCTTGACGTGTTGGAGCATGATCAGGAGTCAAAACAAAACATTTTCATTTACCCAACATCGAAAATTGTCAAAAACCAGGCCCCCCTTGATGGATCTCAACATATGCATAAACTAACAAACCTGTGAAAGTTTCAGCTCAATTCGTCGTCGAAGTCATGGAGATGACTATGAAAGAAGAAAAACACTTTGTTACAAGAAGTAGTGTTGTGTCAAATGCTTGATTTCGAGATCTCAAATTCTAAACCTGAGGTCCTGAAATCAAGTTCGTGGAAATTTATTTCTTTATTGAAAACTACGTCACTTTAGAGGGAGACGCTTCTCAAAATGCTATCATCCCCATTACTCGTTACCAAGTAAGGTTTTATGCTAATAACTATTTTGAGTAATACCCATTAATTTCCACTGCCTTAAATTAACTTCCAAAAATAAACACTCAATCTAATAAATCTGGCTCCACTCACACGAGGCTTGCGTCGGCGGCTGTTATGGCCCGTGCTGCAACATCAGCCTGCAAGGGCAGTGGTGTTCTAACCACTATGTGATGATGGAATTCAAAGCTGGTTGCATATTTAGTCTTGTATTTCTGTTTAAATATTGGAACACTTTTTCCACCAGAAGATTAAAACCATAACACACACAGACAATCAGACTTTTCCAGAACCAATGGAGTTCAAAAGGGTTATTTTACCAATTATTGTACAAAGTGTAAAGAACTCAAAGAAGTTTTTACAGAGCTTTCCTTCCTGCACCTGTGAAGATCTGCACAGCCTACCATCATCAGTTATCTCAGACATTACAAGCCAGGGCATGCAGTCATTTAAATGAAGAGTAAATAAATACCTTAAGTAACGTCCTGTTTTACGGCAAATATGATTGCAGGTGATGCTACATGTTGTGTTTGTAATGAGTAAGGCATAGTCCAATAACCATTATTTCTTTTCTCCCCTTTTTTTTATCGTGGGATGGTCAGTCGAAGTAAGCACTCAGCTGTCCCTATGGGATATTAACAAGAACAAGAACAAGAACAAAACAGCGGCAGCGGCAGCGGCAGGGGCAGCGGCAGCGGCAGCAGCAGCAGCAATAATAAACAACATTTATATAGCGCCAAATCCATTAAAAATGCTCCCGGCGCTTTACAACAACAAACATTTTAACCACAAAAACTAAATAATTAAAAGGTCCAAAATAAAAATCCATAAAGTATGATAATAAAACCACAAAGATACATGTACAAGTAAAAAGATGAATATAATCAATCAAACACATTGTGTAAAAGTCACCGATATTGTTTGATCAAGTAAAAAACACAAACAATAATTAAGATAATAACAATTATAAATACCGCAACAATGTTATGAAGCAGGAGGGCAGTAAGAACATAGAAAAATACTTTAAGTTGAAAATGCTTCACTAAAAAGGTGTGGCTTATGCCCAGATTTAAAGCTACAGAGGGAGTTTTCCTCCCTCAGACAAACAATAAGCTGGTTCCACAGAGGTGCTGTTGCAGAGAAAGCTGTCACCCTAAGTACATAATCTAGTGTTCACCGGTTGCAATCTAGTTTAATCTGAGGAAGAAAGTGTGGTCCTACGTGACGTTGAGTTAACCGTACGCAATAGTTCACATGATGCATCTTTTCAAAGTATTGTCGTCAGGAACCTCCCATTGTTCTCTCGAAGTATTTGATTTGACAACATCTGTGAAAATAAGAAAGAGGGGGATGCAAATTTGCAATGTATGTTTGTGTTTTGAAACAAATCTAAAAATGTTCAAACTTCAACTTCAAAATTGACTATTTTGTGAGTATATAACCTGACCAACTGTATCAAAATGTGTTTCCTAGCCAAAAGGGTGGGTCTACTGGATTGAATGTTGGATATCATTTGCATGTTATCTTTACTTGGTTCATTCTAGAATGAGCTGATGTGGTCTACTTTGCATGGGTGTGGTCTGCCTTTTCCCCACTGTGTTCTCCAGAAGCTAAATCATTTTCAAGTGTTTTGATAACAAATTAAAAGCTTGTTGTAAATCAACAAATACAATACTTCACTGATTTTTCCTCCTTTACTTGTCATCTGGGCAAGCATCATTATTATTTCTGAACAGCTAATAACATTAGCTTTGTGGGTGACAGCCAGTAATAGTAACTTCAAACTCGATTATCACCCAATCATCTTTAAATTGTGTCGGCATAAAATTTTCTCATAAGTAAATGTGACTTTACATGTAGTTCACACCTTTGGAAAAGAACAAAAAGAAAACTTTCAACTAAGCAGGTTCAACAAAACAATACCTGTTTTACTCTTAGATCTTTTTATGGAGACATGTCTGCTGGGTAGTTTCCGCTTCAAAGTCACCTTCTTTGGTGGATTTGGTATGTTGAAAATTGTAGGGGCCGCATTCCAAACCAGTCTACCAGTACACATAATCTGGGATGGTTCAAAATGATTTGAGCAGATTCTACAATTATTGTACACATATTTGGGCGACTTGTTCCGCAGATCTGATCTTCTTGTAAACTGAACCCATCGTTCTGATCTGTGGTACCACAAATGAAATACACAAAAGCATCATAATAAACCCATGTGATCTGTGCAGAATTTAATACTAGAGGCCAAATAAGAAACAAACACCTCCATCTTGATTGATAATTTGGGTTGATCTGGTTTATCAAAACATTACAAATAAATTATTCAAGACTACCATCACATTCATAAATTTATAATTTGAATAATGTTATTAGTTAATTACAAAATAAAAACTTAAATGGCTGGAATAAATATAAGAACACTGCTCCACAGCTACTCCATGCTATACTCTGGGGTCATGAATGTTTGTTTCCTGATCATTAATGTCATTATTACATCAAAATGTTCTGCCATAAAGTTCGCCTTACCTGTCTTTGCTTTTTTAAAAATATGTAATAGTGAAGATTACTATTCCGTTGTGAATTATTCACACAATTTACGGCAGAGCACCATAGTGACATGTTTGCTGTGCTGAGCTAGCGCCTGTTGGTTGCAAGTTTTCCATAGCCATAGTGCAGTGCGTAGCGCAGAGCTGACTTTAGTTTTACTTGCCCAACAATAGCGGGTGCCCTTCCATGCTCCCGCCTTTTTGCGTTTCACAATTGCGCACTCAGTGTCCTATCTTCCTTTTATAGTATCTTTGGTTCTGCATAAGTTCCATCTCGACGGTATATGCTTAACCCAAGTCCTTCCCTGGTCCTAGTTACCTAAGAAGAACACAACCTGGCCTAGTCTCGACGACGGCGGCGGTAATATTTTCTTAGCTATAGTAAGGCACTTCATCTAAACTTTTCCCGGATAACTTGCGGAAAAGTTTTCCCGGAGCTAATTTGTTATCCATCAACAAAATATTGTGCATTCTGCATAAACGCCAGTAAAAGCTTTTAGGAAAGTTCTATGGGTCGTTTGTTTAATATTGGTAAAGCCGCACACACTTAGATTTGGTGTTTACTGGGAGCCAGCAGTTGTTCCCATGCGGTCTCGGGAAAACCCTTCCACAAGTTGTCCGGGAATTTTTTTTATAAGGTGCCTAGGTAGGACCACACCCGGGCCAAGTTCGCGCAAGGACCAATGGTTAATCAATGGTTGATTGGTGTCAAACAGTGCGCGTTCGCGTTACTACTGAAGTGCAAACAACTCTAGTCAGTGGTCAACTAGTTAGTCTATAAGGCGGCGGCAACGAATAATAACAATAACATGTTTGGTTTGGTTACGTTCTTTGACCTGTTGAATGAACCGGAAGAAATTGTCGACGCCCACCAGCGCGTAATACAACTTTTTACGATTATTGCGATGTGGCAGTAATTTAAAGAGTATTTTTTAGTAGCCAGCCCACACTCCATACCAAACACACTCCATTTATGCAATGTCAGTTACTTAATAGTCTGATGCAATTTCCACAATGGTTAAGTTAAATTTGCCTTGACTCATAATCTTGAGCCTATACATGCATTCACAAGCATCGGTGTCATAAGTATGTTAATAATCTTTTACCTCTTTATTACATTATTAAATGATTTCAATCGTTCTCATTTCACAGGCTATGTAGAAGACGTTGTACCACAGTACAGCATAGATGATTTCAGGTACCACTATCGTCTGACAAGGGATGCCTTTGAAACCCTTGAGCAACAGATTTTGCCTTATTTAGTGACGCACCATCGAGGGAGTGAAGAGAAAGTGGACCCAAGGAAACAGCTCCTGGTATTCTGCTGGTATATGAGCAACTAGGAAAGCATGCTAGAAATTGCCCAAACATTCGGCATAGCAAAATCCAATACACATTGCATCATCCGCAAAGTTGTTGATGTGTTCTGCAAGCACATGTCACATGTAATTATACCCAGCTTTACACAGACTCAGTTAATGTAAATCATTAGACCAATTCAATTATCTAACTCCTGTCTCTGAAGCCAGAAATATATGTCCTGCTTGGCGACTAAAAATCCATTTTAACATCTCTCAAATCAGTTGTTCAGTATTTGCACAAACTGAATTTAGATGACTGTTGTCCAGAAACTTTTCACTGCCATGCTTAACAGTAAAAAGTTTCACAAATTCAATTTTTGGCTTAATCTTAGAGAGTTTTAGTTGGTGCACCCTTTGCACAAAATATTCAACCGTAGCTGAAATGTCTTCCAAATAAATGCCCGAGAATGGTAATGGTGATGCAATTTTGGTAATCAAAACAAAAAATATTGACAGATTTTTAATCTCAAAGTTTAAAGCATACAATACCAATCATCCAAGTTATAATTAAAACAAATACTGGATGCATATGAGTGCTTTGTTGCAGAATATAATTGCTCGGTGAAGTCTAGCTTCGCCTCGGAGAATGGAATACAAAATTGTAGTTCAGATTTTACCTCATGATTATATTTTGCATCCAATATTTGTTTGATACTACACTGTATCAAATCTTTAAGCACTTCAATACACACGTTCTAGACAGTAGAAGTCGGTGAAGCATGGCCAGAGAAAAGAAATGCATCCATGATATCACTGGAAAGCTTATATACTATGGTCATCATTCTGTATATCTATAGGTTGGTCATATTTTCAATATGATTGTGGGTTACCTGTTTGGGGGGACACCTTGTCCAACACCGGTCAAACAAAAATAGTTATAGCCTGTTTAATCATGTCAAGAAGCTGCAACAATCAACGTCAACATCAACGTCAACAATCAACATCAAGCCTTATTTAAGCGAACAATGTAAACATCAACTAAATTTGCAATAGAACAATCCATTAAGCCCGCCCACCTAGCAATGGCGCCAACGTGCCTCTTCACTCTGTGAAACAACACACGACGCCATACATATGGTGGGATGCTTAACTGTGTCTGATTTGTTGCCGGCTATTTGTGATTGGTCAGCTTAAAGGAACACGTTGCCTTGAATCGGTCGAGTTGGTCTTTGAAAAGCGTTTGTAACCGTTTTTTATAAAATGCATATGGGTAGAAAGATGTTGTAAAAGTAGAATACAATCATCCACACAAACATGCCTCGAAATGCGTGGTTTTCCTTTTACCTCGTCGACTAACACGTCGGCCATTTATGGGGGTCAAAATTTTGACTCCCATAAATGGCCGACCGTGTTAGTTCTCACAGTAGAAGGAAAACCGTTCTCACAGTAGAAGGAAAACCACGCAATTTCGAGGCAAACTTGTGTGGATCATTGTATTCTACTTTTAAAACATCTTTCCAACCATATGCATTATATACAAAACGGTTACAAACGCTTTTGTTTTGACCAACTCGTCCGATCGAAGGCAACGTGTTCCTTTAATGTGATTGTCTATTAAAGGGAAGGTACACGTTTGGTAGTTACTCAAAACAAATATAACCTTAAAAACTGACTTACTAACAAACAACATTTGGGAGCTGTTGATAGTATAAAACATTGTGGGAAATGACTCCCTCTGGAGAGACTAAAATAATAAAAGACTTCTAGCTAGAAGTCTTTTATTCTTATCTGAAAGCACACAAATTCGTCCAACAAGGGTGTTTTTGTCTTTCATAATTTCCTCGCAACTTCGATAACCAATTGAGCTCAAATTTTCACAGGCTTGATATTTTATGGTATTGATGGGATACACCAAGTGAGAAGTCTGTTTTTTGACAATTACCAAACGCGTACGTGCCCTGTGAGGGTGTAATAAGGGCTTGGCACCACCCCTTTTCGATTTTGGACTAACCCACCTTGGACATGCGCACTAGTAACCATTGCATCTCGGGGACCTCTGACCTCTCTCTCTCTCTCTCTCTCGTTGTACATCATGGAATCCAGCAGACCCTGACCATCTGACTATTTTGATGCTGTATTCTCCGTTTTCCTGGAGGCTTGAGGAAGCAGTACATTATTAGACTAGTATTCTACGGGTAGCAAGATCCCTTGACGACTCTTCGGAGAAGCCCAAGTCGAAGATCGGGTGAGTTATTTCTTAAAATACTACAAAGGGTTTGGGTACTTTTTGTAGAACACAAAACACAATGTCCACAGATTTGCATTAAACTTACAGGGTTTGAAGATGATGGTAGAAAGCTTCCCTTAAAATATTAATGGCTGAGGTGCTGTAGTTTTTGAGAAATGAGTAAGACAATGTCACGCAAATAGCTTTCGTCTCAAGGAAGGGAAACCGTTTCAGCATGTGAAACGCATTAACCAGTTCTGTTATTATTAACTACCAGTACTGGTAAATACAATGTGCATCCTTATATTTCTTATTTTTTGTGACAGTGATTTACTCATTTCTCAAAAACTACAGCACCTCAGCAAGTAAAAGGGGAGCTATCTACCATGATTATCTTCAAATCCTGTAAGTTTAGCGTAAATCTGTGGCATCCGTAAACCACACAATTGAACTATTGCCTGGAACTATTTGGTTGACAGTTTGTCATTTCATGATGAGCTGCTAACATATTAAAATTTAGCAATGGAGTATACATGTATGTTTATGTTCAACGCGACTAATTAAACAGACATGCAAGTTTTGTTTTCAAAAAGAGGAAATTGCCTTGCAAAAATTTCTCATTTTTAACCAAATGGTATGTTAGGTAATTAGCTGGCCTGATGTTCAACAGCAGCAGCAAATTGCCAACGAAGTAGAAGAAACAAGTGGTATTCCTGGTGTGGTAGGGTTTGTGGATGGAACTCAAGTCAGAATACCATTCTGTCCAGGAGAGCAGCAGGATTACATAAACTGCAAAGGGTTTGCATCAGTGGTGCTCCAAGTACGTTCATCCAAAAATGTATTTAAAATTGCATAGATCTAAAGTTTGATTTAGTGTCTCTCACTTTTCATCTTCAAAAGCAGGCTTGGATCCTCGATTCTGATTGGTCAATTTGATTCTGATTGGTCGATTCATAGCAACAAGGAGTGTAATCGAATCCCCAGCCGTGGCACTTTTGTCCTTAAACAAGACACTTCACCATTGCTTCGTCCTTCGGATGGGACGTTAAGCCGTTGGTCCCATGTGTTATGTAACGCATGTAAAAGAACCCAGTGCACTTACCCACGCACTGGACACGTTTGGTAAACTGTGAAAGACCAGTATTCGCGCTTGGTGTATCTCAAAATATGCATAAAATAGCAAACCTGTGAAAATTTAGGCTCAATTGGTCATCGAAGTTGCAAGAAAATGATGAAAGAAAAAACACCCTTGTTGTACAAATTTGTGTGCTTTCAGACGCCTAAAAAGGCTTCAGGCCTGAAGTCTTTTAATATTTTATTTAGAAATTACCTTTTTCTTTTAAAACCACGTCAGTTCAGAGGGAGTCGTTTCTCACAATGTTTTATACTTTTAACAGCTCCCCGTTGCTCATTACCAAGTATTTGTTATGCTAATATATATTTTTAGTAATTACCAAACGTGTACGATGCCTTTAATTGCCCCCTATGAGAAACCCCCGAACTGAAATGATGTGATTTGGTTCATTAGTTTAGGAGATAGTCATCAACAAACGTGCGACTAATTAGCTTGAACCCTGAAGCTTGGACAGTCTTAACACCAAAAGAATAGCACCTTCAGAGATGGTTTTTAAATGGTTTTCATTTCACAATGATGTAAATGATAAGACTGTCTAACTGCTACCCTTACCTCCTAAAATAATGAACCAAATCACATTATAATTTCAGTGCTGGGGTTTTCTTACAGAGACCAATCAGCATTGGATATTTCACTTCAATCGATAAGGGTAAGGTGAAAAAGAGTGTTGAATTGACAGTTGACATGGAATATACTGAATAAAATTTATGAAAATACAATTCGTCAAAAATTATGTAATGGTATTGCCTGTGAAATGGCTAGATACATGAATGGGGTCACTCTTCTGTATAATCACCCCTTTTGCAGACTTCTCAAAAATGTCGAGGAACCTGTCCATCCTGGCAAGTTTAGCTTCACTGAACTTTTTGGCTTCCTCTGCCAGGCTATTTGCACTGATTAACATCGACTCCATGATCTCAAGTTGGCTTTCACAAGATCACTTCTGAGGTTGCTTCTGACTTTTGGTCTTGTCACCACTGTTAGTCTTTTTATCAGACTTCCTACTTTCTCCTGTCATGGAGTCGATGTTAAATACTGGCTCTGTGGATGCCTTTTCCCCATACAAATCATCAAATTCTTCAATAAATTTGAATTTTTGTGTCGTTACCAGTTTGTGTATTATGGTCCATGACCTCTTTGTACCTTTTTTAAGCTGGTTCCATTTATTAATGATCTGTGTTTGAGTTGCACTTATGTTTAGATCTTTCAATTCAGATCTTACCTTTCCCCACATATTGCGGTGATCTTTTATTCCAGAGGAAAAAGCCTTGTCCATGTTGATGCGTACTGACACAAGTGCTTTTTCCTCCAGGTGTGACCAGATTTGGGGCAGGCTCTGTGGATCACTGCCATAATTACAGGATCTGTAAATACAAAATGATTCAATACAGAGTTACATTACAACAATTCTTTACATTTGTTTGAGATAAAACGCACTTGTTAATGATTTATATAAGAAATTGGTTCAGAAGGAAAATGGAAATAAAAACTTCCTGATGATGAAATTCATGGCAGTTTGAATCCTCTGAAGAAATGATTTTGTGAGAAATACTATAACAACGTCAAGGAAATTGCATTTGAAAACCCCCTACTTTTCAAAATATACACAATTTGTCTACACATGCTCAGTAAAAATTTACTTTTGAACTTGTTTTCTCGCGTCTCATATAATATTCCAAATTTTTACAGGTTTGTTTTTTTCCTGTACACATTGAACATGGTGAATCACAAAAAGAAAGACAACCACAATCAGCTTTACCAATCCTACATACACAAATTACCTATACATAGATTAACAGTTAAACTTTGACAGGCAGCATTCCAATCCACCCCCCCCCCCCCCAAAAAAAAAAAAGAAAAAAAAAGAAAAAGGAAAATAAAAGGAGAAACAAATCCCAAACAAACAAAGCGAAACGTATCTACCTACGGATCATATAAGTTAAACATTTACCACTTATCAACTTTTCGGTGCTACTAGTACGAGATTGTTGGGTTGGTGGAGGCCGACTTCTTGTCGAAGTACTACACGTGCTCATACTAGGTTTGGTTGATGGTGGCTGACTAGAAGATGATAGGGGCTGGTTCAGGTCCAGGATGTTTTCAGACGCATCTTCTTAGCTGGATCTGGATTATAGCTGTGTAAGAAACATATTGTAGTGTTGATTAAAGTAAAAACAGTACAAATATATTGACTGCTGTGAGTAAACTATATAATTGGTAAAGGTGACAGTGCACTGTTCTTTGTCTGATTCAACATATTTTAATGAAAGAACACGTGTGAAAATTTGAGCTCCTCAATCCATCATCTGGGTCAGCAGAAGAAAACTATGCTTATCTTTTAGCAACTAAACACATCGTCCTTTAATTTGATTGTTACAAAAATTTAAATTAGAATGGGGGTATTCAAATGCTATTTCCTCGTCTGCGACAGTATTTTAGACAGAAATATTCTTTGGAAGATTGGTAACTACATGTATGAACATTATAATCAGTTGGCTTTCAGACTGATATTGATAGGCCATACTATTCTAATCAAATTTGTTTTGATTCATACCAGTCCTGAAACGTACCTTTACATACAGTGTACGTCACATAAATGTAATACATACCTGAGGTTACAGGAGGTTGGCTTGATACAATCTGCTTCAACATATCCTGTTGTAGAATATAATCTGTACATAATGTAGAAAGAAATGCATTAAACATGTGAGTGGTACAGTTTATCAGCTAAGCTGTCTGATAATTAGAATAATTGTCCTTTAAAATCAATTTTTAACACATTTATACAAGTGTTGTACATAAACATATATTTGTTTCATACAAATGCAAATATTTATGCATTTTCTTAAATTAAATTGCACATTAGTGTATTGAATAGCAACCATTTTGCAGAGTGTGAAAATGTACCCATTCCAGCTAATTATTTCCCCTTTTAAAAATTGCAAATGAAATTGCAAGTCTGTTCAATTCAATTGCAGGATGGAAATTCAGAAACACATGACCTTATTTTTATATTTGCATACATGCTTATATTGCATATAACACATAAACATGTTTTTAAAGCTAAATTATTTTACGACTGCCAAAAGTTTAATTTGTTTTTTTTAGTAAATTTGGAAAGGTATGGTGATCGGTATGGTGGCCATTACTCAAGCCATTAAAATTGCCATTATTACAAAATTCTGCCAGTGGTGATTGGAGGATTCCGAGTGCCCAGTGGGTTTTCGTGCACTGACCACTGTGGGCAGAACCCTTGATACAACAATAAATTATACAAGAATACATGTACAAGTACCTAGTTCAAAATGTTAATGAAAATGGGGAAAAAAAAGATAAAAATTACATTGACTCACGAGTTGAGTCAATTCAAAATTTCTCTTTTGATAACTAGTGCTGTAATTTTTTTATAAGTGGCGTTGGGGGTCCATACTCAACAAGCCCTACTTTGTATGAGGCCCTCCGATTCCATTTATGTTGTTTGGTTGCTTTGTATAAATTATATTAAATATATAGTTATTTATTTATTTATTTATTTATTCTTTGCCCGGGTGTAATCACTATTTCTATTTGTATCTTCTAATTTATTTATTCTCAGAAGGACTGGAAATAAAGTGAGTGAATTGAATTGAAAAATAATTATGATGATAAATTTTCTGTTGTTGTTAATTCCTTAATTTATTTAACAAGATCCATCAACTAAACCAAAGATCTACTGGAACTTGGAAGTTCAGTTCCCATGGTTCCCTGCTGAGAAGGGCAACGGACAATTGAATGGATAAGATAAAAACAATTTTTTAATTTTTGTTAAATCTTGACGAATAGAACTTGTACCTGTGAAACTCTGAAGGAATTTAGAAATGGAGGGTGCGACCTTAGCTGTGCGAGTCTCGCCTTCAAATTCAAACCGAATAGTTACCCTGAAAAAAACCCACTAAACATGGTAAACAAAATAAGTCTGAAGGGTGCATGCATGATGTCGAGTGGCTGCAGTCACTGCAACCATGGAGCAATAATTTGAACTAGATTTATTGCTTCATGCTGCAAAGGTGAGTCTATAAAAAACCAGTTTATACTTACCTTATCAACACAAAATGACACATTTTTAAACACTTACGGGGGGAACAAGATTGAACTATATCAGTTAAAAGAAAACCTTAAAATCAAAGCGAGAAACATCAATATCACGAGAACTCACTGAGAACTGAAAAGAAGCGACTTAAATATTTATCATTTAAAGATTAATCCTCAACGCCGAAATTGACTGATAATTATACAAACGTTGCCGGGAGAACGCATTAACCTGTCCATAGAGATCATTCTGGCATATATCATTCCTCGAAGGTGCGCAATGTGGCTTTCACTGATTCATCTGTGCAGTTGCAAACGTCAAGAGTTACGAGGTCCAACAAGTCATCCGAGAAGGGATTAGGCCGAGAAAAAAAAACATTTCACGTCCGGGTTTTTTCCAAAAAAGGGGGAAGAGGTTTTTTTTTATCAAAATGGCCGCCGTTTGAGATGTCATGCAATCCATGGTGTTTTCCATATTACCTGAAATGACGATTTAAAAGAGACATTTGTTAGACAAACAAGAACTAAATATATTTCCATTGTTTTTTTAATTATAGCACCGTTAGACAAACAAGAACTGAACATATTTACGTTGTTAATTAATACTAGTTTTAGCACTATGGGTCGTATGAATAAAAAGTAGTATTTACTGACAAGTACTAGAAAAAAGTAAAAGCATAAACTTCCAAGTAGAAGCATCCAGTAGAAGCAACTTCTAAATTCCATACGAATAAACCTATTCTTTTACTGCAAAGTATTCACTTAATGCTTTGGAGTAAATCTTAACAAAAGGTTTCCTTTATGTTACAACTCCCATTCACGTCTACGTACGCACTCACACACAGCCAACGCAGCATTCGATTTAACAGAAACACAGAAATCTTCAAGTCAGCCATGAGGTTTTTATTCCGACATTTTTATGAAGACGACTCATCTGAAAACACAAAACAAAAACGTTTTTGTTAAGCTTTTGAAACTTGGAGTGGAGCATGACAGCGCTGTATAGAGAAGATGAGAGCTGGATGTGAGCATAGCTATTTAATTTAAACTTACAGGTTTTAATAATAACACGAACAACATTCTGTTGAAATGCATTTAATTGTTTAAAAGATTACTTCTTCTGAACAATAAATAAGCCTTAATGATCAAAGCATTCATTTCTAAATTGAAAAAATTCTTTATATCTTTTTAAAAAGGTTACTGTGATGATACAAAACGTTTTTTTTTTTTTACAAACGGTTTTATTTTATCGTCAGCATATATAAACAAGTTTGAATAAAAGCAGTTTGAGTTTGTGTGTATTGTTTCTGTTGTGAAACACTAGGTCGTATGAACCAAAAGTAGTATTTACTGACAAGTACTAGCAAAAAGTAAAAGCATAAACTTTCAAGTAGAAGCATTCAGTAAAAGCATCTTCTGAATTCCGTATAAATAAACCTATTCTATTACTGCAAAGTATTCACTTAATGCTTATACATGTACTTCTGATATACCATGGCTGAATGGCTCTTAACAAAATGTTTCTTTTGTACTACAACTCCCATTCACGTCTACGTACGCGCTCACACACACACAGCCAAAGCAGCATTTGATTTAATAGAAACATAGAAATCTTCAAGTCAGCCATGAGGTTTTTATTCTGACAATATTTTAATGAAGACGACTCATCTGGACACACAGAATAAAAACGTTTTTGTTAAGCTTTTGAAACCGGGAGTGCCTGACAGCGCTGTATAGAGAAGATGAGAGCTGGATATGAGCATAGCTATTTAATTTAAACTTACAGGTTTTAATAATAACACGAACAACATTCTGTTGAAATGCATTTAATTGTTTAAAAGATTACTTCTTCTGAACAATAAATAAGCCTTAATGATCGAGGCATTCATTTCTGAATTGAAAAAATTCTTTATATCTTTTTAAAAAGGTTACTGTGATGATACAAAACGTTTTTTTTTTTTACAAACGGTTTTATTTTATCGTCAGCATATATAAACAAGTTTGAATAAAAGCAGTTTGAGTTTGTGTGTATTGTTTCTGTTGTGAAACACTAGGTCGTATGAACCAAAAGTAGTATTTACTGACAAGTACTAGCAAAAAGTAAAAGCATAAACTTTCAAGTAGAAGCATTCAGTAAAAGCATCTTCTGAATTCCGTATGAATAAACCTATTCTATTACTGCAAAGTATTCACTTAATGCTTATACATGTACTTCTGATATACCATGGCTGAATGGCTCTTGATTTAATAGAAACATAGAAATCTTCAAGTCAGCCATGAGGTTTTTATTCTGACAATATTTTAATGAAGAAGACTCATCTGGACACACAGAATAAAAACGTTTTTGTTAAGCTTTTGAAACCGGGAGTGCCTGACAGCGCTGTATAGAGAAGATGAGAGCTGGATATGAGCATACCTATTCAAATTAAACTTAAAAGTTTTACAAGTAAAACGAACAACATTCTACTGAAATGCATTTAATTGTTTTAAAAATCACTTCTTCTGATTTTATTAACAATAAGCCTTAATGATCGAGGCATTCATTTCTGAGTTGAAAAAAATTCTTTATATCTTTTTAAAAAGCTTACTGTAATGATACAGAACAGTTTTTTTACAAACCGTTTTATTTTATCCTCGGCATATATAAACAAGTTTGATTAAAAGCAGTTTGAGTTTGTGTGTATTGTTTCTGTTGTGAAACACTGTGTATGTGTCTATTTAATATTTCAGTGATGTCTTTCCTTTGGACTAAAACATTAATCATGTGAGGTACATTCATAAACACTGTAATTTCTTCGGACGAGGCTTTCACTTCTGTACCCAGGTAGCTCTGGAGCTACCTTGAAAAGTCATTTGTATTTACTAGCATTTTTAGTATATCTCCGTTTAATTTATATGAAAGTAAGTGCTAAAATTAAAAGAATTTACTTTTTGGTAAAAGTAGTTTTTTTTTAGCATTTTAGTAAATACTTTTAAGTAACAGTTTTTACTTCCTTTTATTCATATGGATGGTAGTAAATACTTGAACTTTTCAAGTGAAAGTAACCACTACTTTTTATTCATACGACCCCATAAACTGTAAAAAAGCTATAGAGACTTCACGTCTGAGTTTAAATTTATGGGAAGCACACCACCCTACACGAGTTTCCAACAAAACCTGTGTAAATCCTTTTCTTAGAATTTAATATCAACATCAAAGAAAACCCGCACAAGAATCCCGGCAAGAATTAGAATGTATTTATAAACTGAAGTACATCACATATTATGTTGTATCCTTTGATGACTATCAAAACTATCACCCTTTACAAAAGGGACAAACTTTGTATCTTTTACTGATTATGGTTTTACTTCTACTCTGCAAATATTTATGTAATTGACTGTTGTTAAATGCCGTTGACGCTATGGTAGTTACTCAAAATAATTGTTAGCATAAAACTTTTCATGGTGACGATTATTGGGGAGAGGTTGATGGTTTTAAAACATTGTGAGAAACGGCTCCCTCTGAAGCGCCATAGTTTTCGAGAAAGAAGTGATTTACAACAAATTTGATTTCGAGACCTCAGATTTAGAACTTGAGGTCTCGAAATCAACCATCTAATCGCA
Organism: Asterias amurensis; assembly: GCF_032118995.1. Taxonomy (NCBI): domain Eukaryota; kingdom Metazoa; phylum Echinodermata; class Asteroidea; order Forcipulatida; family Asteriidae; genus Asterias; species Asterias amurensis. The sequence continues at coordinate 10,333,506 of NC_092657.1, read as the reverse complement.
CATTATTCTTTCATTATTATCTCGCAACATTTACGACCGATTGAGCTCAAATTTTCACAGGTTAGTTATTTTATGCACACAATGTTGAGATACACCAGGTGAGAAGACTGGTCTTTGACAATTACCAAAAGTGTCCACTGCCTTTAAAGCCATTATACACTTTCGGTAAACAGTAGTGTCCAAGTACCACACTTCGTGTATAACAACTTATTTATTAAAAAAAAAAAAATCCTGTGAAAATTTAGGCTCAATCGGTCATCGGAGTCGGGAGTAAATAACAGAAAACCCACTCTTGTTTCCGCGCGGTTCGCCGTGTCCTGACATGTGTTTAAAATAAATCCGTAATTCTCGCTGTCGAGAATTGATTTTGTTTTAACGTTTTCTCAAAAAGTAAAGCATTTCATGGAGCAATATTTCAAAAGAAGTTTTTCACCATTACCTTTGTAAACCCTGTAAACTATTTGTAAATCTGTGAACGTTTTTTAGTCTGTAACGAAAGTGTATAATGGCTTTATTAAAAATAAATAAATCAGTTGTTTTAAATGTTAACGTTGGGTTTCTATTCTAGGTATTTTAGAGTTACACATGTATAAAGAATCATCAGGGATGAGATTCTTGCGTCTTTTGGCGGAATTCCGACCTTCCGACTTTGCCTTTTTCAATTCCGACTTTTTTAAAATCTCCGACATTGGCAAACTGAGTTCTATAATGTTATAATGGAGCATTGTTCTGTATGAAACTTTTAAACGTTTGACCACTCGAACGTTTCTTAATGCAAACCTTGGGTCTAAACAACCATAACATGACACTATTTATCATATCAGAAAGGCCTTTTGTGTCCTGTTGTTACAAATTCTAGTTCGCATCGTTAAAAACTACTTCCACTCGCATCATACACACATACATTTAACTTTAAATTTATGGCAAGCACACAAGGATCCGTTCAGAGGATAAAAAGCTTGGAGCTATACCCAGTCTTCATTCTTGACGAGATTCCACAGTTCAAATGGTTAGCTCAATCATGGTTCATACAGTGTAGGGTGGTAGGAAAATAGTGTATCCAGATTAATGTCTGTCGCAAACTGTTTAACCCGGAACCAGTGTCATCTACAAAATCAATACCAACCACAAAGATTTACCATAATGATAATTGAACGGTTCTGTAAGGAAATGCTTATAATCAAATAATTTCTACACTTGGTTTGCACTATAATCATAAATTATCAAATTGTACATTTTCGTGCTAAACTTAGAATGAATTTCAAAACAATATTTGTTAACAAAAGAATTCACAACTTACGGTTAGGAGTTCCCTTTAAAACTTAAACGGTGTCTGCTTGTTATAGATTTCTGTTGAAACAGCAAAATCTTCAACTTATCGCTGATAGCTGTTACTGCGCCTTGAACACCCAGCAGGGAGGGTATGTGCGCATTAGAAGTCGTCTTATAATTATTATTGTTATTATTAATGACCAACCACACCCTAAACTAAGGCTGCAAGGAATTCTTAAACACACCTAACCATGGCACCGACTCTACAGAACAGTAGTCACCTCTCAATGCACACACATACACCCTACATCAGTCCACTCATGTCTTCCCACATAAGGACTTTTTCACTCAACGGTAGTTCACTGACTGCATGACATAACTATATGAACATTCATTGGATCTTTAAACTCTTGACCAATAAAATAATTGAGGGAAATATATAAAATACACATGGGTTATTTAAAGTACTAGATCACTTGTGACAACAAACCTTGACATTCCTTTCATTGGATAGTGAATATTTCCATCTCGGTCTCACCCCTTGATCGTCCTCGGTCGGCCCTCTCCTTACCAATCTACAAATCCTTATCAACGCATGCCACTGGCTTTATAAGAACGTTGCCAACGCTTACACACCCTTTATCGTGTTACCGATGCTTACGTAAATCGACGGCAAGTAAACTTTATCACAACAATCGCTGAAATTTAGAAACCAAATTCTAACTTGACCGATCTTTGTAAGGAGATAAGAAATAATTTGTGAAAGTTCCGAGCTAGTTACCAACGCTTGATTCATTGTTTAGTCCATGTAATCATCTCATTTTAAAGAGGTTTGGTTTTGAATCAAGCCTTTCAAGACCAAAATATCCTTATGAAGACATTCAAAAAATAAGTGTGGTATTTTACTTCTTGGGCCAATTTCTGCATGTACAAATGTTATGCTTTTAGAAGTTGCAATGTAAAGAATAGTTAGGTATACATTCTTTAACTCAATTTTCTTTTCTTGTTTTATAATTACCGACTCAAAATAAGTTCAACAAATATATTTTGAAAATTTTGTTCGATCCAAATTTTACCGAGCAATGCTATTCCTTTCATACCAAAAATTAAAGCCACTCAATATTTGTTTTATATAACTGATACTGATATATATTAGTTCCTTGTCAATGGTTGTACTTTAAAAGTATAACATTATGAAAAATCACCAAAACTACTGACAAACCAAAGAACATACAGCGCCGCGGCAACAACGCAAAAATTGTATCACAACAGTTTGCACAGGTTCTCCTTTGTTTTAGCAGCGGCACGGCGGCGCCGTGCTGCTCCAAAAAACTGGGAACAAGGATGATCCTAACTGTTGAATGGGAAATGCTATTTCCTATGGGCGAAGAGGTTTTTTTGATCGCCGGTGCGGATGGTAGTAATGGTAAATGTCACGTGAAGTAAGTTCCACCACTCAAATGACAAGGATCTGTATTTTATATAATTTATTCAACATTGTGAGAAACGGCTCCATCTGAAGTAACCTGGGTGCAGAGTCGCGTCAGTCCATTGCTACATGCTAAATTAATTTCAGTCCCATTGAGATGAAAATTATGTTCGTTAATTTGTTTTACTCTTTTTCTCAAAAACTGCAGCACCTCAGCACGTAGGCCCAAATATAAGTGAAATATAACATGTTGCAAAAATGCAATTTTTATGGAACTTTGGCTTACTGGTAACCAGTTTCTGTTAAGCAAGATTTGTCTGTGCTTATGTAGGATTTGAAACTTTGCATTGTGGAAATACGATATGGAAAGGTTTGCTCTAGAGTTGAAACCAACTGTTCTTTTCATTTAAGGGACTGTTAAAACATAATATGTGTTGAGGATTGTTTACAAATGGATTGCGGATTGTCAAACAAAATTGTGTTGAGAATCGTGCACAAATGTACTGCATTGTTCAAAAAATGTTTTGAGGATTGTTAGAAACAAAATGTTGCGGATGGTTTAAGGAATGCCTGAAGATTTTTCTGATCAAGTTTATGTGTGCATGGTTTAAAATGTACCATTTTCATCGTATTTCAGCATGTCAAATGTATTTTTGCAACTAATGACAGTTTAACCAAATAAGCAAGGAGACATAAGTGGAACCGCCGGGCCTAGCCTACGTGTGGTTTCTGTTTTGTGAATGAAACTTGGAAAGGGGTTAATGTCAAACATGGAAGGCTCAATATAGACTGTGCAAGTCTCGCGCGGATTTGAACTTCCAGGACCAGTGTTGTCCCAACCTTATGGAGTTTTAACGTTGGGGAGATTTGTTTCGTCCATTACTTTAGTTTAATGTAGTTTATGACCATAAAAATGACATATGTTGTTAAAAATGTAATACTAATTAACGTAATATATAAAAGTAAAAGTAAAGTCAACATAATAACGATGAAAAAACATATTTAAACTTGACCTCAGGTCAGGTTATTTTGTAAAAACTAAGAATTTGTGATTCAGATTACCTGTAGGAGTGCAAATAAAAATACTTTTACATAGAGTGAAAAGAAAATTCTGAGCAAGCTGACTACTTTTTGTCAAACTTTTCAAGTATGTCTAGTTTGATTGTCTGGTTGGAAAACTTACTGTGCGTGGAAATACAGCTTTAACTTACTGTACTCGATGCGTGTTCAGACCTCAACTTCCATTGACAGACAGGGTGGTTTAGCTGACAGACCCCAGGCTCGATCCAATCCTGAACCTGCAAAAACATCCATAAGACCCTGGACTGCCATGGTTGCTGTACTACCTTGCATTGGTGCTTGCTCTGATGGATGTCTGTGGTCGAAGTCAAATTTCTCCACCTTGACTTCAGCTTCTCCAGTCTCTATAAACAATTTAAAGAAAATGAACAAATAGTAATAATACTAATAACTTATTTTAAATATAGCGTCTTACATAACAAATCTCAAAACGCTGTACAGTATTTGTTCATTATTATAAACATTAAGCTAAAAATAGGAAGTAAAATACAGCAAAATTACATTTAACAATATTTGCTAATGAACAAGTAGGATTTAGTACAATATTCAACAGGCTTTTTATAACCATTTAAGAAAAATATACCTGCATGGAATCTTGTTTTAGAAACCCTAATGTCATCCAGCCTTTCTGTCGTCAGGGTTTCTTCCTTAGGACATTCCATGCGGACTTCGAAACTTGGGATCCATTTCTTTGTATATCTTGCAAAGAAAACAGAAGTGCACCAACGTGGCTGCACTTTGATGCAATTCTACAAGTAAAAAAGCAACTAGTGCAGACATGGTTTCCTTGGAGATGACCCCCGACCCTGAGAAGTTGCGTCATGAGCTATTTATGACCATGGGTGATACCTCACCTAAGATTTTTAAAAGAGACGTCAAGGAATCTTTGGTCAGGGTATCAGACTACTCTTGACGCACACAAGTTTAACTTTGTGAAGTTGACAATCAAGAAGTGAAATAAACCTTGTTGTTTAAACTGTTTTTGGCCCTCAGAGTCATGTCCCAGAAATTGTTGTAGTATTTTCAAGATGTCTAAGTGAAATTAACAATAAAAACTAAAACACCGTATTTCAATTTTTTTTAAAGCATTTTTGAACTTGTTACATCGTGGGTGCGTTCGCTTAGGTTCCCTGGGTCGACCCCTAGGTGGCTTATTTAATTTTTTTTAAAGACGAACGTGGGCACCCAATTACCCCACATTTGGCCTGGAAAGGCCCCTATTTTGTTTCCTAGCAGAACCTGGAAAAAAACCCAGACGCATCATCACGTGAGCCTTCTCGTCGTGACGTCAGTGCACCTCCGGCCAGCCCCAAAGTGTTTTTTTTTCAAGGTTCGAGGACGAACGTGGGGTAATTGAACGTGGTGTAATTGTGTACCCACGTTCGTCCTGGAAAAACAAAATTAAATACGCCACATCGGGGTTACCGAGGGCAGCTAATCGAATGCACCCCGTATGGAGAACGAAAAAGACGTCGCAAAGGAAAGTCATATAAAAAAAAATTTTTCAGTACAAATACACGGAAAACTTTATTTTTAAAAACATTTATACAATTCCTGTACAAATTACAAATAAACAACTAATTACGAATAAAAATAACAAGTATTGGTTTTTTAAAGGCTTACCCGGGGTGGTCTGTCACGGAAATGTTGATGTCCAAAATTGAACGCCGTCATGTTGTTTACAATATCAACGAGTAAGCTATGGAGTAATTAAAAACTAACACGCATTTCCTCAGTTTCAGTTGCGCGCAACCTGTGGCAATAAAACAGCTGTGGGTTGTATTGGTTCCCACAGTAACGATCCCAGGTTGAGGTTCGGTTCTTATTTATTTAACCCTTGAACCTGAAGCCGCACGGGAAAGATGAAACATAATATCTGGGGATTATCCGTAAACTCTACTCAGGAGTCCCATTGTAATAAATCAACTGTTTCACACAGAGGGTTGACAATAACCGTAAGGAACTACAGTGTGTATTTTATTCAATCATGTTCAATCGCAAAATGTACATAGCGCCCTCTCTTGATTTAAACGGCATTAACTTAAGGTAATTTGCAATCAATCAGTCCGCTGGTTCATTCGCACGCGGCAGTACATGGTAGCGTAGCTGCTCGTGTTGTAGTAAGTATCTAATGAGATTCGCCAATAAATATAACTAGAGTGAGTAGCATCATTTGCGTTTTGTGTGTTCTTGAATGGTCTCGAGTTCTTGAGGTCTTCATTGGCAATCTAGAAGTCTGGAAGCGACTGAGCCCCGAGCTCTGGTTTTCTTCCCACTTTAAAGCCTAGCAGAAATACGCGCCGCACGCAGCTTGGCTAAGCCAGAGAACTGACTGGTTTATTGATAAGCGTTGTGAAAACAAATCTAAACACCTCGGTAGCGTGCGCGTTTACAGCTTGTAAGCGTGCACGTAATGTGAACACTTATAAAGCTGAAGTTAAAATCACAATAATGGTAAATTAGCAAGACATTATTCATAAAAGAGATATAATTAAATTGTTTCAACAATTCTATTATTAAACCTAAACTGCAAGTCAGTTGTCGCCACATTCCCCCCTTCTTAAAAAATGTAGTACCTCGCATTGTATCCGCAACAAGAATTTTTTTTACATAACTTCAAAAAACTGGAACTCAACTTTATGAATTGATATAGAACTTTAAAAACTCGCAAAAGAATAAATTTCTTAAAAAAAGAATGCATCCTCGCATTGTATCCTCAAAGAGAAAAACTTGTACAGCCACCATTCAGCAAAATTGCTATTAGTCTTACTTAAAATAGTAGTTATCTTTCTTGATTCTTCCATAACTTCTAAAATCATTGCATCAAAATGAAACCATCCAAATTCACTTTGAAACCATCTTATTTCAATGGTCCATACTTCTCTATCTTTGGCACAAATCCACATATAAAAAAAAGTCTGGTCTTCCTTTACTCAATAAGATTAATTAATAATCACTACATATCATTGCAGCTGAATCATACTCATGATTTAGACCTTGAGTTTGACCTTTTTAAAAACAAAACAAAAACATTCCTCTGCTCATACATGGAATGCACTGTCGTCCATGAGTCATGACTACTAAAAGTACTAGTCTACGACGAGCGGAGAAACTATTACTCAAAACAACTCTTAATGTTGGCCCAGCTAGACCTTCTTTAAAACACCACTTTTTAATAAAAAAAACCGTTTCTTGTTAAAAAAACAATAAAACAACTTCATTTACTTTCAATTACTCCACTTTTTGCGTTACTGTGTCACGGAGGCATCCATCTTGTTTAATTTCACTGGTACCCTCGTTAACCCTAGTACGTAAGTACAGCTAGTAATGATACATGCAGCTGCGTACCATTCTGCAAACCCATCTGGGTCAGTCTTAAATAGTAAGGGCGGCAATTTTAGAAACCAAATCGTCGCGACGGCTTACTCTCGTCGTATATTGTAAACTGTTTAAAATATTAAATTACTACTAATTCCTAAAACATTAAAAGATACCAAATTTTCGGGATAAAAGCACACGCATTTTTATTAAAAAAGTTAATAGAATATGCTTAGTAACAAGCTGTGCTGAAAATGTGTTCAAACAAAAATGCATGAAGTGTTTATACCACATACAAGATTGTGCAAACACGACACGTACACATCCTGTCTGAAAAATAGCCCTGATTTTAGGCAAATAAAAATTTGATAAATTACCTTTCCTTACGTGGTCCAAGCTAGTCAGTAACCACGTGTTTAACTGAAAAGGCCTAAATCTTGAGATAAAAATTCCACTGTTCGTGTGAGGGTCGGATTTGACAGCTGGTACGTTGCTTGACGGGTGTACCCGGTATCTCACTGAAGCCTGCCAGGGGGAGTGTTCGCCAGGAGTAGATATTCGTTGAATGGAACGGAATATTCCCTTCCATCCGGAAACGTTGCTGTCTCCGTGACTTTCCGGAGGATTAGGCGGCGGCCTATTTCGGTGGAGTTCTTGCCGCATGGTCCTCGGGATATTCTCTGCTGTCGCTCACTCCCTTACTCTTTGAACTTCGACGCCTGCCGACTACGTGGTTGGCCTGTTCGCATATGTGTTGCTAGTCGGACGACCCGGGCGGACCGGCTGCCACGGCGGCCTGGTGGGGGGCCCGGTGTTGCTGCCCTCTCCTTTGTTTATGTGGTGGAGATGCCGCTGTAGAAGTCGTTGCCGATGTCTTGAGGGTTGTGTCGTATCTGTTGGGGGGAACAGTTCTGTCTGGCGTAATGGGTGCCATTACATACATCTATTATTGGCGAGTCGCTTGGTGAAGATAAGGTGGGAGTCATTGTCGCCCACAGGGAATTGAAGGGGGTTTAACCTCGCCGGGAAGAGAGAAATGAGGGATGGTGGATGTGCCATCCTCTCCATGATCGCCACCGCCGACAGCTGATTTCTGACATCCCCGGTCACCTCTGTCTTGCTAGTTCTGTCGGGGACTGTAACAACCAAATTCAACTGAGGCTCTCGATCGCTCCCCCTAGTTGAGACTCTTTCCCATCATCCAGGCGTTCATGCCCTTGACCCGATCTACCTTCTCTAGGGTGCATATTATGAACCACCAGCATGTGCTGCTGGTGGTAGTTGAACTGCAAGATCTCCTGCCGGCACCGATGACACTTCAATATTTTTCTTTTGGTTTTCTTCAACCCCCATCCAGATTCGCCACTTCTTCTTTTGCTCATTATTATAATCTCTGCTGAATTGGTGTTTTCTGGTTGAAGTCGCAAACTGCACTGATAAATTAAAGATAGCGCGCTGACGACTGATAACAGATGGGCACCCGGCCCCCAAACGTATTTCAAACTTTCTTACCCTTTGTTTGCAAAAAGGAACTTGTTATGAATGGGAGAGGGGCTCTTGTGAAATCGGTAGTTGTTTGATGAAACACATTCAAGCCCTTCCACACACCACAAGAAGTGAGAACATGTGGAAACATCCAGTGTATTAACCATAGATTTCTAGAGAGTGGTCATACTCCAATGAAAGTGGACTCCCATGGTACAACAACTCCATCCATACTGAAAGGCCTGTTCGACGTCGGCGTGAACGGAAATGGAAAAAGAGCAGCTCGGCGTTTGACGAACAAGCCTTCCATTCTCAAAGGAACACGTTTACAAACTAATAACTGATTCTAAGATTATGTACTTTTCCGATAAAGGTACTATCAACAAGATGTATGCCATAATTGATGCTCTTCTTAACAAGACTGCTCAAGTTTACCTGAATGTGATTCTAACACAAAGCTTGCTGACAACTTTCTGTCCTTTTTCAAGGACAAGGTTGATACCATACGCTCCAATGTCAGTTCACATCCCTATACCAATGTCATTGTTCCTAAACAGACTTCCAGAATTTGAGCAGCTTACTTGTGACGCCATTAAACAAATCAAAATTCGTCTTTCAAACAAATTTTGCTCATTGGACACCTTACCATCCTGGTCGGTTAAGAACAATCTATCCACTCTTCTCCCGATTATCACAAAGATTGTTAACGCTTCCCCTCTCATCTGGTATATTCCCGTCCAATCTTAAACACTCTGTAATTACTCCTGTACTTAAGAAGAGTTCTCTTGACCGTAAAGGTCTTAAAAAATACCGTCCTGTAGCCAATGTATCGTTTTTGTCCAAGGTCATAGAGAAGGTGGCAACATGTCAAGTGATTAACCATGTGGACAGCTACACACTAGGGAAACAGATCTAGTCCGCTTACAAGCGCTTTCATAGCACTGAGAATGCCCTCCATCGGGTGAAAAATTACATCCTTCGTTCCCTTGATAAAAAGTTAAGCTGTTCTCATGGTGTTGCTTGACATGTCTGCCGCCTTTGACACGGTTGACCACGACATTCTGGTGTCAATAGGGTCATTGTTGTCAAGGCGGCAGACTCTCCAATTTGGAGTGCCACAACGTTCTGTTCTGGGACCGGTTTTGTTCTCTCTTTACATGGATCCACTCGAGGACATTATCACCCGCCATGGTCTTAATTATGTAATTTATGCTGATGATTGTCGGCTTTACATTTCTTGTGGCTCTCGTTCTAATTTTTCTTGTGTGACTCAAATTGAGTGCTGCGTTGACGAAATTCGTTGCTGGATGCGAACAAATATGCTTGCCTTAAACAATAGCAAGACTGAAATCTTGTGGTTTTCTTCACGCTTCAAACACTCCAGTTTGCGGGACGTGAAGACAGATGTGCGAATCGGTGATGTTCGTGTTATGGCCTCTGATACGATTCGTGATCTAGGGGTAGTACTTGACTCGAGTGGCACCATGAATGCTCATATATCTAATGTGTGTAGGGTTGAATCTCACCCTTCTGGCGGATTGGTAGATTAAGGAAATATTTGGACCAATCTAGTACTGAAAAACTTATACATGCCTTTGTTACATCCCAGTTAGATTATTGCCATAGATTATACTTTAGAAATTACAACATATTCAAAATGCTGCAGCTCGTCTTGTTATTAGGAAACGGTTTAATCGCCATTCGGATAAGACATGAGTTCCTTTTTGATTTACACTGGCTTCCAGTCAAAGTTCGTGTCGAGTATAAAATCGTATGTGTTATTTTTAAACTTATTCATCATGGTAAATCGGCCCCTTGCTATCTGTCAGAATTAATTTCAATTTACGTTTCTCATATTCATACTAGAAGTTGTGTTGGTGTCAAACTTAATTTTCCCTTAGTTGGCCGAAGGCCTAGCAAATCTTATGGGGATCGGGCTTTTTTTATTTATGCTCCAACCCTTTGGAATAATTTACCCATTCATTTGAGGATTAACACCACCTTTGATATTTTTAGAACCCACCTAAAAACATTTCTTTTTAAAAGACATTATCTCTGACTTTCTACATTATTATTATTTTTTCACTGCATTTTCTAATTCTGTTGATTGTCTCATTTTTGGTGTTTTTTATGTAAGACGCTTTATTAAAAATAAATTATTATTATTATTATTTATTCTCCTCCAACGACTTCATACTCAATTTGGTATACGCAGTATGATCAACACTTGGTGTAGCACTCAAAAACCGTACCACCAAAATTTAGATAAAAGGAGATTTCTCAAGACATAATATCTTTACCTATTTCATACCTCAGGGGTCCATAGTAGGTCTGTTGGCTTTCATTTTGTACACCAATCCCATTGGCGAGATCATTCGTCATTTCATGAATACGCTGATGATATTTAGCTCTAAGCCGAGTTTGACCCTAAGACTGATGGTGATCGTCAGCATGTTTTCAGCAGATTATCATCCTGTGTGCTTGCTATCAACAAATGGATGGCTCAAACATGCTTTAATTGAACCCGTGAAAGACGGAGTTTATTATTTTTATTTTTTCGCGAACAGTCATGCTTTATCCACTCTCCCTAACCTTGAATTAATATTGGTCGATTTTACATTTCCTGCTTCCACATCTGTTAAAAACCTAGGATTTCTCGCTTGATTGTTCCCTGAATATGTCTTATCATATAAGCTCTGTATGTAAAACTGTTAATTTCAACATACGTAATCTATGGCGTATTCGCCGGTTTAATACACAAAGGTCGAAGACGAACCACCGAAAGTGTTTCTGTAAAGTTGTATGAACACCAACTTCCAATCTCTGTAGCAAAAAAGAAAGACTTGGTTAGCTTGTGTGATAGTTTGGTTATACCTCTTCGCCACCAAGACTTTTTCCGAAGTCTACGAAGTTGTAAGAAGAAAAGGCATGCCCTCCCCAGACCAGATTAGGACAACGCAATGGAAGAGCGAAGAGTAAAACTCAAATAATAGTATTAATCATAATTGTTATTTAGTTGCATATTTTTTTTATGTTGATAAAACAGTGTAGTTAAAAACTAAAAAGCTGGCTAACAAGTAAACTGACATGCACGTTTTGTTTGGTTCTTATTGCTCCATCCCATTATGTATTGATCAAATATTATTTGTGGGGACGTACAGGAGTTAAAGGTACACACCGGCTCACCGTGTACGCAGTTTAGGGCTGTTGAATTATAAATAATGTTTTTTTAGATGGTTGCTGTAAAAAAAAAAATCATTAAAGTGTCACGTAATTAGCGAAAAATGATTAAAAAACCCAAAAGCGGTAAAAGGCCAGCGTAAACGCGCTTCCAGCCGTTGCAACTGTCAAGTCTTTGTGACATCGTCGCACAATATTGCAAGTAGACTGGTGCTTTGTTTATAGCAACGTTTTACTACGACGCAGCATAAGGATCCAGTCTAGCCATAAAGTTTAAACAACCAGAATATACGGAGCAGGCAAATCCTTCGACGATGGATTATGTCAGCACAGGAATGACGTCAATTAAAGTAAATTTTTGCGTTAATGTAAGGTTTCTTCGACGTCTGTTAGACGCTGTGTTTGATAAAAGAACCATGTAAATATGACGTCGCTTTGGTCAACGAAAACGTCTACCCGACGTTGAATCAACATTATATCAGCACAGGAATGACGTTTAAGCCATTGGACCCTTTCGGTAAAACGTATTGTCCAAGGTCCACCTATGAAAATTTGGGCTTAATCGGTCTTCGGAGTCGGGAGAAAACAACGGAAAACCCCACCCTTGTTTCCGCGTTTCGCCGTGTCATGACATGTGTTAAAAATACATCCGTAATTCTCGTTAACGAGAATTTATATTGTTTTGCTGTTTTCTCAAAAAGTAAAGCATTTAATGGACTAATATTTCAAGAAAAGTCTTTCACCATTGCCTTCTGTAAACTCTGCAAGTTAGTTGTAAATCTGTCAACTTTTATTTTTTTTCTGAACCGAAAGGGTCCAATGGCTTTAAATAACATATTTTTTTGCCTAAATATAAGTTTGCTTCGACATCTGTAGGACGTTGTGTTTGACCAAAAAATTATGTTCATATGACGTTGCTTGGACGTTTCTGATTGGTCAACGCAAGCGTCTACCCGACGTTGAATCAACATTATATCAGCACAGTTGCGTTAAGATAAGTTTGCTTCGACATCTGAAGAACTTGTGTCTGACCAAAAAATTATGTCCACATGACGTTGCGCACGGGTGCAGAACTGCACCTTCTTCCTTAATGAAGGTGTTTCAGTGAGCGTTGTAAATGCCCCAATGATTCTAATTGTACTGGACCATGTAAGAAGCTGAAAGTTGTAGTTTGCTTAAAATTTTCAAAAAATCCATTTATTTGCACTTTGTGCATACTTTATGTAATTCCTTACAATGGGAAACTTTCTGGCGGCAGAATTACTAAGTAAATCCATTGTTCTCAGAGATGCGCATGTTCATAACTACGTAAACAATGGAAAATACCCAGTAAGTCTGCTGCAACCTATCGTTGAAAGTCTCTTATTACATTTAACTAGCTATCTTTCTAATTAGTATTAGTCTGTTTTGTTTGTGTCATCAGGTCAGGAAGTTGTATGACCTCTTTGAAAACGAGTGTCACAAACTTGATGTGCGCCTTTTCATTCTGCGAACACAAACTGAGAACCCCGACGTTATTTCTGCTGAAGAAGTTGCCACCAATTTTGATGATCGTGTTGCTGAAAGTATAAAGAACCAGCAGATATTGTAATATACTGTAAAACCAAAAGTCACAACCATTAAAAATTAAATTCTACTGTGACCCCTTTTAATGTGTTTTGCTCGATATACTGCATCACTCAAACTTTACAGCTTGACAACTTGACATCTTCAGGTTTTGGGTATGTTTTCATTTTTCAACAAAACAAAATATTCTTAGTTTCAGGAACCGAAGGTGAAGATGATTTCGCTTTAATGTGTGGATGACAACAAGTGCTTCAGATTCAGATAGTTTAACCACAGTACTGCCATAAAAGATATTAATTTTTTTTTATTTACCCATACACCGATGTGTTACTGCCATCATCACAGTTTCCATCACTAATATCAGATTCACCATCATGATCAACCCCCAGTCGTCACAACAGCCATCTGTACTGTCACAACAGCCAACTGTCAAACGACAGAGAACAGTTTTGTTTTGTAAGTGTAATCATTAGCGTATAAGGCAGACACAATTGAAGGGCACCATTGAAGGAAACTATGTGTGCGCCTTCAGGAAACACTGATTCAGTCTTTCGAATTCCACTTTTTAGACATTGGTTTAACTTTTAACCTGTCCCAAGGTATAAATCTGAAAAGTGAAGATATCTGATTTTAAAATGTATGGTACGTTCTCAAAAAAGTAGCACATATTACTAAAGGATTTGTATCCAAGAGGATTCGCCATGATCTCGTTAACACACGAGTGTCACACCTAGTAGAAACCCGTGGGAAAAAGTAAGCTGGTGAACACTTATTTGGTCGTTCTTGTTCTGATAGTGTCTTGATTTCGATTAAAGCCCAGAAAACATGAAATGCTTTAAAACAATTTGCTATTAATTTAAGCCATTTGAATCATGAAGCAAGTGTGCTAAATTATTATTAATTTGGTCACTATTTTGTTTACGTTGTTTATTACAGGTTGAACTGCAAAGTAAACACCATAAATGATTTTAAAATAAACACACCAATGTCATGTGTGAAAAGTAACATCATGAATTGGTATAGTCTTTTAATTCCTCAAACGTTTTCCCATTACAGTTTGAGCAACACAAATTAAATGAGACAGTTCAGTCAAACACTAGAGTCCTGCGTTCCCCAATCTATCCATAGTGGTCGCAGTATTGCTACTTGTGCCAGGTTTATACTGTACAACATTTGCGTACAAATTCAAAGCCAGTTAAAGTTATGCATTGAGCTTCAGTTTCAATGAAGGCCGACACACGGATTGAAAGGTGGTTTTTTATCAAGATGGTTGTCTCTTTGGTTTTTCAGCAATGGGTCGCAACAGGCCGTCGCAATGGGCTCAACACAAAGACACTAGATCATCCAATCACGTTGGATGGCCCAGAACCGATCGACCGATTAAATTACTCATGATATTTCAATAACATTAGTTCCATCGATCTCAGGTTTGACCTTCAAAGTTTTTGATCAGTTTTTGACTGATCATCAGGTGTTTTCTCTTTCATTTTTCCAGCCGATCCTGTGACTTAACCATGCTAAGGTCCTAAAATTACTATTCAATGCAGTTTAAATATTGTATGTCAAGAACTTTAGACAGTTAAGTCGGGCTACGATGATTTTAAAGTAAAGATGTACTGACGGTATTCTTATTATTCAAAAAGTGGTTCGCAAAAGTTTGTTTGAAATATGATGTGCACATGATGCCAGGTTTTTTTAAACGTGGAACTATATAATCTTTTTTTTTTTTTTTTTTTTTAGCAATTCCGAGTCCCAGCTTAACAAACATATGCTTTATGTTTTATAGAGGGTACATCTTTGGCTCTTTTAAAAGCAGTGGACACTATTGGTAATTACTCAAAATATTTATTAGCACAAAACCTTTCTTGGTGACGAGTGGTGTAATGTGGAGAGGTTTATGGTATGAAACATTGCGAGAAACGGCTTCCTCTGAAATGCCATAGATTTCGAGAAAAAAAAAAATTTTCAACGACTTTGATTTCGAGACCTCAGATTTAGAACTTCTGCACACAACTTCGTGTGACAAACGTATTTTTCTGTCATTTTTATCTCGCAAGTTCGATGACCGATTGAGCTAAAATTTACACAGGTTTGTTATTTTTAGCATATGTGAAATACACCATCTGTGAAGGCTAGTCTTTGACAATTACCAATAGTGTCTACTGCCTTTAAAGAATTTTTTAATTTGCTATACAAAATTTGTGGACTGCTACGCAAATGTTTGAGAATTTACATAGCAGTTTTGCTATGCAAAACATGTGTACGAAATCGTTCCCTGACATTGAAACAACGTTAGCACACTGATGTTGGATGGCCATTAATTTTATGTTGTTATTATCCCGACGCAAAAACAACCTTTATCCAACGTTGTTTAAACTTCAATAACATTACGTTATTAAAACACAAGCAGACCGATGATGAAACAACAATGATTTAAGGTTGTTATTTTCCCCGACGCAAAAACAACCCTTTATCCAACATTTATTTATACAACACTTAGTGCCCATATAGATGTACATGTAAAAAAAAGTAGGAAAACACTAAAAATCACAAACTTAATTCAGAGGTCGTTCAGATTGTAAATTAATCTAACCAACTGAAACTTTGTATTGATGCAACATAACATAACATGCAACAAAATTCGTCACACGGTGAACGTCACCTACACAGATCAGTTCGTGCTCAATAGGTGAGCAGGCGGGGAGAGAGGAGACCAACAAGCCCGTAAGTGACATTGACCATAACAGCAACCTTAATGACAGAGCGACGAAATACCTGCCGAAGACGTAAGAGTGAGAGAGCCGGAGTCGCAAATCAGAACTCAGTGTGATCTATTTTTATTACTCATGTGCAGATGTGAGTATTTTTGCTTTGTTTGTTTTGCAAACAGTGTTGTGTAGTTTTCTAACCATTAACAGATCCACCTGGATTCACAATAACATGGGACAAAGTCCAGAAAGGGATAGATCGTAGAGAACAGTCATCCGAGAAATCCAACCGAATGATGATGTGGGCACTGGCGTTTGCTGCAGTGAAAAGGGTCGACTTTGAAGGAGGTTTGACAGACGACCAGCCACTTGGTAGCGCTGAGGAAATTCCACTTTCAATGTTCGTGCCGCAGCCATCAGACTGGAGTTCATTGTGATTGCAGATGAAAGCGCTGATTTCCAGAATGGGGGAGGAGTGCTGCCATATTTGAACAAGATTTCCGAGGGTGCAGTTCAGTCACACATTCCTCACAAACACAGTATAGAATCGGCCTGCAAATCACGTAAAATATGCGCCAAATTACCCGGATCATGACTTTCTGAAAAGATGCGGGTACCTGATCACTCCATGTGGGTACATGCAATTAGAGAACAAACCAAATGATCAATCTCACGGCGCCACTTTGTCACCCCTGGGACTTTTCCGCTTAATATTGTGAATCGATCTCAAAAGTTCCATAAGTTAAGTACTCAGGAACATGTCAACGACCTTGTTCCCATTATTGTAGAATCCGTCAGAAAGGGGAAAACGGGAGCTTTCCTCGTGGTAGAGGGAGGTCCTGATTGACTATGAGGAAGTGCTTCAAATAATCTCTTCGGGGTAAAAACCTGCTGCAGAATCCTGCAATTTTTTTAAGTCACTCCCAACCTGGGGCCAATTTTATACAGCTGAAAAAAAAAAATCACAAAATCAAACCAGTTACAAGAATATAATGGCATGAAATCTTTTAACCAATGATATGTGTGTGCTGAAGCTTTTTTGTTGTTGCGGAAGCAGCTCCATAATATTAGTCCTTGCTTCCTACAATAGTGGGATTTTGAATACAATATAGATAACTATTTACTAATTGTATGTATTTATTTAATCATTAATTTATTTATTTAATATTTATTTTTAATTACTATTATCATTGCTTCGTTTGTTTGTTTGTTTGTTTTGGTTTTGTTGCTTTTTAGGAGAGATGGTAAAATTATTACTGCATAAAGTTATATTCTTACTGTGTGAAGTTGTATTTTCTTAAGTGGGAAAAGGACATTAATAAAAAGAAAAGAAGAGCAAAGGGAAATACAAAAACTCGTACTGTTTGTTGTCGGTGTAGTTTATATCCACCTATAAAATCAGAAAATATGAAGACCACCTATAAAATCAGTAAATATGAAGACATCTACTAATAATTTTATAGAAAGATATCAATGATTATAGATGTTAGACAGAAGCTGTTCATACAGGATGGTCCTGTTTATTTACAAACCTAAACCCAACTGGTACAAGTTGCACCGCAATGGCCTTGATAACCTGAGTTATATGAAATACAACCTGTTGGAGATATCGCTACCAGAAATTTGACGGTATTATGGTGCTTATAAGAACTCCAGGTTAATGACTGAGCAGTGAAATTAGAAGGGGTCTCAATGAATAGTTCAGTACAGTCTATTATAAAACGTATGTTTTCAAACTTTGAATACTGTCTAGGTAATGTCTGATTAATGATGTCAATAGTGGGTGGCAAATTCAAAGGAGAACTTTTTCCATCAGAAAAACCCAAGTAGTGATTATTCGGGACATATGAGACACAGATACACTGAAGCGATCTGACAGGTCTGTCAAAAACAACCCAACTTTCAATCGCATCAAAGTTGCCAAAAGTTGATCTTCAAGTGAAAGCCTCATGTCTCCTTAATCCACCTGTTTCCTTATCTACACACCCATATCATCTCATCCTGTGAGGGAATGGCAGTAACAAATTAAAAAGCCATACAAACGTGACCCAGTTTGGCCGACCTGTGTAGAATTTGGTGTATTTGTCGTTTTCTTTTATTTTTGTAGACAATGTGAACTGCTTTTCCTTTGACTTCAGCTCATCTGAAAGCCGTTTGACCTCATCACGCAGCTCTTGGTTCTGTCGGTCATCCACTTGAGTTCCTGTTATGAACAAAATCAATTTAGAAGTTATAAAAGTAAAAATTGAAAACTGAATGAGTGTCACTTTTAATGAGAAAATGTGTGTTGTTGGTATTTGTGTAACATCCACTTACGCACGGAGGGGGGGGGGGTGGAGGACAAACTTGAATTACAAGCCAACATGCACGCTGTGGAGTGTGTACTGCTCCTGCTCCTACTGCTCCTGCCTGACTTGTTTTAAGCCCACCTAATAGGTCACAGCAATCGCAAAATGAAAATAAGATCTCATGAGACTTGGGATAGACTGCAATTATGGTGACCTTTTCTGTATACATAAAGGTCAACATTTGGAGGATAATCCACAATAATGTCATTTAAAAAAAAATTGTAATGGCACCCAGGTGACTAAAATAAACTAACCTTGACATTTTCCCTGAGCAGATTGATTTTGGTGAGTTGCGACATAGCTATGCATATGCTGATGCATTCAGTGATGAACTTAGCTCCATAGCAGCCTGTTCCTCCTCTTCTCTCTTCCTTTTCTTCTCAAATTCTTCATCCTGGTAATTAGAAATGTTTTAATTATTCAACTTATTATGGTGTACGGTGACAAAGGCTACATGTAGTTGAGCTATCTCAGGAACCTGCTCTTGAGTCGATCGATACATGATAACCACTTGAC
Source organism: Asterias amurensis (assembly GCF_032118995.1). Classification (NCBI taxonomy): domain Eukaryota; kingdom Metazoa; phylum Echinodermata; class Asteroidea; order Forcipulatida; family Asteriidae; genus Asterias; species Asterias amurensis. The sequence continues at coordinate 10,314,604 of NC_092657.1, read as the reverse complement.
TTCATAACATTTATTTGATTGCATGGTCCCAACTGATAGGCCTATTGGATTTGAATCAGCCAGCTCACCTCAACCTGGCAAGCTTGCTGCTATGGGTGTGTGTGCGCAGTTGCACCAAGTATGAACCGGCCTTAGACATACAGAAAAAATGTAGCGCTTCGCGTCCCATATCCAACGAGTTAAGAATGTCATTTTTGCACTGACCGTTTGTGGAGCTTGACGCATTGACACTTACAATATGCAGAGTGCAATATAAAAACTGCTAGTAGTAGGCTATAGCTTTTTATATCACACTCCGGTACAAGCATCTGATTTCCGGATTAGTGCACACTGGTGGAAATAAAATATCAATATTCAATAAGTAAAGTTTCCCACATTAGAGCTTTGGGGTTATTTTTACCAAATCAGTACTTGATTGATCCAAGTTCTATGATCCTCTCTTCAGCACGAACAAAAACAATCAGAAATCAAAGCCCCAAGATTTAAGAAGCCTTTCAAGTTTTATAAATACTCTTTTGTAAAGAGCTAATCACAGGCAGGACATAAATAATGACAATAAACTTTATCCTAAAATTTGACTAGGTAGGTAGTTTTTGTCAGTAGTAGGCCTAGTATAACTTTGATTATTTTGAAGAGGATTTATGTAAACACTCATTTGTGTAGTTCAGTTGTGTTAACTATATAATTAGCAAATAAGAAATCAATTTGTAAGTTACACGTAGGTGCCCAACGATAATATTTTATTATATATGTCAACTGACTTTTTTCAAGCAAAAACTAAAGACAATCAATGTTACTTACAATTGTTTGTTGACGGCTCGCCAGACGTTGACAACGATCAGATTGTTGGGTACCCATGGTATCGCTGAGAACATTGACATTTAAGTTCAATGTTGGTCGATAGTTCTCATCCTCTTGGAAATCACTCGGCCACCGTTCGACAAAATGCTCCCTGCAAATACGATCATTGCCCGTCGATTCCCACTCCCTACCTCTACCCACTGCTCGCCTCCACGCTCCTCTTTTGTGACGATTTGTTTTGGGAAATCGGAAAAAGGACAAACAATTGCCCTTCAACTTCCGATTCTCACAGCCCACCACACAGCAACTCACTGGCATACTATTTATAATGTGAACGTGTGAACAACTTGAAAATAAATAAACAAAAAACAGCCCCCTCAAGTGATGAATTTAACTAATAAATGTGGCATTCAATCAATACAAAGTTGTGGCGGCAGCTGGGTACTGATGTGTGTGTGTTCGATCGTGTACCACCGCTGTATAAAAGGCCCTGTGAGCGACATACGGTTTGCGCGCATGCGCGAGAATTCTGCGAGGTCATTGGGAAATGCATATTCATTAAGCGTGACCTCCAGCGTATTTTCGCCTTTACTTCATTGATCAAAAACGCCCTTTACATACTGAATATTCATACTAAAGACGAAATTAACCAATAGGATCATGAAGAAATAATACCCTCTGCATATTATGTAGTAAAGAAACATCAGATACGACGGAACCCCGCGAAATTCGGGGAAATCTGTGCCGAGGTTTGTGTCAAAACGAGACGTGCGCAGTCTGAAAATTTACAGATTTGGAGGTGGATTTTCTTCATGAAGATGAGTTTTCCTTAATACGTGGAAAGTAACATATAAGAAATTAGACCTTCCTTCACCAAACTGTAACTTTTTATATGAGCAAACCCCGTACTTTGTCTTAAATAGGTGGGATTCCCCCTCGGGTATTACCACGGCAAACAAGATTTCTAGGTATTCCGTTGCGCGTTGCCCATACATTTGTACACAATCTCCAGGCCCTACGACATGTACCGTTTGTGTGTACAAAACTGCTCACTATGCGTTCGTTCCGACTTTCAGGGGAAAATTTTGATTTCTTTAAATATAAAATTGGGGTCAGCTGGTTTATATTAGATTTAGACCATGTTCGCCAGGATTCGGATGGTTGTTTCTAATATTCAAATTCACATTAAACTTCAACAAGACATCAGATAAAACACTGTTGGTACTGTAGGCCTAATAAGTTTTTATAAAACAAATAGGGGCAGGATGGGGAAGAGAGAAAATTCCCGATATAAATTGTTGGTGTTTTTTTCTAGTACACCTACAAACTAGGTATGTTTAAAAGAGTCAACTGGATGCTCAAGTTACAATGTAGTGTATCTTTATTTGCAAAGCAACACATCAGTTAGAAAAATTACAAAATTTTAATTAAGTTATGGCAGACAAAATGCACAATTTATTCACTCAAAAACCAAACTCTACTGAAAGTTTGTTACATATTTTTTAAACACCAAGACAAGAAAGACCATACGTTAACTATTTTACTATTTTGAGGGCAAACAAGTCATCAGATACTATAAACTGGCGTTATAAATTAAACGTGTTTAAGATAATTAAATTGACGTCCCTAACTCAACCAACCCCCGTGTTACACTATACATCAGAAAGCAAAGGTGGGGGAAATAAGTTGGCGTCCCTTACCCAACCGACTCCCATGTTTCAGTTAAATATACAACAGAAAGCAAAGGTGGGGGACACGAAAGGACCAATTGCGCTCTGTGTGTCAGGTTACCTGTTGTGTGTATTAACTGAAGCATAGACGCCACACTGCAAAAAGACAAGATTAATGCTGCAATTTCTGGTTCAAAAAGACTAAACTCTCACAATCACGAAGGAATATTCCGGTGTTTGGACAATGCCAGTATGAGTAAAAACAGTTCCACTGAATAGGAAATTCCATGAGAATATACACACAATGTCGTGTGTGTGCACGGCAAGTGTGGTTTTTACATTGCCCTCATTGTCATGATTTTGCTGGCAATATTTTCAATTAAAAATTTCTTTTAGAAGCTGCAAATCCCTTTATTTCCACCCTCAAATTATTTGATTAGTAGGGGTAGCTGTCAGCTTTGAGTCGGACAACTTCGCAATCTCCCCTTTACAGCCAACTTCACGCCGTGCCCAATGCAAAATCCACGGCGCATGAGCCCGCTCAAACCTTAGTAATGTATGTAGTTAAACCATATCTAAAAAAAAACTATTTTGTATTAGAATACTAGGAACATCAAACAGCAATGAAACAATAATCCATTTTATGAAACGGGCTCCGTTTTTAATTTAAAGCGTTATTTATTGAAAACACAGCCAATTATTGTCCATCGGTAAAAGTTTTCCCCATATTTGTGTTTTTCTATACCCACAATAGGTCTGGTGATCACATAATATAAAACATTGGCAGCGCAATCGGACTATTGGCGTACCTTAAGAGGGGCTATTGCAATGTACAATGCCTACAATACAGTCGGGTTTGGTTGTGGGACAAATTAGCGTACCCCGTCTGATTTTTCTTTGAAAAGGGAAGTATATAGTCAGATGGTAATGTTTTTAGGCTTTCAAGCTTCCTTAATGTACTGAAACTCAGTGTGGGGTCGATTTCGGGATTTGCAATCATTCACATTTATTGTGCATCAAAGAAAAACCTGTAATACAATACAATCAACCAACGACGTGTCATAACGTTTTACATCGTTAATTTTACCTATTGACAATTTGTGACAGTTTTAAGTAATCCTTAGACAAATTATTACCTACCAAGATTGATCACTTACCAGCCAGTGCCAGGGTGATTTTAGGAGGAACTACCTCTTATATTTCTGTTTTTAAAGCATGATTCTGCCCACTTCCACTAGAAGACGAGTGAAAGGCCTGAAGGGAAAGTGGCCGCGTTCACCACGCGGGAAACCATCCCCTTGCCGCTTAACCTCTGGCATGTAAACAATGCACAGCGCCCTCCGGCGATCTATCATAACTGGCAATTGGCATCGATACCGCATATTTTACATATTATAGATTCTTGAAACCACCACATTAAAGTCACCGGACACTTTTGATAATTGCAAAGACAAGTCTTCAAACTTGATGTCTTTGAACATTATGCACTAAATAATAATAATGGAAGAAAAAACAACCTTTTCCCACGTCAATTTTATTTTGAGGTCTCAAAATACATTTAGACAAGTTTTGTGGAAAATAACTTATTTCTCGTAGTTACTTCGCAGGAAGCCATTTCTCACAATGTTTTATACTCTCCAACAGCTTCCCATTGCTGGTTACCAAGTGTTTATGCTAACAATTGTTTTAGTACCAATAGTTTCAATGCCTTTAAAGGCACTGGACATATTTGGTAATTGTCAAAGACCACCTGGAGTATCCCATAACATGCATACAATAACAAACCTGGGAAAATTTGGGCTTGAAAAAAATAAGGACCACCTAACACAACCCCTGTTGCATTAAATGGCTCAAGCCTCAAGTTATTGATTATTTTTTTGGGGTGAAATTACCCTTTTCCCAGGTGACTTCAGAGGGAATCGTCTCTCACTTTGTCGTAAGATATCAGCAGCTTCCTTTGATTTGAACTAAGAGGTCCGTATTTTTACTCTCATTATATTTTACTTCTTTGTCTTTCATGCCATTAGATTTCAGTTAACAGTATATTGCATCTGTGGGAATACTCTTCACTCAGTCTTAATCTTTACACCACATGGTCATTGTTTATTGGGACCTGGAACCACAAGTACCACTAGTCTCATTTGCATATTTCTTTGTATTGCTAGTGTGTACACTGTACCATGTTTTTTTTAGGTAAGCATTTTTAACTTAAAGTATTTTTCTATGTTCTTACTGCCCTGCTGCTTCATATCATTGTTGCGGTTTTTATATTTGTTATTATCATAATTATTGTTTGTGTTTTTTACTGGATCAAACAATTTCGGTGGCTTTTACTCAATGTGTTTTATTGATTATAATTCATCTTTTTACTTGTAAAGCGCCTGGGAGCATTTTTAATGGATTTGGCGCTATATAAATGTTGTTTATTATTATTATTATTATTATTATTGTTATTGTTATTGTTATTGTTATTGTTATTGTTATTGTTATTGTTATTGTTATTGTTATTGTTATTGTTATTGTTATTGTTATTGTTATTGTTATTGTTATTGTTATTGTTATTGTTATTGTTATTGTTATTGTTATTGTTATTGTTATTGTTATTGTTATTGTTATTGTTATTGTTATTGTTATTGTTATTGTTATTGTTATTGTTATTGTTATTGTTATTGTTATTGTTATTGTTATTGTTATTGTTATTGTTATTGTTATTGTTATTGTTATTGTTATTGTTATTGTTATTGTTATTGTTATTGTTATTGTTATTGTTATTGTTATTGTTATTGTTATTGTTATTGTTATTGTTATTGTTATTGTTATTGTTATTGTTATTGTTATTGTTATTGTTATTGTTATTGTTATTGTTATTGTTATTGTTATTGTTATTGTTATTGTTATTGTTATTGTTATTGTTATTGTTATTGTTATTGTTATTGTTATTGTTATTGTTATTGTTATTGTTATTGTTATTGTTATTGTTATTGTTATTGTTATTGTTATTGTTATTGTTATTGTTATTGTTATTGTTATTGTTATTGTTATTGTTATTGTTATTGTTATTGTTATTGTTATTGTTATTGTTATTGTTATTGTTATTGTTATTGTTATTGTTATTGTTATTGTTATTGTTATTGTTATTGTTATTGTTATTGTTATTGTTATTGTTATTGTTATTGTTATTGTTATTGTTATTGTTATTGTTATTGTTATTGTTATTGTTATTGTTATTGTTATTGTTATTGTTATTGTTATTGTTATTGTTATTGTTATTGTTATTGTTATTGTTATTGTTATTGTTATTGTTATTGTTATTGTTATTGTTATTGTTATTGTTATTGTTATTGTTATTGTTATTGTTATTGTTATTGTTATTGTTATTGTTATTGTTATTGTTATTGTTATTGTTATTGTTATTGTTATTGTTATTGTTATTGTTATTGTTATTGTTATTGTTATTGTTATTGTTATTGTTATTGTTATTGTTATTGTTATTGTTATTGTTATTGTTATTGTTATTGTTATTGTTATTGTTATTGTTATTGTTATTGTTATTGTTATTGTTATTGTTATTGTTATTGTTATTGTTATTGTTATTGTTATTGTTATTGTTATTGTTATTGTTATTGTTATTGTTATTGTTATTGTTATTGTTATTGTTATTGTTATTGTTATTGTTATTGTTATTGTTATTGTTATTGTTATTGTTATTGTTATTGTTTTTGTTTTTGTTTTTGTTTTTGTTTTTGTTTTTGTTTTTGTTTTTGTTTTTGTTTTTGTTTTTGTTATTGTTATTGTTATTGTTATTGTTATTGTTATTGTTATTGTTATTGTTATTGTTATTGTTATTGTTATTGTTTTTGTTTTTGTTTTTGTTTTTGTTTTTGTTTTTGTTTTTGTTTTTGTTTTTGTTTTTGTTTTTGTTTTTGTTTTTGTTTTTGTTTTTGTTTTTGTTTTTGTTTTTGTTTTTGTTTTTGTTTTTGTTTTTGTTTTTGTTTTTGTTTTTGTTTTTGTTTTTGTTTTTGTTTTTGTTTTTGTTTTTGTTTTTGTTTTTGTTTTTGTTTTTGTTTTTGTTTTTGTTTTTGTTTTTGTTTTTGTTTTTGTTTTTGTTTTTGTTTTTGTTTTTGTTTTTGTTTTTGTTTTTGTTTTTGTTTTTGTTTTTGTTTTTGTTTTTGTTTTTGTTTTTGTTTTTGTTTTTGTTTTTGTTTTTGTTTTTGTTTTTGTTTTTGTTTTTGTTTTTGTTTTTGTTTTTGTTTTTGTTTTTGTTTTTGTTTTTGTTTTTGTTTTTGTTTTTGTTTTTGTTTTTGTTTTTGTTTTTGTTTTTGTTTTTGTTTTTGTTTTTGTTTTTGTTTTTGTTTTTGTTTTTGTTTTTGTTTTTGTTTTTGTTTTTGTTATTGTTATTGTTATTGTTATTGTTATTGTTATTGTTATTGTTTTGTTTTGTTTTGTTTTGTTTTGTTTTGTTTTGTTTTGTTTTGTTTTGTTTTGTTTTGTTTTGTTTTGTTTTGTTTTGTTTTGTTTTGTTTTGTTTTGTTTTGTTTTGTTTTGTTTTGTTTTGTTTTGTTTTGTTTTGTTTTGTTTTGTTATTGTTATTGTTATTGTTATTGTTATTATTACCATAGAACAGTGACTGTACTGTATGTGCATGTGTTGAGATTCACCAGACCCCCACTGTGATTCGTTTCCTACTAGATTTCTTATCTTAATTATCATCTCTCCCTTCTGCATTATGCTATGTTAGGGAGCTGGAAGTTGAGCTATTGTTATGCCTTTAGCCCGGTTCATTTATAGAACATTAGAGTTGGCAAGTGTTTCTTAACTTTCCATAGTGCATTGGATTTTAGTGTTCAATCAATCAATCAATCAATCAATCAATAAAACAATGATTTCCACTTTCACATCACATGGAGGCATCACCTTAAAAGCCGAGGCTTGTTGCTGATGTGCCCGTTACAAGATTACAGAACAAAACAGGAATACAGCACTAAATAGACGAATAAATAAATACATACCACTATGGTAGATAACTACACAAAGGTTTAACCATGGTTAAACAATGTAAATATAACTATGAAGCAAAACATGTATGTGTAGTAAACAAAGGGACAACAGTTAAACAAACAATACAAGTTAGCAAACATAGACGAGTAAGTAGGTAGGTAAGTAACGGCTAAGCCAACTACCAGTATAAAAAAAAGCAAATCAATCAATTAATGTTGGGAATTTAGTTTAAACGTTTTTAGTCGATATTTAAACGAGCTAATTGAGGGGCAATTAGTAATTGGTGGTAGAAGGTTATTCCATTTTTTTGGTCCAGTAAAAGAAATTGTGTGTTGGGAAAGAGTTGATCTAAATAGGGGGAACATGAAATTGAGCTGACGACCTAGTATTGTATCATGTACGGTGCTGATAAAAACAAAAAGATTGAGTAATGATTTAGGAAGTTGGTTGTTTACAAACTTATACTTAAACACATCTTGCTGTAATACATTTATAATCATAAGAGACAAAAGCTTATGTTTCTTAAACAAGGGAGTGGTGTGCTCGAGAAAGGGGGCCTCGCATACAATGCGAATAGCCTTTTTCTGAAGTGAAACCAACTTATCCAGATTCGAAGTTTTAAGTAAGCGTAAAGTTTAAAGTGATAGTCTGAAGATTGGATAGCATTTGGTTTTCCCATATTATTCCATGGTATTTCTTAAGCAAGGAGTCCTGCTTATTTTTTTATTGTAATGTTTTTACTTTTGTTTGGAAGATTACTTAACTGCTGTTATTTTTGTGTGTTTCCTAATATAGCCTGCCCCTCTGTAACAGCCCTTTGTTCATTTCCTTTCGTTAATAAATCTCTTGTGAAAAGAATTTTTTGTGTCACACCAAGTAATTTGTTATGCTATATTTCGTGCAATTACCAAACGTGGCCCGTTCCTTTACGAGTATACTAGAAAAATGACGAAATAGCCAGTAGAAAGGGAAAACACAATATTATCTACTTCACAAAGACTGCTCATTGGACTTTACAAAGCGCAGGCCTTCAATCTCACTGTCAGTGATTGAGTGGTCAATGGCTTGGCTGGCATTTATGAGTTCTCCTTTGTGTCTTGTGGCATCTTGCGGTTGCCTTCAGGTGCTGCAGCCTGACTTTATTGCTGTCCATGGCAACACAATTCCTTGCCTCCTGAACACTTGCAATGAGCCCCGTTCCTACAGAGGAGAAATATTGTCAATTTCCTTTAACTAGGGATTAAGCAAAGACATTGGGAAAAATTCAAACCCGGCTTAGAGCCATATAGACCGTATTGAATAACCCCTTGTTTCCCTTGGTGACCAAATACACTTGTTCATCTGGGCCATATACCTGTTGCCAAAGCATCATGTGAATGTTGTATTACCATTAAAAATAGCTGTGGCATAACAATAATAGGTAAAATTCATAAAACAAACTGCAGTTCTCAAGACCATCATTAATACAACTTATATAAATATTCATATAAATATTATAAATTGATGAAAACTACTTTCATGAAAGTGCCAATTGTACTTAAAGACACTAGCAACACCACTGGTAATTGTCAAACACCAGTCTTCTTACTTGGTTTAGTCCTCCAAGTTGAGAGATAATGACAGAAAAAAAAAACACTCTTAAAACACGAAGTTGTGTGCTTTCAGATGAAAGATCTCGAGAGCTCGAAATGTAATTCTGATGTTTTGAAATGAAATTCGTAGACAATTACTATTTTCTCAAAATCTAAACCACTTTAGAGAGAGCCGTTTCTCCCTATGACTCATTGCCAAGTACGTTTTCATGCTAACAATTATTTTGAGTAACTGCCTTTAAGTGTCTTGCTCTATGAAATAACTTTCATGATCATATTTGTACATACACCATATAATGACTGAGCCACTAGACAACCTCACTCTGGTTAGTACTCTTAACCGCTTGGTCATGAAGTTATTTTAACAAAAACACAGTCTTTATCTTATATTGTTCACACACAACTACCTGTGCCACAGCATCCGTCTAAAACCCTCTGTTTGGGAGAAGAGAGGGATAGGATGAGCTCCTTGTATATATGGAGGGGCATTGCTTCCACAACTTCCCTATCATCACTCACTCTGAAACCTTTTGCTGACAAGGCAGTCGATGAAGTTGTCTGAGTGTCCCCCAAGTGCCCACGTTACTTTCTTTGGTCTCTTTTTGAAGGCCAGCCAACACCAGACCACAAACTGAAGGAGTAAGAGGCTCATCTATAGGAAAAGACACAAAATGAGTGATTTACTTAGTAAATTTGTTGTCATCGCTGTTGTCCAATCTCAACACCAACTTACATATTTTTTACAAAATTCAGAGAAGGTAAGAAGAGAGGGTTAGGATGAGCTCCTTGTATATATGGAGGGGTACTGCTTCCACAACTTTCCCATCAGCACTCCGAAACCTTTTGCTGACAAGGCAGTCGATGAAGTTGTCTGAGTTTCCCCCAAGTGCCCACGTTACTTTCTTTGGTCTCTTTTTGAAGGCCAGCCAACACCAGACCACAAACTGAAGGAGTAAGAGGCTCATCTATAGGAAAAGACACAAAATGAGTGATTTACTTAGTAAATTTGTTGTCATCGCTGTTGTCCAATCTCAACACCAACTTACATATTTTTTTACAAAATTCAGAGAAGGTTAGAAGAGAGGGTTAGGATGAGCTCCTTGTATATATGGAGGGGCACTGCTTCCACAACTTTCCCATCAGCACTCCGAAACCTTTTGCTGACAAGGCAGTCGATGAAGTTGTCTGAGTTTCCCCCAAGTGCCCACGTTACTTTCTTTGGTCTCTTTTTGAAGGCCAGCCAACACCAGACCACAAACTGAAGGAGTAAGAGGCTCATCTATAGGAAAAGACACAAAATGAGTGATTTACTTAGTAAATTTGTTGTCATCGCTGTTGTCCAATCTCAACACCAACTTACATATTTTTTACAAAATTCAGAGAAGGTTAGAAGAGAGGGTTAGGATGAGCTCCTTGTATATATGGAGGGGCACTGCTTCCACAACTTCCCCATCAGCACTCCGAAACCTTTTGCTGACAAGGCATTCGATGAAGTTGTCTGAGTTTCCCCCAAGTGCCCACGTTACTTTCTTTGGTCTCTTTTTGAAAGCAGCCAACACCAGACCACAAACTGAAGGAGTAAGAGGCTCATCTATAGGAAAAGACACAAAATGAGTGATTTACTTAGTAAATTTGTTGTCATCGCTGTTGTCCAATCTCAACACCAACTTACATATTTTTTACAAAATTCAGAGAAGGTTAGAAGAGAGGGTTAGGATGAGCTCCTTGTATATATGGAGGGGCACTGCTTCCACAAATTTCCCATCAGCACTCCGAAACCTTTTGCTGACAAGGCAGTCGATGAAGTTGTCTGAGTTTCCCCCGAGTGCCCACGTTACTTTCTTTGGTCTCTTTTTGAAGGCCAGCCAACACCAGACCACAAACTGAAGGAGTAAGAGGCTCATCTATAGGAAAAGACACAAAATGAGTGATTTACTTAGTAAATTTGTTGTCATCGCTGTTGTCCAATCTCAACACCAACTTACATATTTTTAACAAAATTCAGAGAAGGTTAGAAGAGAGGGTTAGGATGAGCTCCTTGTATATATGGAGGGGCACTGCTTCCACAACTTCCCCATCAGCACTCCGAAACCTTTTGCTGACAAGGCAGTCGATGAAGTTGTCTGAGTTTCCCCCGAGTGCCCACGTTACTTTCTTTGGTCTCTTTTTGAAGGCCAGCCAACACCAGACCACAAACTGAAGGAGTAAGAGGCTCATCTATAGGAAAAGACACAAAATGAGTGATTTACTTTGTAAATTAGTTGTCATTGCTGTTGTCCAATCTCAACACCAACTTACATATTTTTAACTAAATTCATTTACTACATATTGTACAGCAGAAGGGGTCAAATTAGCCTAGTGATTTTCCTTCAAATATTATCCTGGTTGAGCATCCAACTGCTAACTTCTGAGCCTGTGTGGTTCTTTTGAATCGTAACAAAGTCGATTTTCGGGGGTAAAGCAGCCAACACCAGACCACAAACTGAAGGAGTAAGAGGCTCATCTATAGGAAAAGACACAAAATGAGTGATTTACTTAGTAAATTTGTTGTCATCGCTGTTGTCCAATCTCAACACCAACTTACATATTTTTTACAAAATTCAGAGAAGGTTAGAAGAGAGGGTTAGGATGAGCTCCTTGTATATATGGAGGGGCACTGCTTCCAAAACTTCCCCATCAGCAGTCCGAAACCTTTTGCTGACAAGGCATTCGATGAAGTTGTCTGAGTTTCCCCCAAGTGCCCACGTTACTTTCTTTGGTCTCTTTTTGAAAGCAGCCAACACCAGACCACAAACTGAAGGTGTAAGAGGCTCATTTATAGGAAAAGACACAAAATGAGTGATTTACTTAGTAAATTTGTTGTCATCGCTGTTGTCCAATCTCAACACCAACTTACATATTTTTTACAAAATTCAGAGAAGGTTAGAAGAGAGGGTTAGGATGAGCTCCTTGTATATATGGAGGGGCACTGCTTCCACAACTTTCCCATCAGCACTCCGAAACCTTTTGCTGACAAGGCAGTCGATGAAGTTGTCTGAGTTTCCCCCGAGTGCCCACGTTACTTTCTTTGGTCTCTTTTTGAAGGCCAGCCAACACCAGACCACAAACTGAAGGAGTAAGAGGCTCATCTATAGGAAAAGACACAAAATGAGTGATTTACTTAGTAAATTTGTTGTCATCGCTGTTGTCCAATCTCAACACCAACTTACATATTTTTTACAAAATTCAGAGAAGGTTAGAAGAGAGGGTTAGGATGAGCTCCTTGTATATATGGAGGGGCACTGCTTCCACAACTTTCCCATCAGCACTCCGAAACCTTTTGCTGACAAGGCAGTCGATGAAGTTGTCTGAGTTTCCCCCGAGTGCCCACGTTACTTTCTTTGGTCTCTTTTTGAAGGCCAGCCAACACCAGACCACAAACTGAAGGAGTAAGAGGCTCATCTATAGGAAAAGACACAAAATGAGTGATTTACTTAGTAAATTTGTTGTCATCGCTGTTGTCCAATCTCAACACCAACTTACATATTTTTTACAAAATTCAGAGAAGGTTAGAAGAGAGGGTTAGGATGAGCTCCTTGTATATATGGAGGGGCACTGCTTCCACAACTTTCCCATCAGCACTCCGAAACCTTTTGCTGACAAGGCAGTCGATGAAGTTGTCTGAGTTTCCCCCGAGTGCCCACGTTACTTTCTTTGGTCTCTTTTTGAAGGCCAGCCAACACCAGACCACAAACTGAAGGAGTAAGAGGCTCATCTATAGGAAAAGACACAAAATGAGTGATTTACTTAGTAAATTTGTTGTCATCGCTGTTGTCCAATCTCAACACCAACTTACATATTTTTAACAAAATTCAGAGAAGGTTAGAAGAGAGGGTTAGGATGAGCTCCTTGTATATATGGAGGGGCACTGCTTCCACAACTTCCCCATCAGCACTCCGAAACCTTTTGCTGACAAGGCAGTCGATGAAGTTGTCTGAGTTTCCCCCGAGTGCCCACGTTACTTTCTTTGGTCTCTTTTTGAAGGCCAGCCAACACCAGACCACAAACTGAAGGAGTAAGAGGCTCATCTATAGGAAAAGACACAAAATGAGTGATTTACTTTGTAAATTAGTTGTCATTGCTGTTGTCCAATCTCAACACCAACTTACATATTTTTAACTAAATTCATTTACTACATATTGTACAGCAGAAGGGGTCAAATTAGCCTAGTGATTTTCCTTCAAATATTATCCTGGTTGAGCATCCAACTGCTAACTTCTGAGCCTGTGTGGTTCTTTTGAATCGTAACAAAGTCGATTTTCGGGGGTAAAGCAGCCAACACCAGACCACAAACTGAAGGAGTAAGAGGCTCATCTATAGGAAAAGACACAAAATGAGTGATTTACTTAGTAAATTTGTTGTCATCGCTGTGGTCCAATCTCAACACCAACTTACATATTTTTAACTAAATTCATTTACTACATATTGTACAGCAGAAGGGGTCAAATTAGCCTAGTGATTTTCCTTCAAATATTATCCTGGTTGAGCATCCAACTGCTAACTTCTGAGCCTGTGTGGTTCTTTTGAAGTCGATTTTCGGGGGTAACAAAAATTAAAAATTGATTTCCCCCCAAATCAGTTTACTACATTGTAACTGTAGTATTTGACAGAACTTGTTTTTCTGTGTAGGGCCTACTTGAAAACCTGTTATTTCATGGAGATATCCTTAAGTACAGTTAGGGAGTCCGAGTGGTTTGGCAATTGCGCCACCACTACTTGAAATAAGAAGTGGTGGCTCAATCGCATGACTCTCTCCAAGTGCCTCATCCATTAAGTTGAAGGTACCTTACCTGTTTCATTAGCTGAAAACTTGATGTGCTGTAAAACACTGGAAGAAAAGAATACAACGAAAGAATATATATTTAATTTGATACACATTTGGTCCCTTCAAACTTAAAAGGGACATGTGATGATAGCCTTTCTAAATTTTGGGGCTGAAACCTACCCCTTTCTCTAAAACTGCATTACTCTAAAAAGTGTCATTAGTACAACGACAGAGTGTCATCATGTCTCAACTGAAAAAAATGATGGTATGAAATGCATCATGAACAGCCACTGAACTGGGAAAGTTCTTTATGTATTTTAGTCTGCATTATGTACGACTCATCAGCTCACCTTGTACTTTTTATATAGATTGTTCCACTTTTTCCGCAGCTGCTCGGAAGACTGGTGGGATTCAATTCCTTACTCTGTTGCAATGTTCCTGATTAAAGAAATAAACAACTATTATAATACTAAGTACTTATGCTAAAGGAAGTTTCGGTTTTTGAGCATTTGTTATTTAAACATAAACAGAAATGACCGATGTTTTCAATTTTTTTTTCATTCTTTCACTTTTTATTTTTAAAGTATAAAAGGTATTTATTTATGTAAATATACATGATGTATAATTTTGTTTTATGTAAAAATAAATTACAAAGCATGTTGGTAGACTTACTTGTAAAGTGTTCTGTGCATCTTTTTTCCTTCTGTGAAGTCTTTAGTTTTCCCTGTTCGTAATACAATGAAGGATTTGGTCATGTCTTCTGTCCTTATTGTAGATGAAAAATAGTGGAATGTCATCGAAAAACAAAATGTTACATAAAGTGACACATTATCTATCCTAAACACACTTTGTTGGGCTGTATTTAGCCCCTTCAAAAGTGCCAAGCCAATATATATCTCACTGTTTTTTCGTTTTTGTTTACATTCTCCAGATCATTAACCACTAAAACACCACTTACAAAGATTCTACGCTTTGTTTGGTTTGAAATAATGTCACATGATATGTCTTATTTTTTATTTCATACCTCATACACAGAATGCTGATTGGTTAAAAATGGAGTCCTGGAAATTGTTGTGCCCCGTTGTCTATCGAGATGACGTCATACTCATAGATGACTATGTCTGGGGACGGGGCATATTACGGGGCATAATTATAGTCAATCGACTGTGCCGGCCCTGAAAAAAATGGTCGCAACTAGGTCGTTTGTGTGTTCATGTATGCTCTTGGTCTGTGTCACGGTACAACCTTTCTTTGCAAACGACCTTTTACCGTAGTTGCTGTTGTTGATTAAAAGAATCTTTATTCGGTATAGCTGAGCTATTTCACACAAATATGTATATGCCAATGTTAAACAAATATTGACTGCTCTAACTGAAGCTAATTAAAACTAAATTCCCTAGCTAATATGCGGGTTTGACAGATTTGACAATTGAATGTATTGTAATCAAGTCCAACAAGAGATTTTGATTTTGTTCTTTTAGGTGTGAACATTATTTAATGTAACTCAACAGTTTGATTGTCGAGGGATTTATCAACCATGGTAGAGCCAGAACAAAAGTTATGATTGGGGGGGGGGGGGGGGTGAATCCCAGAGTTCTAGTGGTAAATTTTTTCTGTTCACATGTTTTTTAATCAAAGGCCTTCATGTGTAGTCAATAATTGATGTATATTTTACCATGTCAATTTAGTTGCAGTTTGAA
The DNA here is from genome assembly GCF_032118995.1 of Asterias amurensis. Classification (NCBI taxonomy): domain Eukaryota; kingdom Metazoa; phylum Echinodermata; class Asteroidea; order Forcipulatida; family Asteriidae; genus Asterias; species Asterias amurensis. Next base: position 10,299,039 of record NC_092657.1, on the reverse strand, counting down.
TAATAATAAAGTACAGCGTAAGTAAAAATTATTTCTGCCCAACTTGTGTACCACCACTAGGGAATTAGTTTTAAATTATTATTAATGTTGACCCTTAGTCTTTGCTGCCTCTGTTCACGAAGAACAGTTACTGCCTGGGCTTGTGTGGCAGAGGTTGCAATGCCGCAGCTTTTCTGCCTGTTGTGCCGGCTGCCCTTCCTCGTACCCTCTGGATGATGCCTCTCCCCTTGTGCTACTTTGTCCCATTGCTGTGCCTTTTCCCCTTGATCTTCTGCCTTGTCCACTTATTCTGCCATGCACCCTTCCTCTGGTTGTAGTAAGTATATTAAAGACATGATATGACTTTATTTTTAATGATTAAAGTCTCCTGGAAGTGGTATTTTTTCAACATAAAGCTTTTGCACTAATATATGTGTTTTGATGAGTGGAATGTAAGTAAACAGTGAACTAAAGTTGTAAACAATAAGTTCTTATTTTATTTACACATTTAAGAGTAGACCCCGACCCATGAGGGCGCTGTTCGTGACGTCAATTGAGGCAGACTTTGCATGTAATGCGTAAACACAATTGCAAAGTACAAGTACGGACCAAGTCGTGAGTTTATACGTTTCAAAAACAATTTGTTTTTGGTGTTTTTTTCGGCAATGCCGACCAGGTGTATTGCTGCTGCTGAATGCAGAAAAACACTTTTTGAAATGTACCAACTCACGACTTGGACGTTCATGTACCTATACGCATTGCAGGCAAAGTCTGCCTCGATTTACGTCACAAAAGCGGTAGGCAGCGTCAGCCCCAAAACAACTTTATATATTTTTTAAACTTATAAATCGTGACACACAATTACTTAAAAAAAATGTTTTATCGTCGTAAGCATATAAAAAACTCTTATGTTTGAAAGAAAAAAATATATATTTCTAGGTGACTTTAAAAAGAAAATAACTCAGTTCAGTCTGAAAGCTTGCTGTCTATTGTAACGATCGTCCCAACCCGTCAGCAGGGGGGCTTCGGCACGACTTGTGAGTGGAGTCGGCCAATGAGGGGAAGGCGCCCTGACATGAGCCCGGTGGGAGCCCCGTGTGTAGGCGGCCCTCCTTCAGGGCGCTATAACACGGCACTGTGTGGAGCTGTGTTGTAGCGAGCCCCCATGGTGGAATATTGGGATACTCGTTCGGCCTGGGAAGCGTCTTCCTGCTGGGTTCGAGCCCCCATGGTGGAATATTGGGATACTCGTTCGGCCTGGGAAGCGTCTTCCTGCTGGGTTCTTGTACACGAGTGAAGTTTAGTCTAGATTTTGTGCTTATCAAGATTGGACGTCTTTACGCCGGATTTATTTGTGTTTCATTGCTCAGTATTGTTGTGATTATTGACATGGGATTTTTGTGTTACACTATTTATAAGTAATTTAACAAAGTATTTTGGCGGGCAATTGCAAATTATTACAGGCAAATTACAATTGTATCCCTGGCCTAACTATTCTCCAGGCTAAAAGACCGTCGAGGGGTCTAAAGGCTGCAAGACGAGGTCCGTTTTAGAGGAAATATACCGCCGACTGCGTAATGATCAGTCTAATTCTGTTCACAAACACAAGTTACACTTAAGCAGAAAAACCTTGACAAATTGGCTGTCGTTAAAACTGATCACCAGATCCTTTATTGCAAAAATCAACATTCAATCAAATTATATACATTATTTGGCAGGGATTAGTTTAAGCACCTTTCTCTCAGGGTCAATGAATATACTTCTCAACAAAACAAAATCAGTACTACAACATACCCTATGAATACACATACTCTTGCTCTAATGTAACCACAAGTAACCCTCTGATATATCCAAAATAACTGTAAGTAACCCTTTGCTTTATCAAAGGTAACTAAAAGTAATCCTTTGCTAGACCCGAAGCAACTCAAAGTAACCCTTTGCTAGACACACGTTCCTAGTGCAGTACAATAACCACGAAAACCCAGCTTGCTTCCTACACTACCAGAAGGTGTTCTCTACCTGGTCGCAAGCCAAATCATTTGCGACTGGACACTGTACACTCAAACTAGCGTGTCACATAACCACAATCACAGCCTAACTTAATTCTTACACTACTAGAAGGTGTTCTTTACCTTGTCACAAGCCAAAGCATTTGTGACTGGAAACGTTACACTCGACTTGTGTGTCACAATAACACAATTACATGAAAATACACCTAGAAATACTCGACTTATGCAATAACAATTCCGTAGACCCCTGACCTATCATATAAAATACAAGGATAAACAAAAAGTGTTCAACTTCAGAGGCCGGTTTTTTTTATTGTTGTTTTTTGCTGGTATAGCAGTGAGTGCTACTTCGTGAAACCGCTGACGACATAAGAATACAAAGATAAACACGTATAAGACCCCTCGCCTATCACATACAAATGCAAGAATGAACTTGGTATAAGACCTCTGACCTATCAAATAAAATGCAAGGATACAAGATATCTCCGATAACTGCAATCAAATCAAACTTAAAATCGTTTATCGTCCAACGTCGACAGCATCGCGAAACAGACTCTTAAAAAATATAGCAAGACTAAGACCTTAAATTGTCACTGAATCCTAATCCAAAGACAATCACCTAGTGCACGTACTCTTGATAAACGATGGTCACACTACACAATGGAACACTATACTAGATACGCCCGCTAACCCCCGGGCGGTGCCTTGCCTCCACACACATGCGGTCCCAGGCCAGCCTGAGTCACTGAAGCGCTGAGGCTCCACCCACTTGCATCGATCGCCCAGCCACACAGCAAACACATGCAACCACAGTGACTACATACACTAAACAGTCAATTGTCCATGACACGCATTTCCGTTACAGTATGTATCATCAAATGTATAAATAATAACAGTATAAATAGCTTCGAAAGATGTGAAAGCTTACCAATATGCGACTGCAACAATTACAATACGTTTACAATGCTGGGGCGGTATTCACGAAACTACTTAAGTCACAAAATAATAAGCACCCCGCTTAAGTTCCCAACTTAGACGAATCTCACCGACTAAGTGGTATTCACAAAGCGTTTGCGCTAAGTGCCCCGCTTACTTTCGCGTCTTAAGTCTAAGTGTGGTCCGAGCTGACTTAAGCGGGGCACTAGGGTGTCATGGCCGCTTTTTTGCATGTCGCGCACCGCCATAATTTTGAGGCTAGAATTCTTCGTAGAGAGCGAGTATTTCGAGAAAGGAGTAATCCTTTAGCAGATTTTACCGACGGTGAACTTTACTCACGGTATAGATTCGACAGAAACGGTATTTTATTTATTTCTGAGCTGTTAAGAGAGGAAATTCAGTCGCCAACAGAACGATCTTGCGCTATTCCTGCAGAAATCAAGGTCATTATTGCATTGCAGTTTTATGCCTGTGGAACATTTCAAAGAACTATTGGTGACACAATCAAAATTTCTCAGTCATCCGTATCCAGAATAGTCAGCATTGTGTCATCAAGTCTAGCTACAAAACTTGCTGAATTTGTAAGGTGGCCAGCAGCTGCAGATGAACAAAATATAAAAAGGGGATTTTTCACCATCGCTGGATTTCCGGGCGTAGTTGGACTCATCGACGGAACTCATGTCCGAATCTTGGCACCCTCAGAACACGAAGAGCAGTTTGTTAACAGGAAAAATTACCACTCCATAAATGTACAAGTTGTTGTGGACAATAGGTGTGTGTTCACGCAAATAAATGCCCAGTGGCCGGGTAGTACCCACGACTCAAGAGTGCTTCGAGAGAGCCGATTAGCGGACGTGTTTGGGCGCCACCGGCCGGCGGGGAGAGGGGAAAACAACAAAGAAGGTTACCTGTTAGGCGACACTGGCTACCCGTCAAAACCATGGCTCCTCACACCGTTTCTCCAGGCAGGAAATCGTGCAGAGGCAAGATACAATGGTGCACACAAGTAAGTTGTTTCATTTCGCTATACTTTTTAAAGTTTTGTTTTAAATAAATTATAAATTCATGTTTCACAAAATTTCATATTCACACGTTGACATAAGCTGCGTCTTTTTGTGTTTTTGGTAGAACAACTCGAAGTCTTGTAGAACGGACGATTGGGCAGTGGAAACGTCGTTTTCACTGCCTTCATGGTGAAATAAGGCTGTCCCCAGAAAGAACGTGCAGAGTGATTGCTGCATGTGCTGTGCTGCACAACATTGCAAAGCAACGAGGCCTTCCAGACATTGAAGATGATCACATGAACAACCCTCCACATCCACAGCCAGAACAACCAGTGCACCACGATGATGGCAACCTAGTCAGGAACCACGTAGTTCACACCTATTTCCAGTGAGTTTAAGTTATAATCCACCATTCTGAATTTTACGTTTCCACTCTCAAAAAAGAGAGAGCACCACCCGGGTCAGCATTACACCGTGACCTAAGCATAACTGACGTGTCACTGTTGTTTTTTGCACACAAAAATCAATGACTGACTTAATAACCAAGTCGGCCAAGTTCATGAAATAATTTGCGTTATTTTAATACAATTACATTTTGATACATTTTATTTTTGATACATATTGTCTAATAAAATAGGGCACTAGAAACTCTTTGTGCTTGCGGGCCGGGTAGGATGAGGATGTAATGTAAACAATATAATTTTTGTCAACAACACAACTTTTTTACTTTTGGGGGATGGCTAGGGATTATAAATAATAATAAATAAAATATTTAAATTGTACCATCTGGTTTTAAGATTTGTTTGAGCCCACTCATCATAAAAATATTCTTTACACCCGTAATAATTATAGCTCTATAATTTAATCAGAAGAAACCCGCAAATTATTGCCACAAGTGAGGAGTAGATCAATGCTCGACTACCACCTAGGGTACTATTTTAAGGGAAGCCTTCTACCATCATTATTTTCAAACCGCGTGAATCTGTGGACATTTTGTTTTGTGTCCTACAGAAGGTACCCTTTAATTGAAAAACGTTATATTTCAGAAAACGTTATGTTATAACACCACCTTTAAAATAACTATGACCACAAAAATGACCGTTAGTTCACATTCAATCGATTCATTGAACAAATTCATTTTATTATCACACAAAAAACAGTCAAATCATAACTCTACATAGTTTACGGAGCTCCACGACTGCAAACAAAATTAGTTTAAATAAACGAACAAGTCTTTGTAACACAGGGCAATTCAGAGACAATAAACATTGTTAACTTTTGTTAATATTTTTTTATTCACAAAGATATGGTTGCTCGAAAATCACAGGCAGAACCTATACAAATGTACAAAAAAGCGTCAGCAAATAAATAATAGATAAGACAACAAATAATTATAACTTATTGGTTTAATAATCCCTGTTGCAATACTGCCATGTTGAGGATAATCATCTCTTTCTCTATGAGAAGTTTCTCAATTTCTATCTCTGCTCTTCTTGTCTCCACTTCGCATTTCCGCTGTTCCAGCTTGAGCAGCTTTCCATACTCCTCCTCATTTTCTTCTGATCTTGTTCTTTTTGTAGGCACCATCGATAATCTACACGCTGACAATGATGGTCCAAATGTGACTGGCAACTCAGCATAAGTGCTGAAGGAAAAAAAAAGATAATTTGAGTAATACGTAATAAGCTTTAACTAGTAACAACTATCCGCCATACCAGTTATCATTAATTGCAAACCCTTTGTTTAAAAGCAACACGTCACTGAATTTTCGTTTACAAATTTGCTTGGCGAGTAGATGATGTAAATGCTGTGCCAGCTCAAGGTACTTCAAAGACTACCAGTTATTTACACCGCCTTTTTTATAAGTTTTTATAAGCAATAATAGTAACTATATTTACCTGTCATCCGGTGTATCAGCAATGGAACCATGAGCAGCTGATATGGCGACTGCGGGCTCAAAGTTATCATCAGGAGGGAGGCTGTCAATGCCACCACTGATCCCTACAATAGTTGGAGAGTTCTCTCCTATCAGGGTCATCAATCTTTGGTCCATTGGGCTCAGATCAGGTGGGGCAGGTCCTCCTCCTTGAAAGAAACGGTTTTAAAATTGTTGAGTTTCCCAAAATTGCAAGTTCTAAAAAGTCTATATCAAACATTATGTGTGCTTTTTCCAAGTTAAGTGTGCATGATAACTAAGTGAACTTAAAGATGCTTGATTTCGAGACCTCAAATTCTAAACATGATTTTGAGACCTCAAATTCTAAACTTGAGGTCTCGAAATCAAGTTACAAGTTCCCAAATATTTTTTGACCCATTAATTGATTGATTGGTGAACGGATTTGATTGGTGAACGGATTTGATTGGTTGATTGGTTGATTGGTGTATTATAATATTGTTTTATTTATTTGTTTATTTGTTTATTTGTTCGTTCATTCACTCACTCACTCACTCACTCACTCACTCACTCACTCACTCACTCACTCACTCACTCACTCACTCACTCACTCACTCACTCACTCACTCACTCACTCACTCACTCACTCACTCACTCACTCACTCACTCACTCACTCACTCACTCACTCACTCACTCACTCACTCACTCACTCACTCACTCACTCACTCACTCACTCACTCACTCACTCACTCACTCACTCACTCACTCACTCACTCACTCACTCACTCACTCACTCACTCACTCACTCACTCACTCACTCACTCACTCACTCACTCACTCACTCACTCACTCACTCACTCACTCACTCACTCACTCACTCACTCACTCACTCACTCACTCACTCACTCACTCACTCACTCACTCACTCACTCACTCACTCACTCACTCACTCACTCACTCACTCACTCACTCACTCACTCACTCACTCACTCACTCACTCACTCACTCCACTCACTCACTCACTCACTCACTCACTCACTCACTCACTCACTCACTCACTCACTCACTCACTCACTCACTCACTCACTCACTCACTCACTCACTCACTCACTCACTCACTCACTCACTCACTCACTCACTCACTCACTCACTCACTCACTCACTCACTCACTCACTCACTCACTCACTCACTCACTCACTCACTCACTCACTCACTCACTCACTCACTCACTCACTCACTCACTCACTCACTCACTCACTCACTCACTCACTCACTCACTCACTCACTCACTCACTCACTCACTCACTCACTCACTCACTCACTCACTCACTCACTCACTCACTCACTCACTCACTCACTCACTCACTCACTCACTCACTCACTCACTCACTCACTCACTCACTCACTCACTCACTCACTCACTCACTCACTCACTCACTCACTCACTCACTCACTCACTCACTCACTCACTCACTCACTCACTCACTCACTCACTCACTCACTCACTCACTCACTCACTCACTCACTCACTCACTCACTCACTCACTCACTCACTCACTCACTCACTCACTCACTCACTCACTCACTCACTCACTCACTCACTCACTCACTCACTCACTCACTCACTCACTCACTCACTCACTCACTCACTCACTCACTCACTCACTCACTCACTCACTCACTCACTCACTCACTCACTCACTCACTCACTCACTCACTCACTCACTCACTCACTCACTCACTCACTCACTCACTCACTCACTCACTCACTCACTCACTCACTCACTCACTCACTCACTCACTCACTCACTCACTCACTCACTCACTCACTCACTCACTCACTCACTCACTCACTCACTCACTCACTCACTCACTCACTCACTCACTCACTCACTCACTCACTCACTCACTCACTCACTCACTCACTCACTCACTCACTCACTCACTCACTCACTCACTCACTCACTCACTCACTCACTCACTCACTCACTCACTCACTCACTCACTCACTCACTCACTCACTCACTCACTCACTCACTCACTCACTCACTCACTCACTCACTCACTCACTCACTCACTCACTCACTCACTCACTCACTCACTCACTCACTCACTCACTCACTCACTCACTCACTCACTCACTCACTCACTCACTCACTCACTCACTCACTCACTCACTCACTCACTCACTCACTCACTCACTCACTCACTCACTCACTCACTCACTCACTCACTCACTCACTCACTCACTCACTCACTCACTCACTCACTCACTCACTCACTCACTCACTCACTCACTCACTCACTCACTCACTCACTCACTCACTCACTCACTCACTCACTCACTCACTCACTCACTCACTCACTCACTCACTCACTCACTCACTCACTCACTCACTCACTCACTCACTCACTCACTCACTCACTCACTCACTCACTCACTCACTCACTCACTCACTCACTCACTCACTCACTCACTCACTCACTCACTCACTCACTCACTCACTCACTCACTCACTCACTCACTCACTCACTCACTCACTCACTCACTCACTCACTCACTCACTCACTCACTCACTCACTCACTCACTCACTCACTCACTCACTCACTCACTCACTCACTCACTCACTCACTCATTTATTTAATTTATTTATTTATTCATTTGTTTATTTATTTATTTATTTGTTTATTTATTTATTTATATATTGCTATTTTATTTTTTTTGTTATTTTTTGTTATTTTTTTCTTTATTTATTTATTAATATTATTATTCATTTGAAATATTGTTTTAATCATATTATTATTATTTTTCTTCGTTTATTAATTTCTTTTTGTTTAAGTGTAGTTATTGGTTAGTAATTTTAAAATGTATTTATTCAATTTCGGCTATCTGTACTTATTTGTTTGTACATGTATTTTGTATAGTTCACTCATTTAAAAGGATAAAACAAATGAGTATACTACATACCGGTTTTCACTGATTCCTTTCGGTATTTGGAGGCTTCCTCCTTCATTTTACTGTTCATGTTCTGCCATTTCTTCTGAAGTTCCGGCACATCTCGACGGACTGACGGGAAACTTGAGTTAAGGGCCTCTGCAATTTGTCGCCATGCTTCGTGCTTAATTTGGGACGTGACCTTTGACGAAAATTTCGGTCGGAGCACATCGGCCCGCTTCTCCCACTCACTAAGAAGGAGCAACTTCTCCTTCTCGGAAAAATTTGGTTTCCGGACATTTTTCTCCTTCAAGGTTGCGGCCATTGTTGTAATACAATTCGTTACAACTGTTTAAACTATGTAGTGCTAAAACGCGCGTGTAACATTTTTTTTAAGTGTTAAAACATACTATTTTTCTAGCATAAATACATGCCTAAATTCATATTGTGCGTGGACGCGCGCGTTCTAACATGAGGCCAACGCACAAATTAACAAAGAAAACACAATTAATTTGTTTCAAACTATCAACTCCCTCCGTAATTTGTGGCACCGTTGTCGTGAAAAAAAAATGTATTATAACATTCTCGTCTCGGGGTAGGCCTAATGATAATTGATTGATTGCTACTGAGTCATCATGGTAACCATTGATGACGTATGCTTCGTGCGCGTGTGCACTTACTTGATCTAAACAACTTAACTTGTTTTGATTTAAGTGGGGTACTAAGATAAGTGGGGTACTTAGAAGTTTTGTGAATAGCTACTTAAGCGCCCCACTTAAGTTAGCGGGGTGCTTTAGACTTAAGTGAAAACTTAAGTACTCCACTAAGTTAAGGTTCGTGAATACCGGCCCTGGACCTCATACATAAATTTTTCGATTTCTTTTTGGTTCACTCGTTCATTTGGATCAGTGTAGAAAAGCAGAAGATTGAAATGAATAATGGTCAGGTCAATTCAAACATGCACACAGGCACCTGTACATTCACAACGCGCACATGACCAGTGATAATAGGTATAATAACTTTTTTTGCAAATTATTTTGATTTCTGAAATCTGAGTTTTGTTAGCCAGTCTACAGGGAGGGAGTTGTTTTTGGACGGTACACCGACACTCAACAATTCTCACCATGTGTAGTTTAAGACACGGGTACTCCATTCTGAAGTCATAAACGGGAGGGAGTCTCTGCATTCTTCTCTTGTGTCATTTTAAGACTACACAACTTTTTTAAGTTGTAGCCTAGCAGCTTTATGGCATTAGATCGTCATCGTCTTGAAACGCGGTTGAAAGAGCAACTCCCACACACCTATCAAGATTTGGGGGACGTATCAAGTCCCACATTTCGTTTTCACTCTGCTTTTTGAGCAACTTTCTGTAATATCAGTACCGTGATCTGATCGGCGCTTTCTAGATTTTCGTTTGCAGTATTTAGTATGAGAAGCTGAAGCATATTACGGGAAAGTTTCACAGTCGAGATCAGAATGACTGGATGTCATTAGTAGACGTTTTCTGAGAGCCCTGGATTTTAAATTTGACCTCTTGATCTTCTTTTCCTTCTTTTCTTGTCCTGCTTTTGTTAACATTATCAGAATCAGATATCTCATCACTGCTTGCCTCGTCACTAATCTCATTCCAATCAACATCGTCTGCATCAGAGGCCTCGTCAGTGTTCTTCTCTTCGTTATTTGTATTGGTCTCCTGAGCCCTCTGAATATCAGCCAAGTACTTCGTAGGGTGTTGTGCATTGGTTTTCAGAATAAAAGCTGGCTGCTGAGATCAGGGCCTGTGGCAATTGTGATGTACAGATAAAAACATACGTGGCATTTCCGTGCGTATATCATTTCATTTCATTTATTGATTTCACAGGCAAAAATTAAAGCACAGACAACGAGAAGAGAAGAAAACAAAAACAGAAAACATACAATACAATAAAAAAAAGCAGCACCCTTGAAGGATTTTTAAAAAGTAAACTAATTTACTATCGAGTTAATCTTCTGATGCCACAATTTACGAAGAGACAAAAAGGGATATTACAGATGGACATTATTAAAACGTGGCATACAGTATAAAATATAGAACTATACATTCCAAGCAGTTAAAACAATAAAAGCACTAATGGGCTTTAAGAATACAAAATCGTTATAAGAGAGATTCTAGTTAATTATGCAAGAGGCACTTAAAATTTGAGAAATAAAAAACACCCCTGTGGGATATCACAAGGTTGTTGGGTGGGGTAGGGACAACATTTTCGAATGCTTTCTGGCAATGCCAACATTTGTATCTGTCTTTCCTTACATTTTTCTTATGGGTTATCACAAAGGCTTCATTATTATGAAAGCATTTTTTTAATACAGGGTTATAATCCTCATTAGTTTGTGACAGTGGTCCATTATTTCTAGATCTGTCCCGTCCGCGTACCAGATTTTCTTTGACTAAGCAAGGCAGTCTTGTGTGTTTTGTGCGGTTGGTGATTAAGCCACCCTAAATGACAATCGAGTAGATTATGTTGTACTGCAACGGCCAGACTATGCTTACAGGTAACTTTAGATCTGTAGCCTTTGCAGTCACCACAAATATTGACGTGTTGACTTTGAAAGTATTCAGCCCATGTTTACATTTTCGAGTAGACAAGGTACTCCGGAACTTCACCCATTCCTGGTTTCTGGGTGATGAGACTAGGGGTGGTCAGTAATTCCTCTACTCCATTCATTATCAGATCAACAGTTGGTTTACAACTTGGTCCACTTTAAAAAGAGGATAGACAGATTTGAGAAGTCGTCAAATCTTTTGTCCTGATATACTGCTGCAATAAATTATATGGAATTGGAGTTCCAATCTATTAAGTTGCACATTTCGTTAAAAAGCACTCATCCCTATCCTTGTGCGCCAGTTAAAAGAAAAGAAAAAAAAACACTCATGAGACTAAAAATGGTATAGACCACCTCAGGATCATTTAGAGTCTAATAAGCCGTTGTTTTTTTGTAGGTCTCTTCTCATATTTGTCAAAAATTCATTTCTAACACTCATTTATATGGGTATAATGCACAACAAACAAATAAAGAAAAACAACAATTGCTTCGAAACTAAGTGGGAGTGTCTCCCCTTGAAGTGCGCTGGATTCGCGCCGTTAATTAAATACTTTTGCGTTTTGTAATAAGTGCCTTTAAAGTAAAAAGCTATTATTTTGTACCTAAAAGGGCGACATTCTCCAAAATAATTCATGCCTTAATTGGTTTGTCGTTGGACTTTCTTTCTAAGCATCTATTTATCAAATGTTCGCAACGCTATGAAGTAATGTTTTGACGTGGTGATTATTTTTTAATGTAAATTGTATTACTCCATGTGAAAATCCTTAGCAGGCCCCATCGTGACGCTCTTTCCATCAGGGAAGAATAACTTCCCTCCCATGGCCTTGAGTCTATTATAACTGGATTAGAGATCCACTGATATACATCGTGTTCCACCGCCCTTTGCGAACCGCACCTCCTTGTGCTCAGTCATGCTGTTGGGACGATTCATCCAGCCGAAAAAGATATCCTTACTGTTTCAGATTTGGTAGAACAAATCCGTTTCTTACAGACGAAAGAAAATAGTTTAATCAAACAAAGTTTTAAATCAATTAATTATTTAAAAATAATGGAAGCTTTAGGAAGAAAACTACAAGAAAGAGTACAAATTAATTAAATAATGTTATCTTGTTTAACAGTTTACATTGAATTGTTTGCAGATAACATAACAATGCTTCACAGCAGGGGGAAAAATACCACCTCTTGCTAATTCGATTTCTCGAGATATATTTGGTTGATTTTTAAGACTCAAGATTACTTGCATGATATCATTTAACACTTTAAAACACTTATGCAACAAAAACCTGTTACATTGTATAGAACTAATTGTCACCGATGAAATCATGGACAGTGACACCGTGCGTGAACCGCCTGTTTATGCCTCGTTAACTGTGATCATCTACTCGGATACCATAGGGCTATATATATTGACTAGAGCGCTAACTTGCTCTGCGATTTTAAGCCACCCTGGGCGCAGACATGTTTGATGTGTTGGGTTAATTCTGCATTTTAAGAGAACACACATTGCCGCGTTTTGTTTACATTCGGCGTGTGCGTTTTACGTGCGCACCTGTCCAGTCGCGTACATCCGCGAAAACCGTTACTTGGACTTGATTGCCGTACTAAAAAAAGTAAACGCACCTATTAATCATGATGCACATGACGCTTGCAGTTTGTGCGCTGATCAGCAGATTGTGCGTTCACATTTAGTGCATGTTTTGCTTCGATGGCACATAAAAAAGAACAAACGCACTATCGTGCAAATAGCCGTGCAAATCGCCGTACAATGGGAGACTTTTTGAAAGCTCTGCCACTGGAGGGAAGCAGACCTACCAGGTGAGGGTGCACAACTCCTATAGCAAACAATGGTAAATGCTAAAAATTCAAAAATACTCAAAAATTATATATAGAAGTCTCTCAGCCTCTTGAAAACTAAATGAAATACATTGTCATACACTTAACTTCAGATTTCTTCTCAATTTTTTTGTAGGTCAGCATTTTGGAATGTTTGCTAATTACCCTAGAAGAAACACTCCCAAAAACTCATGCACACCACTTGTTATCCTTGGGGAACTCGTGTCCGGCATTGTGTTATGAAAAACAAAAGACAGTTTGGCTAAATCTAAATACAAAATCAAAAACACGTGAAACACAAGGTATTTGCTGTCAGTGACCGTCACTCATGCTCCTATTCCTAAGTTGTTGACATTACCTGGTGAAGAGCGCCCTCTCTTGGTGAATGGCAGATAGTCTAAAGTTTCCCATTGCCAGATAAAATTTAAAGCTTTTGTATTGGTTTGTACACAAACATGGATGCGGGTTGTTAACACTCTGGTCAATATATATAGCTCTATGGCAGATACACATACATCCAAGTTAGTCAAACTCGGTCTCCTCTAGGAAGTCAACGCAATGTGTTAAAGGCAGTGGACACTATTGATATTGTTATTTAAAAATAATTATCTTCACAAAACATTTCTTGAATACGAGTAATAGGGAGATGTTGACAGTTTAAAACATTGTGAGTTTTCCACGAATTTGATTTCGAGACCTCAGATTTAGAATTTGATAAGGTCTAGAAATCAAGCGTCTGAAAGAACACAACTTCAGTTTGTGACCATGGTGCGACAAGCAGGTTCTTTCTCTTTCATTTATCTCGCCACTTCAAGTCGACGACCGATTGAGCTCAAATTTTCACAGATTTGTTCTTTTCTGCATACTATGTTAGCATACAGCAAATGTGAAAGACTAGTCTTTGACAATTACCATAGTGTCCAGTGTCTTTAAGGGGTTTTGTATAAATTTGAATTATTAATGGAATGTTTTTGAAATGCCAACGTTAAACTGTCCAGACCACTTAGTACTTTTAAATTATCAACCAGGTGTAGTGACTGCTCCTTTAAAGCAATCAACCAATCAACACAGACCAGAGAAAAGTGACTGGTACCCTGCAAGCAACAGGGAGTGTATGTTGTAACTGGTTGCTGGTTTTTGTAAACATGTGTGTTATGATGGCAGCCATAGTTTTTCATGTCGCAGTTTTACATGTTAAAAAAAAAAATAAACTTCCTCGTGGCGTTTTACTGGCAATTATCTTTAACAATTACATCATTCATAATTTCATCGTTAATTGTCATCGTCAAGTCAGCAAAACAGCCTGTCTGAACACACGGAGAAACCCCAAAATCTGTGATGTCTCTGATGCATTTCTGGCACTTATTTTCCCAGGTAGAAGTGAGTTACTTTTGTAAGATTTTCCTTTTTTGAACAATTTTAAGTTTAACGGAAATGATAGAATGTAATATTGTGCACTGTTTTTGCTTTTTATTGATTTTCACTTGTGATTATAAACACCTGTATCTAAAAGAAATGAAGAATGACAAACTAAACTCTTTTTAACATTTTTTCAAATACGAATACAAAGGTAAAATTACTATTTCTTATTCAGGAAGAGAGATTTCCGAAATCCTCGTGTTACATGTACCCAAGCCCTTTATAGGACTCTTTCTCTGTTCACAGATACAGATTCCTAACTATTGAGGCCCGTTTCTGGGGCGGAAAAATTTCAAAGCTTCATAGCTCAAATCTTTCCTGCAACGAGCCACTAATTTCAACAGATTAACATTCCATGGCGGCATAATGTTTTCTGCGATGGGTTTTGGTCCTCATATATTCCTTAAATATCCGTCATTTTTGTGAAATAATGCAGCTCCCAACATTAGAAATATCCTGTTCTGATTGTTTTCTCAGTGTTGTCTGTTGCCGTGCGTACTCGTATACATTTGCGTGCAACACACTTGAGATGCCATAAAAATAGAACAGAATAACTAGATCGGCTGCGCGTACATACCCGGGGCCGCAGGTACATACGCGGGTTCTGGCATGGGGGCCGCCATTGCCTATCTTCTGTGTACATTTTCTGCGCGTGGCCGTCAGCAAGTGACTTTTTTGCTGTCAGCACGTGACATTTAGCGTACGTGTTCATTTTCTTGCGTCGCCTTTCCAACGTGAAATTTGTTATGCCATATGCTGCCATGGAATGTGAATGTGTTGAAATTAGTGCTTTCTTGCAGGTTAGATTTGAGTTATGAAGCTGTGAAAATTTCCCGCCCCAGAAATGTACCCTGATGTCAAGGACGCCACTGTAGTACATTGTAAGCCGCCAGGGCTACATGTACCCCTACACCTTACCCCAAAATTTTGCTAACTAACCATCGCAGTGTAAACATCAACTCTTTTTCTTCCTCTGCGATCTCTCTACCAAGTCTTCCAATCCTTTCTCACTGGACTTGTTTCTGAGCTGACTGTTGAACTCCATCCTAGCAGTAGTAGCTTCATCAGCAGCCTTACGCTTGAATGTAACTTTGGTTACCCTTTTCTCTGTGGTATGGGGCATGAGACATGCTTCTTCTCTTTTCTCCTGTTCAGCCTTCCGATGTGCCTTGTAAAGAGCTGCTACACCTTGTATGTTATTGTTATGCTGGTGTTTTGGAGAGAAGGCAGAGGTTGCTGGCTTGCCCTTTGCTGCCAACCAGTATTTCATCGTATGGACGGAGTCAAAAGTAGCAGTGTTCATTCTTCCTGATTTACTGTCAAGTATGTCCCTCATAGTGTTAAAGCTACTCTCTACCTGAGGCCCATGGAATACGCTCAGCGAAACCTTTATCATCTTTCCTAGCACAGGATAATAAGAGAAGGTGTCTCCTTAACGGCTATCATTACTATCCATATCATTGTAGGGAGGGAGTCTGTTGTCAACCTGGAAGTATTGTAAATCAAATTCATATGCATCATGCTCTTCCTCGCTGATTCCTGCAGGTACTGTCTTGAAGTGCGTTCGTGTAGTTGCAGCTGAGACTATGCCCTCTTGCAAGTGGATCTATGGCAGATAGTGCTTTTAACACAGGATTGGCAAGTGTCAACTCCTTCTGAAAGTACTTCCCACACCCGAGATAAGATTCAGCTGCTTTTGTAAAAATGTTTTACAAATATTGTTCTTTATCGAATAAAAAATTACTACATGCTTTTTATATAAAGACATTCACAGGTAATATCATGTTATGATCGGTTACATACGTTGACAAAATGTCGACGAATATAGCTACTGCTTTTGTGAAGAGACGATGTGTTGACAAAGGAAAGTTTTTTTTTCTAGGCTTTTGAGGTTTTGATGCAGATGGTGGTGATGGGCTTGCCCTGGATCGTTTATTTTGCACCCGTAACAGTTGTTGCTGTGGTGTTTTGCACTTTTGCTCAGGGACTTCAATTCGTGACCAACATGATGCGATTTCTTGAGAGAAATCTTTACCTCACTTTGCAGAGATTTTAACTTTTCAATGTTTATTATTTTGGTATGACATGGCCAACAAATGCATTCAGTTCGGCTGGTCATAAGGTATGTGACACCTTGTTGAAGAATGGTTTCCAATTGCGATTGAAGGGCTAATTTTACGAAGCTGATAGTATTTTCGGTTCACAGGTAGTGGACATTATTGGTAATTGCCTTCACACTTGGTGTATCTCAACATATGCATAAAATAACAAACCTGTGAAAATTTGAGCTCAATCGGTCATCAAAGTTGCGAGATAACAATGAAAGAAGAAAACAACATAGGCACACAAAGTCGTGTGCGTTTAGATGGTTGATCGAATGGTCCGAAGGTTCCATAGTTCAAAGGTCCGTTAATCCGAAGGTTCGTTAGTCCGAAGGTTCAATAGTTCGAAGGTCCGACAGTCCGAAGGTTTGTAGTCCGAATGGCCTGTTAGTCCGAAAATAGGATAATGTTAAATATTCCGAAGGTTCGGTAGTCCGAATTGACAATAAGGTCTGATAGTCCGAATCGACACTACGGTTCGATAGTTCAATTGACAATAAGGTCCGATAGTCCGAATTGACAATAAGATTCGATAGTCCGAATTGACAATAGGTTCGATAATCCGAATTGACAACAAGGTCCGATAGTCCGAATTGACAATCATGAGATTGTCAAAAAAACTTAAAAAACAAATTTTATTTACAAAATATATACAACATACAAGTTCTCAGGCAGGAGTGGAGGGTAATGGGAAGTTTTTTAACACCAGTGTTTATGTTTAGTCCAAAGGGTATGTATATATATATACATAATAAAAAAAAATAAACAATAACAGATTGCTACGTTAATTTAATTGACATGAAAAACAGAAAAAATGCACCACGGCAACCCTTCAAGGAAAACTGTTTTGTTTTATTCATCCATTAAAATACATGCACTAGTCCAGACAAAATGCCCCAGGCCATATGATTTTTTTCTATTGCCGGTTATCTCGCTAATAACCCATTGCCGGTTTTAATAATAATTATTATTATTAGTTTTATTTGAGTTGGGGGTGGGGGGAGACACTCCTGTTGCCGGGAGGGGCGTCAAGGGTCATTATGTCATTCTTCTCCACCTTCCAATACGATGGAGTCGGACTATTTCAACAACTTTTTTTGCCAATTCGGATTAACGAACCTTGTTGTCAATTCGGACTATTGACCCTAATTGTTGATTCGGTATAATGAACCTTCGGACTCTTGAACCTCGTTTTTGTTTCAAACTATCGAACCTCCGGACTAATGAACCTTCGGACTATCGCATCAAATGTTCTGATTAACGAACCCTATTACATTTTCGGACTAATGAACCCCCTCTTATGGAAAATTTGCGCGTTTGGACTATCGAACCTTCGGACTATTGAACCTTCGGACTATCGGGCGAACCCCGATTTTGAGACCTCAAGTTTTAAATCTGTGGTCTCGAAATCAAATTCGTGGAAAATTAGTTCTTTCTCAAAAACTATTGCACTTCAGAAGGAGCCGTTTCTCACAATGTTTTATACCGTCAACCTCTCCCTATTAATCAACACCAAGAAAGGTTTCATGCTAATAACTTATTTGAGTAATTACCAATATCGTCCACTGCCTTTAACAGAAGTTGCTGGTTACAAATTAGGCAATCTCGCCACTGCTGGCTCACCATAATTATGTTGTAAACGCAAATCAAATTTAAACACAAAAATACTCATGCCTGGGTTAAATCCCAGGCGCTATGAACTCCCAGCTTTCGGGTATCGCCGTGAGCAAAAATATAATTAAAAATGGCGGCCACTTTGAAGTTCAAATTGCCGGCTAAAGACGCCAATAAAAAAATGGTACCTTATTTTTTTGAAATCGGCACCCCAAAATTTACAAAGTTAACCAATAAAATCTAAATTTTTGGCACGAAACTCCAGCTTGAATACATAGTGACCCGTAGTAATACATTATATTACCTAATAATGTTTAAGATATGTATGTTGCATACAGATTAACATTCCATGCGGTAAATGTTTCCGTTCAACCGACGATCGTCTGCACGCAAGGCCAAGTAAAGGCTGAAACCAATTTCTCCAAAAAAAACGTGGAAAAAGAATAGTTACAAAATTCTTGTTCGTTACCCCACAACGATGTGTAAAAAGTCAATGTCCAATCACATAAACTCCATTCATCAATTCATTTGCCTTCAACAAGATACTCTTTCGACTCTGCAGTAACTGTACACAATTCTCGCGTATTAAATACATAAAGCTTAAGCTCATTGCACAACAATTGTAATGACTAATTTGATTGTCCAGATTTCTTCTTAAATATAACTTTTTGCATTTCCCTACCCAAGCCCTACTTTTGCCTTTCCCGTCCCCGTTCCAAAGATGTACCACTAGGGACCATTAGAAAACGGTGCAGGTGCGGGATGCGTGTGTGCGTACGTGACGCAAGCGGCATTTGCGTATCCCGTACGTGCGTGCGTTGCTGCGAGGATAAAATTTTGTGACGAACGTACTGCTGAGACGACCGGTCTTTTGATTTTCATCATGCTGCTGATGATGCACACTTTGTATGGTGGTTGCTATCAGTATGAAGACATGGTATGCGAGTTTGGAAGACATTCAACAGATATTGGCATAATTTTTAATGAAATGATTTGTAATGTAAACAGTAATTGGTGTAATTTATAAGATACTTTTGATCAAAGGTGGCTGCAGGAAGATCAGTTGCGTTTATTTGCCGACGCAGTGCATGCAAAAGGATGTCCTCTTGATAAACTGCTATGGTTTCCTGGACGGAACACTTATCCCGAGTGCTAGTCCCATCTATAATCAACGAGAGTATGCTGAGAAGCATACCCTATACAGAAAAATCTGATCACTCCATTCAGAGGTATTGGACTGACAGGATTCCAAAAGTACTTTAATGCACTCATGAGCTCTCACCGAACTTTTGTAGAATGGAACTTTGGCAAAGTTTCATCAAATTTTGCCTTTGTCAACTATGCCCTCAACAAGCACTCAAGAAATACAAAGTCCCAACTGTGGTCTCATTGCATTGTGATGGTGGAGATTAAGATCTAGGACTCGGAAAGCCAATCTGGGAGCTTTTTCCACAATGATGCCGTCCCCATCATCTATGACCACAGTAACTTTGACCGATAGGGATGTGTTCATCTGGCAGATATGAAACTCCTCAAGAAGACAGAGATGTTGATGATGTTTAGAAGCTTTCATAACAAACAGTAAGATTTGATGTGTTTCGACTAAACGAAACCTTTGCGAAGACGATGACACAGACTCTGATATTGTGAGAGAGATACCACTGGTATCTTTGACAACAAAAGACATTGCACCAGTTGATGCGGTAAAGCGATCTTTTAACAACTCCAGATCATAGAACGCAGTATATAATAACCATCTGGAAGCACGTCTGCTTCAAGAAACTGATGGTTTTAGTGACGCCCTGAAGAAAACATTGCGCACATCTTTCTCTGATCTGTACAATGCAAATGTTTCAACCAAACGAATTATGTACGGTACAAAAGCATATCAAAACGGACAGAAAGTTACTGCAACAATTGCTCAATGCTGCCACTGGAACCTACAACCTGGTCTTGATCGCTGGATTGGAGAATCGATAGACCGGGGTTCCACTCCTACACGTAAGGTATGGGCCATTGAACAAACCTGATGTCAAGTTCTTGTCAGACGTTTTTGAAGAAAGGGCAAGGGTCTACTGGAAAGATGAGGAATAGTACAGGCGGGGGTTCCTTTATGTTGCGGAAGCCATGGTCCTTTAGGAGAGATGACGTTTTGAGGACACCTTCGCAGGCCGACACCCGGTTGATGCTCCATGCATAGAGGCAGTCAATGACGGATAAGAGTGATTTGCAGGTGGAGAAATGTCACTTTTGTGTGTTCAAAAGCGTCAAAAACTTGGAAAAAAAAGTACATTAATTACCCAATACGTGCAGTAACTGAACTGAGAGACTTGCCAACCTATAAGGCAGCTTACATGCTCTTAAATTATGCGACACAGCCTCTCCTACATGACCATGGGAAAAGAAAGTCTGTGATAAGCAAAGTAAATATGTGTCAAGGGAATCGGCCGTAATGGAGAACTTGCTCTTATTGAGCAGTTTGGTAACACTTGTGCACCTTGGTATAAAATCATTAACCTTGTCAGGCTCCAACTCCTTGGTAAATAAGGCGAAGAAGTGTCTGGAGTGTTACCGCCAACAAGAGAGAGAGGTTACCTGGAAGACTACCCCTATCTGAGATGCTTGATTTGAGCTTATTTTATTAGGGTGCTAATCAAAGGGCACCAAGTCAAACTATAAAACTATGTCAAACTGTTCTGCGTGAATAGCATACAAGTCCCTTTTTGTTTCATTTTAGTACATAAGAAAATTTGATATGATTTTTTAATGCCTCGGTATAATGACCTTTCAAAAAAAAAGTTGTTTTCAAACAATTATATTCATTGCTGAGATAAGAAGTGCAAAACACCGTATTATGCTCAAGACGCACTTTTTGAGAAAATTGCAATTTAAGATTTAATTTTCCTACAGGTTTGTGTACAAGACAAAAGCTGAAATCGTAATTTCTCAGACTTGGCATGTCAATTTCATGATGAAACTATATTAAATGGATAGATCTGCTGCCTGGGGTAAACGAAGGCGCAAAAAAAAAAATGTCAAAATTACCTTACACGAAGGTGGTATTTGATCTTTATATATTGTCAAAAACTGCCTGGGAATATTAACCTTTAAAACAAAAGTTTTTTGAAACATATATATGCAACAATGACCCGGGGAGTGCAAAAAATGCTGGTGTACTAAAAATGTACACTTTTCAAGATAATCACACTTTATGTTTTGCTTTTCTTTACGTTTGTGTACAAGGTCAAAGTTTATCCGTTAATTACATACGTTTTTCACGTCAACATTAACGTAAAAATACATTTTATTGATAGATCTATCAATTACGGTCAAATTTTGTGAAAATTTCAAAATGCAAAATTTTTGCGTTATTTGAAATTTTTCAAAAACTGCCTGGGTATATTTACCTTTCAAAAAAAGTTGTTTGAAACCAACATATGCACCAATGAAGGGGGGGGGGGTGCAAAAACAATTGGTTCACTCAAAATGAACCCTTTTCAAGATAATCACACTTTTACACTTCGTTTTGCTATACATGTGTGCACAAGGTCAAAGTTTATATGTTAATTACAGGTTTGTAGTATCAACATGAAGTTAAACATATTTTTACTAACTTTTTTTGTCTCAGGTAAATCCAAGGATGATACTTTGTAGTGATGTAAAAGGTTTTATGAAAGAGTTGTGTTTTTTGGTAGGGTGGAGTTGTAAATATTAACTTAAAAAACAGTGTTTCAGACCCCCAAATCGGCCAAAGATGGCCTAAACACAAATTCACTGTTACCATGGCAACGTATTATATAATGATTTGAAATGTAAATTTTATTTATTTGGACCCCAAGTCTCTACCATCCACAAAGTATAAGCAAAATATTATTTTTTCCCACCGTGGACGACGTATAACAATATTATATGAAAAGACCCTTAAAGAGCATATTTTCACGTTTTGGGGAAAAAAGTCTAGTTTTGAGGCAATACTGTCAAAACAGGATACAATTGCCCAAGTTTTCCACCAGGTATGAAAAGACCAATGTTGGCCCTAATCACAGCCGAAAAGAACATTTTCTGAGACCCCTGGCAAGTTGACATTTTGGGGTCCAAAATTAGGGTAACAATTGCGATTTTGCAAGTTCTAAAAACATACTGTAATGCATGATGCAAAAACAGCACAAGGGTGATATTGAAAGCAATAATTTTATTTCTGAAGGAAGGCCAAGGATGATACTTTGTATTGATATACAAGGTTTTTTTAATAGTTTTTTAGCATTCTGGTGGGGTGGAGTTGTAAATATGAGCTAAAAACCAGTTTTTCAGACCCCAAAATCGGTCTGAAATGGCAAAAAAACAAAATGAGCCGTAACCATGGCAACGGGCTATATATGGAACTGAAAATGCAACTTGGTTACTTGCACCCCAAGGCCCTTCCACCCACAAAGTATAAAAAAAATCATTTTTTGACCGTGAGCAAGTATGTCACCTATTTACCTGAACCAACTCTTAAATGGCTGTTTAAAACCAGCAGGGTGGTGGCTGTGTGATTATCGCACGACCACGTCCCTGCAAGGTTTTAAACAACTACTCGTCGCTACTCTTTTGATCCCATTTATAAATGCATTTTTGGTAAAAAGAGGAAGTTAGAAACTCTATCCGTTTTCCGACGTCCTTGAGCTCTGGATATGCTTCGTGCACATAGTTAGTCTTGGTGCAAGACGTTTTTCGTTTTCCTTTCACACACACAGCGCAACCAGCTCAGCAACAGTGGCCGCATTGCCCAGAACGAGAAACGTCTTGCACCAAGACTAGTGCGTCTGACCCTCATGCTCATCTTAGGCTCATAATTTAGTTATACTCAGGCATGTCTAGCTTGGGGGGGGGGGGGGGGGGGGAGTGCTTTTTTGCTTTTTAAATGTAGTATGAATTGCCAGTGTTCGAAAACATGGCCCTGCACTTCATGTCCATTTGTTAAAGGGACACACCGGCCGAATTGGGCTATTTGGGCTACAAAATAGACTAAGATACGACTTCAACAGTCTTCCAGGAATGAAGAAGAACAGTCCTTAAAAAAAATCATCAAATTCAGCCGTTTTTGAGCATTTTTAGACAAAAACGCAGGTCGCGTGATTGTTCTAACCAAAAAGTGGTACAAGCAATCACGTGACCTTACGGACTAGTTTTACTTCCAGCCGTCTAAAAGTAACTTACTTAACCAAATTTAAATCTTTTTTTTACAAAATTATTAACGAATAATTAACGAAAAAGAGCATGTATTTAAATTATTGCTACAAAATGTAAATAATTGTGAAAAATCTAACGCAAGATTCGCATTCAAAGAGTCCGTGTAATGGAAGCTTGTTGTATGGCCCCACGGCATGGAGAAATCATAACGTAAGCCTCGGGGCATTATACCATACCGCACATGCCGTGTCTCGTGGGGGGTTGGAGGGGTAATCCCAGGCGCTATGAACTCCAAGCGTGCGGGTCTCGCCGTTAAGGGATGGGTTGCCAGACATCAAAGTACATGTTTGTCATCGTGGATTTGTAAGTCGGTACACCTCGTGTCGATTCCGTTATTTCTTATGATCGCATAATGCTCTGTTTTGTTTCATGGGGGTTGGAGGGGTAATCCCAGGCGCTATGAACTCCAAGCGTGCGGGTCTCGCCGTTAAGGGATGGGAGCCAGACATCAAAGTACATGTTTGTCATCGTGGGTTTGTAAGTCGGTACACCTTGTGTCGATTCCGTTATTTCTTATGATCGCATAATGCTCTGTTTTGTTTCATGGCTCCTAGTTTCTTTTTGTTATGAGTTTTCAGGTAATTAAAAAAGATTGATTATGTCAAAACGTAGGAATACCGCATTTTGTTATATTGACAGTGTTATTGTGTGAGTAGCTTAAAAAATGTTTTACAAAGAAGAAAAAAGGATAACAAAAAATGGAGCCCGATCGTAAAAAAAGGACAGGTGAATAAGAGTTTTGTAAAAAAGGTCGAAACAAAAATATTGACAAAAAAAAGTTCATCAAAGCATTATTTTGTCAAAAAAATATAATTTTTTAATTCTGTGAATGAAGTGTTATTTTTGAGATTGTTGAGGTATTATTTGGTTCTGTTCCAAGCTACGCAGATACTCAGCTACGCTTACGTTTCTTCAAATGGTTTACGCTATAATATCAACAGGTACGTTTTCAAGCCCGAGTCAAGCTACGCTTACGTTCCAAAAGATAAGGTTCTGTTCTAAGCTACACAGCTACTCAGCTACGCTTACATTCCAAATTTTGCTTACGTTCCTTCAAGTTACGCTATAATAACAAAAGGTACGCTTTCAATCCTAAGTCAAGTTAAACGCTTACGTTCCATACGCAGCCACGTTTATGCTCCAAAATACCCAGCTACGCTTACATTCCAAGATAAGCTTACGTTCCAAAAAATATGGTTACGATCCAAAAGATATGGTTATACGTTCCAAGCTACACAGCTTCTCAGCTACGCTTAATCCAAGATACAATTAGGTTCCAGTTACGCTATAATCAAAAGGTACGCTTTCAATCCCGAGTCAAGCTAGGCTTACGTTTCATACGCAGCTACGTTTACGTTCCAAATTACCCAGCTACGCTTACGTACTAAGATATGCTTACATTCCAAACAATATGGTTACGTTCCAAAAAAAAGGTTACGTTTTAAGCTACGCAGCTACTCAGCTACGCTTATACAATCCAAGATATGTTTAGGTTCTAACTACGTTATAATCAAAAGGTACGCTTTCAATCCCGAGTCAAGCTAGGCTTACGTATCAAGATTTGCAGCTACACTTCCGTTTCAAAACACATTCTCACAAGGACGCTTTTGAATCCCTCAAGATGCACTCCCCCCCCCCCCCACACGAGATAAAAAAAAAATTTTCTGTGAACAGGGCCCATTGATCAGTTTCATCTGTTTAGCAGAAAATACTGCTTACAAATTTTCTTTACTGTTTAAAAATTTAGTCGGGCACCAGCCAAAAGTTTAAAATTAATTTTGGCTGGTAATCAGTTTCAGCTTTGCAATACTATTTTGTGCTAGGCCAATTTTGTGCCACTATGAAGGCATTATGAAATTGGGTCCTGGCACGTCGGGAGCACGTATAACGCCACGATCGAATTCCAAACTGCATCATGGCTATGCGGTAGTATGCCTAGTTTATTGGTGCCAGGAATGCTTTATTTACTTGTCCCTGTCCCATCATATTCTGGGTTATTTTCTTTGTGTTCTTCGTGACGATCTTTGGATGTACGTCAAAGCACGAAGGTCTACCTCCATCGTCGAAGGATTTGCCTGATCCGTACATGCTGGTTGTATGGATAGACTGGATCCTTATGCTGCGTCATAGTAAAACGTTGCTATAAAAAAACACCAGTCTACTTACAACATTGTGCGACAATGTCGCAAAGATTTGACAGTTGCATCGGCTGGAAACACGTACACGCTGGCCTTTTACCGCTTTGGTTTTTTTTTAATCATTTTTCGCTAAAAAAATTAATACGTGACATTTTGATGATTTTTTTTTACAGCAACCATCTATAAAAACAATATTTATGATTCTACACCCCTAAATTGCGTAAACGGTGAGCCGGTGTGTCCCTTTAAAGCCATTATACACTTTCAGTAAACAGTATTGTCCAAGTCCCACACTTCGTGTATCACAACTTATATATAAAATAACATATAACTTATATATAAAATAATCCTGTGGAAATTTAGGCTCAATCGGACATCGGAGTCTGGAGAAAATAACGGGAAAACCCTCTCCTGTTTTCGCGCGTTTCGCTGTGTCATGACATGTGTTTATAACAAATCCGTAATTCTCGTTCTCACCGTTTTCTCAAAGAGTAAAGCATTTCATGGACTAATATTTCAAGGGAAGTCTTTCACCATTACCTTCTGTAAACCCTGTAAATTATTTGTAAATCTGTGAACTTTTTTTTTTTTTTCTGTACCGAAAGGGTCCAATGGCTTTAAGGGTATGTTAAAAGTGCACATTATTTTGAGACAATGTTCCCACTGTTTCTTGCTTACTCTTCACAATAGGTATTCACAAATAAGTCTTACACAAAATAAGCACATTTGTTTTCTCTATTCGCAAAATCGGGGGGGGGGGTATGGTCCCCACACCAAAACGTTAGTAGGAGGGATTTAAACCAGACATGTGTTGTTAGACACTTCTTGAAGGGCAATAGACGAAAACAAGTTTTTTCGCAAATCTGAATTCATTTGTAGTGTGGAGTCTTAAAATTTGTGGTAGTTCAAAATCAATGATAATAACAGAGTCTTTGAATTGCATTTATCAAACAATGTATTTATTCATCAAACAATGTCAACGAGCAGTTGATTGCAAACATATTGTGTCATTCTCTTTTGTTATAAATGCACATTATCACATTTAATTGAATAAGACCAAGACCAGAGGCTGCTACTAAACATTTTGGTACCAAGACATTCATGTAGACCAGAAAATTTGTAATAAGACAAGGGCTATAAATTGTAAATAATAAAGAGTTATTTAAATAAATGTTTTTAAAAAGAGTTCCTTAAAATTGGAATTAGACAAGGGCTATGAATTGTAAATAATATAAAAGAGTTGTTAAAATGAATGTTTTTAAAGATTTGCTTAAAAAATTGGAATAAGTGCTATGAATTGTAAATAATAAAGAAAGAGTTGTTTAAATAAATTTTTATAAAAAGAGTTGCTTAAAAAATTGGAATAAGACAAGGGCTATGTATTGTAAATAATAAAAAAGAGTTGTTTAAATAAATGTTTTTAAAAAGAGTTGCTTAAAAATTGGAATTAGACAAGGGCTATGAACAGTAAATAATAAAAAAAGAGTTGTTTTATAAATGTTTTTAAAAGGGGTGCTTAAAAAATTGGAATAAGACAAGGGCTATGAATTGTAAATAATAAAACAAGAGTTGTTTAAATAAATGTTTTTAAAAAGAGTTAATTAATTAAATGTTTAAGTTTCAGATATAGATGCCTTGTGTCAACTCCTTTCTGTTTTGTATGCCAATGTTTATATTATTTAGAACTGTTAAAGGCACTAAACATTACTGGTAATTACTCAAAATTTTTTTTAGCAAACACTTTCTTGGTATAACAAGCAATGGAGAGCTGTTGATAGTATAAACAATTGTGAGAAACGGTTCCATCTCTAAAGTAACACAGTTTTTTTTAGGAAGAGGTATTTTCTCACTCAAATATTCAAAGGCTTTTATAACACATCTGAAAGCAAATGCAATTTTGCAACAAGGATTTGAACTCTTTTCTTCCTTTAACTATTATCTTGCAAATTTGATTACCACTATTATCTTGCAAATTTGATTACCACTTGAGCCAACATTTTCACAGGATTGTTATTGTATGCATATGTTGGGATATATCAAGTGAGAAGACTGGTCTTTGACAATTACCAAATGTGATATGTGCCTTTAAAGGGTCTATGTACTTTTTGTAGGACAAAAAACACAGCGTCCACATATTTTAGTAGAAAGCTTCCCTGAAAATATTACATGCTTGGGTGCTGTAGTTGTGGAGTAAAACAATGTCATGACAATAATGTTTGTCTCATGGGACGAAAATGTTGAGCTTTGAAAAACGTATTTTCATGACAATGTTTTACCCCTTTCTCAAAAACTACATCACCTCAGTAAGTAATATAAAGGGAAGCTTTCTACTATCATTATCTTCAAACCCTGTAAGTTTAATGTAAATCTGTGGACATTTTGAAAAAATACCCAAACCCTTTAATAGGTTAACAACCACAAAATCAAATGTAAGCAAGTTTAATGAAATATGGCCCACGAAAAATGTAACAAGACCCAGGCTGAAGAAAAAATAAAAATTTTAATTAAAATGTTGATTAATGATGTGTGCACTGTGGGCTAAACCATCAAGAATATGTCCAGCGTATCGCACCTGCTCCTCAGTTTCTTCTACTTTTTCAATTTCCTCACGCTAACCAAACAACTTGGCGAGGTTGTGCAAGATGCAACATGCCTTGATGATTCTGCAAGCTCTCCTTGGTGACACTCGTAAGCCAAGAGACAGACATGTAAATTTCTTTTTGAGCTGGCCAAATGTCTGCTCAATCTTGACTCGGGTTCTTCTGTTACATCTGTAAGTGACACTATCATTACATTAATCAGTTGTACCTTATGAAACAAATATTTCAGATGCAATCAATTAGTTGTTTGTCGTCACATTTGTGTCCTTAAGCAAGACACTTTACCATCATTTTATCCTTCCGATGGGACGAAAAGCCGTTGGACCTGTGTAATGTAACTCATGTAAAAGAACCCAGTGCACTTATCGAAGAGTAAAGGGGTTACATGGCCGTGGTGTTTCTGACTTGATTGGCAGTACATTGTGCCACAGCACCTTGTCAACCATTACATGGTGATATTTATGCAAAAGGAGTAGATCTCATCATTCAAACTTAGCTACAAACATTATTTTGGAAGATTTGAATTGTCCACCAAGTTTAAACAGTTAAAACACAAATTCTTTAATAATAATATTGCCATACCTGTTGTAATTCCTTTCAGCATTGTTTGATCTGGCATCTATTGGAGTTATCAGCCATGGCCGAATCGCATACCCGCTGTCACCAATCAGCACTCCTTGAAGTCTGAAAAAGTTTAAGTTCATGGACTAATATTTCAGGAGAAGTCTTTCACCATTACCTTCTGTAAACCCTGTAAATTATGTGTAAACATGTGAACTTTTGGTTTTTTTCTGAACCGAAAGGGTCCAATGGCTTTAAACAACATAATTGTATGATGCAATCTAAAATGATTGACCAGTCAGAGACTGTCCATTTTCTGTTTCTGAGAGCACAGCACCTATTTATGTGGTAGTCTTCAAAATCCATTTGGTTCAGCAGTGTAATTGTTATTTGACATTTTTCTACAATTAGGTGACAAACTAACCTGCCGTCATCCAACATGTCACCAATAACACTCCCATGGACGATTGCACTGTTGTTGGTGCTACCTGGCCACCTGGCTACAACATTGATGATCCTGCATTCTGCATCACAGATCACCTGAACATTGATGCTGTGCCATCCCTTTCTGTTGACGCAGAGACGCTCTGCTTCCATCAGTGGAGCCCCAAAAAGCCGGATGAGGCTCCCATCAACGGCCCCCACAAACCAGCAATATTTTGACAATCTTGTTGGGCCTTGATGATCTGTTGCTGGCTAACCGGGAACTTGATGACCGTATTGTCCAGTCTACAAATAGCATGCCAATAATGTGAACGATTCTGCACACAGAAGCAATGCTGACATCATGCAGGTCACCGTGCACTGAGTAAAATGTGCTCGTTGCATAGAATTGTAGTGCAACAGCTGCATCTCTGCAGAAACTGCATTGCTGCGCAGTGAAAAAAATACATAAACTATAAAAAATATGTGATTTGATTTAAAAGTGTTTCAATTAAAACACTATGATCTTTAAAGAATCTATTAGTTTATAAAATTTAGTAAATGAAAAGCATTCTTTCTAAATCAACACCTGACTGTACTTGGGTAACGTGAAAAATACTATGTGTTTAGTCACCATAAATTCTGCCTAGTTTTTAAGAGATAAAACATTGCTTGCAACAAACTTTGAAAAAAAACATGTTACTAATACTAGATTCACACTGGCCCCTCGTCATCAGGCTTGCTTGATGGTCTGAGTGTTTAAAACAGTCTCATCTAGTTGTGAGTTCGAGTCCCACTAGAGTTGTCCAGTAAGTTCTATGGATTTTTTTCTGCAGGACTCAAAAGCACAGACTATACTTACTTGTTTCCCCGAATGCAAATACTACATCATTTCAGGAATTTATGAAGTTGGCACACTATGATTGATGAATGGCTGTATTTATTGATGTATGCGTTGTTTTGCCAAAGATTATATATATAAGTATTTATTAATTAAATAAAAATAGGTTTATATCGTGAAAACTGCTCGTCTGCATTTTATTACATTATCATCTCCCATTCTCCCTTATCGCCAGCATACTGTGGCGGTCTCTCTCTCGACGGCACACCCGGCTTGCCTTCAGTCGACTCAACGAGCGGTAGTTGAATATAACTTGAGGGACAGGTCCGTTTTGTGGCAGTCTACCACCGGGCGCTCTAAGCTCCTCCCTAACCTACACACCTAAGACACCTCCTCACACCCAGCGGGACCGATGATGGGGTTGACTCAGTTACATAATTATTAGAAAACACAAGAGTTGTACCTTTCACTTCTTTTATTACCTACCGGAACCTTCAAAATAGGATGACGCCTACATATGTATAATTACTCCTAGTCAGGTGATTTCACGTTAGTACAACAGCTATGATTGTTTATTGGTAAATAACTGAATTACTGGCAAGAATAAACCTTCAACACGGGAGGAGTACGAAATAATAAACACTTACGGGAACTGTACAGCCTGTAAGGATCTTAGTAAGGACGGATGCGTCGGCACGCTAAAACAATGGTGCTCACACAACGCGAACCAGACAAGCAAGACCCCGTTGCCGTCACTGACTCGTGCTAATATACCCCGTGCGGCCCGGACAGTGGACGTTCTACACGCCCGCGTCTTCAACAGTTGAAGACGTCCGGTTACCACTCCAGTATATACTATGGGATATAACTTACGGAAAGAGGGCGCCCTATATTTCGCTACAATACTTTAATTTAATCTTACTAAACGTTACAATTGAAATGAAATGAATAAATGTTTGGGTCTGTAATACCGGCTTTTCTATTACTGTATAAAAAAGGGTTTTCCAGACCATCCATGGAAAGACAGCGTTTCCTTATAGTATACTATCTATAAGTTAAACATAGTTATAAAAAATAGGCATAGCAGACAATAGTCGTTAACTACATACATTACAATTGATTTAAAGAAACTCCGTCCCTAAAGATTCATAGCACTGAATTTCTCATATAAGACGTCTTAGTATTATTGTATGAGTAGTACATGCACATGATGTATCTATGTAGTACGAACATATACTATTAAATTAGTTATTGATAATAAAATAACGACAAAACCATGGAATATAGGATCTAGCTTCATTTAGTTTATGGTGCGTTGTGTGTCGATGTCATGGCATCAGTAAAAAAATCCCCTCGATCCATTGCCTTGGTTTTCTTAAACTTGGAAGAAGAGACAAAATTTAGACTAGAGGTCAACGTCAAGGCTGACGCGTGTACAAAGATGTTGGGCCATATATATATTGGTACCCGAACGTAAACACATTCATACAGGCTGACATGTTAAAAATAAAACTTGTGTTGGGAAACAAATGGTGGCACTATACAATAAATAACACAGTTTTACTTTGCACACACACTAGCCACCACCGTCCGTCCCCCGGATTCACGTTGTGGGCGGTCGGATACTGTGCCTAGTCCTCAACCAAAGGGTTGTCATTATTGATTAAGGCCTACTAAAAAACTTGGGAAAATATGGGAGAAACTTCAGCAATGCTCCTTCATTGTCCTTACTTAAGTTATATAATTACCTTTGTAACGCGCTCTAGCTCGACCCTTTCCAACAAGCGAACAATACCATTTCTGGTGAACCGGTATCGCTTGTAAATCTCGCTATCGGTGAGTGCGTCGAGGGGATTTCTGTGGTCTCGGAACAGCCTTTCTCTCCGTAAGGCGCGTCTCACTTGTGCTTCAAAGAGTAGCATTAAGGCCATCGTTTGTTTGTTTGAGGTAAGACACGAG
Source organism: Asterias amurensis (assembly GCF_032118995.1). Lineage (NCBI taxonomy): Eukaryota > Metazoa > Echinodermata > Asteroidea > Forcipulatida > Asteriidae > Asterias > Asterias amurensis. The sequence continues at coordinate 10,266,974 of NC_092657.1, read as the reverse complement.
GCTTTATTTCATGTTATTTATTAAGATTACGACGACTCAGTTGGTCGTCGTAAGTTACAAGGTACTATAGCTTTGTCAAGAAGTTTGCAAAGCATTGAATGCATCGCAAGTTTCGTGAAATCGTTCACAAGATGTGTCGTAAACTTGCGACAGATATACATAGCAACTAGAGTAACGATGTATCGCAGCGCTTCGTGAAATCGACAGCTGGTCTCGTAAGCAGTAAATTGACAAGTGACCTGGGATCTGTAATAACTATAAACAATAAACAATAAACCTAGCAACAACTTGAACTTCCCGCTGCCAAACCCCGCTAAAAAGTACGCCAAATTATGCGCGGCACTGTGCGCTATTATTGCAGTGTGTTGTAAAAGCGCCTTAGAAGATAACCCGCGCCGCTCATTTAAAAAGCCCAAATAACGCCAAATACTGCGCAGTAAGCACTCTGAGAAATACGGAAGCGCCCAATGCAAAATAAATACGCGAGCCCAACTGCATAGATCACTGAAGCATGCGTGCACCCAACTGTAATAAACGCTGCGGCATCCGTAGCCAGCTAAACACATGGAAATATATACACAGATGGAAAATAACAGTTATACACAAGGTAAACAATAAACAGTTAGCTAATTTCCATTACACAGCCCTAACCGAGGCCTGTTCAAAAAGGCCGAAAAAACACATAAACAAAAACACAATGAGTTTACTGCTGAGGAGAAATTATATACGACATTATATATACTACCTCCACTTCTCGATGCTCAAGAAAAATGCCAAACGCTTTAAACGCTCTTAACCAAAGCCTAAATAAAAGAACAGTCTCAAAATTAAAGTTGGATGAAATCCGCGGAAATTTAAAGTTTGAATACAAGTTATTCCTCATTTAAGTTGTACCCCCGAACGCGTTTGAGTTCACTCAATTTGCCTGTCCTATATGTCTTAATGACCCTCTCTGTAACTCTGACAATCTTCCCTGCTAAAGCCTCGTCCAAAAGACTCTTCTTAACCTTCTTGGCCATCGTCAAGGTAGTGCCATCTTCCAACTCGAACAAAATAGACTGCTGCTGTATTGGCAATTGTGGGCTGGTCGTCGCGTTAACGGCGTTTGGTGGTGCTGCGGTTGTGACTGTTGGGGGGATGTGATGGTGTTGGGGGCCTCGTCGAGAATGGCTTAACTCGGACGTTCTTTCATCCAAGGTCCCTCGGAGTACAATTCCTCCGAGAAGAAAGAAGTTCAAGGAGGCGGTCGGCGAAAGCGACATTTCGTCTAACAGCACAACTCGTCGCCGGGCAGCCACAAACTGGTGAGAGGGTTGGCCAACATTGAATTTCCTTCTGCTGAGGTCGGCGGCGGGCATGAAGTTACTACTGGCTGCAAAGTTGGCTGCACTTTGGGGCATTGGTTCTGGGTAGCTGGTGGGTTGCTGCCTCTTCTTGGCGCTTGGGGCATTTGTAACTGATTCAGTGGGTGCCCCATTGCGTCTCTGTAAACTGGCGATGCCTGGTTATGGATGCTGGCGACTTCCGCCTGAGGGGTGTGCCGGCCAGCTCATTCATATTGGAGGGATGGACCCTACCATAGTGCCTCCGAAGATTATCTCGTCTGGCGCAAATGAATTTGCACTGCTGGCAGGACCATTGCTTTGGCCCGTGGGCGGTCTTCAAATGGTGGTGCAGACTTCTCATCTGCATGAAAACTTTTGGGCACTTGCGGCATATTATAAGCCTAGTGGGATCCAGATCATCTGGAGTGGGACAAGCCATCTGGAAAACACAAAATGAGAACATTTCCTTTGTTTAACCGTTTGTTCTATCGGTATCTTACTGGTAAAAAAACGATGGCTCCCGTGGGTATCTTTCGCCCCGGTTGCCAATGACTGGTCATGGAGTGAACCTCTGACATTTGTCACGTCAAAGTTATTTGTAGGGATTGGTCCATTATCTGAGTCATTTGCAAAGGGAGGGACTTCTGTCCGCTCTCCTTTTTAGCAAAGCTATAAACCTATACAGGAGGCGTATTTACCCACTCGTCTGTCTCACATGATTGTAGCAGGCTGAGTTTATTTAAGGAGGGAGGGATTTCTATCCGCTCACCAGTTTTGGATAGACTCTCTGCTTTTAAGCAGGGTTGTTCCCCACACAAAATATCCGGTCTCAGACATTTTATTCTATGGGCAATACAAAATATTTCTCTACCCATCATTGTTCTTAAACATAATATGACGTCGCACTTAAGCTGTCATATTTCAAATTTAATAACCGTGAATTATAATCATCATGTTTAAACATCGGGCGTTTCTACTTAGAAATCGAACATTATTCGTGTACACAACAACTTGAATGTACAAACCTTCTTTTGGCTTTATAATGGGTGACGTTAACTCGCTCTTTCTTGTTACGAACTATCTTAACTATTTTACCCAAATTATGCCGGTACGGTTTTCGTCCGGGTCTTGGGGTCAGCCGTTGATCGTTTCCCTAAGACTTTCTCTGGCTTCGGATATTAAGTTAGGTACAATCTTTTGCAAAATGTCCTCTTCCCCCGCAATTGTAGCAAATTGATTCTTTGTGCTGCAACATGTATGCCTTGTGCACTTGAGACTCAGTCGTTCTATTTTGATATTGATTTCTCATTCCACTGAGTTCATGGATTTACCACTTTTTTAATTTGGCCTACTATTTGATCGTCATTCTTTTCGCTGACCCTACCGAACTTTGGTTTTCTTGCAACTTCCCTTTGAGATCCATTTTCTCAAAATGTTCTGTGGCCATTGCTGCTTTGATTGCTTCATCAAGGGTTTCAGGCCTTGCCTTAAATGTCCCTTCCCTTACCGATTGGCGCTCTATAGCGTCTGTGTAATGGGCTCGCGCAAGGCGATCTCTCCCCTCTTCACCAAATTCAGGGTAGGCAAGGATCACCAATTTTCTTACCGCCTGACCTATCTCTCTCAGGGTTTCATCTGTACCCTGTCTACGGGGCCTCAGTTCCATAAAGTACTTTTCCGCCATCTGGCCCGGTCCAAATTGGGCATCCAGTGATCTAAACAATCCCCTGTATTGTAATTTGGGTTGCCCTTAAACATTGTCACAACAGCCTAACACCTTAAGTGCCAAACTGTCACATCGATTTACAAGGAAAGTAATATAGTGACATACGCATCAAATGAACTCAAATAAATTGACAGGAGGAACACAATTCTTCTTCTTGAAATAAACCAAGTTCTTTGATAATAGAAGGGGGATTAATATTTACAGAAATTTACAGAAAATATACTTCAGTTTGTTAGGTCGTAGCCTCAAGGGGTGTTTTCTTCCGCCCTTGTTGGCCGAGGAAACCAATGAATTAGTTAAATCACTCAAAATATACAACTTTCTTCTTGGATACTTAAGGGTGCTTCTTTCAAGCCTTGGTTGAAACAATAGACTATTACAAATCACAGCTTTTCTTGTTCACGATTAACTCAAAGGTACAAATTATTTACAACTTTCTTGGATTGATTTTGACCCTATAAACAATAAACAATAAACTTTGCAACAACTTGAACTTCCCGCTGCCAAACCGCGCTATAAATTACGCCCAATTATGCGCTGCACTATACGCTATTATTGCAGAGTGTTGTCGCGCCGCTAGTTTAAAAAGCCCAAATAACGCCAAATACTGTGCGGTAACCACTGTCAGAAATACGGAAGCGCCCAATGCAAAATAAATACGCGCGCCTAACTGCATAGATCGCTGAAGCATGCATACGCCCAACTGTAAAAAACGCTGCGGCAGCCGTAGCCAGCAAAACACATGGAAATATTGTGACGCAACTTACCCAACACTAGAGGGCGCACGACTAGCTACGGGCTATAAAAGCCGTGAGCGGAACAGTCGAGCTTCTCAGTCGGCTCTCAGTCCCCCACGCAGGTCATAGTCAGTTCGTCGTATAGTTGGTGTATCCAGCACGTCCAAGGGGTATAATTAGGTAGGCACGGGCGGAGCGGACGGCGTGCTGCACGGTGGGTGAAGTCGGGCGCTGGTCACCGAGGGAGATCCGAGGACTCAGAGCCGTAGAGGGCGGGCATCTAGGGAGCTGCACTATCATGCAATTGAGGCGTACGCACGACGGACCCCTCCGACACCATTGCCTCTTATTGATGAACAACAGGCTATTGTGATTGTAGGGATTACACTTATTCAACAGGGGTCCAGTTAATACAAGAAGGATTGCATAATAAATAGTTGGAACAGTAATATATATGTCTCTGTGTTTTTATAATGTCAGTCCATTGTCTGTCCCTGAAGGCTGAGGCGCGGGTGAGTGCAGCTACGCGTATAGGCGGTGTATTTCATCCAAAACGGACCTACCTTTCCCGACTGCTCGATTGGTAAGGGACCAGTTCCGCCACAATATATACACAGATGGAAAAAACAGTTATACACAAGGTACACAATAAACAGTAAACTAATTTCCGTCACAATAATAATAATAATAATAATATTAATAACAATGCAACAAATTTAAAAAGTACACAGGGTACAAAAGGTAAAATCATACTGTATACATCACAACAAGAAATGCATTGATTAGTCTAAATACAAATAATTAAAAGACTAGTTATATTCAGAATTAAAAATATAAGTCTTAAGTCTACATTTAAAAACAGCTATGGAGTTCGAATTTCTTAAGTCTGCGAGGAGACTGTTCCACAGCTGTGGTGCTACCCGGCAGAAATGGGTGGGTGTTCCTGTTTTAAAATTATAGATATTAATTTTATTAAAAAAAAAAAAAAACAGAAAGGTGAGCGTGTTAACCAGTGACTGCCAGCCAAGTCAGATTTTGGTCATGTTGGTACTGCTGAGTAGTAGACTTCCTTAGGCCAAACAAAATAAATGTTGTGTTTACGGTAACGGCCCTAAAAAATTCCAGGTAGGTAGGTAGGAAAATAATTTTATTTTGTAATTTTATTTTTATTTTTAAGTTCTTGAATTTTGAGTTATTTGTTAATATTTTAAACCCGTTACCATGAATTATACTAACCTTGTTCGACTCATCAAGTTATAAACCCTCATGTTGGAAAGTGGTAAAATATAAAAGTTTATAAGTTGTTTTAGAAAAAACATAACATAGGTCAAGTTGCAAGCGCTTTAGAAGTTACAAGGAAACTTTTTATCTTACCATTAAATCAGGGCCATGTTTTAAATGCTGACATCAGTTTTACCAACTTTCAATTTGAGGTGTGGTTATTTTGTTCACATTTTTCATTCCATTGTTGTACACTTACTTGCACTTTACCCAGACTGACGAACCTCCGGTTTGCTAGGTGAAAATGATGTCACTCAGTCACTCAGTAGGCTCAGTGGTGCAAGGTGTACCATAACATTAACAACAGAGCCGAAACTCACAACTCACATTTTCCCCAAAATAATATAGCAAAATGAATAAACACTTTTGAGGGTCAAACTTATTATTTTGAATGTCAGCCTGATCTGATCTGAATGTGTGTTGTGAGTCTCTGGGTAGTTTAAATATACTTCAAAACAACTCAAAAGCTTCCCGATGGCCAGTTCAACTAGTGTCTGATGGGTAATCATACTCCGAAGAAACAAATCACTAATAAAACAACAATGAAAATTGGAATTGAAAACTTGAACTGTATGTTTTATTTCAACGGCAGAATCACTTGTCTACCATAACAAGTTAACTGCAGGCGTCTATCTTTGTTTTTATCCACTTTCAGAAACTGATTAGAATATGTCTTCAGTTATTACAAGTCAAATGTTTTTTTGTCATAAACGGCGAACCTTTTTCTTCTTGTCCAATTATTTCAGAGGACAATCAATTTCAAATTTTCTGTGGCCCAAAACATGTGGCTCATATTGCTAGACTTAAGCATGGTCACATTTTAATACTTGCAAAGTAACTAGCAAAAAAAAAAGGTTTCACGCAATGTGGCATGATTCTTTGAAAACTGATACAAAAGCTTACAGGCCTAGCATTTCCTGGGTCCGTAAGGACGACGGCGCTGAAACTAATTAGAATATGTCTTCAATTATTACAAGTCTGACAATGGTTTTCTTGTCATAAACGGTAAACCTCTTTGTCCAATCATTTCAGAGGACAACAAATTACAAATTTTCTGTGGCCCAAAACATGTGGCTTTATATTGCTAGATTTAAGCATGGTCACATTTTAATACTTGCAAAGTAACTAGCAAAAAAAAGTTCGACATCGTGCCAGTCTCCACATTGGGACGTCGAACATTGAGCACAAACGTGATAAAAGTTTGGCCCATGGTGATCTTCGAAAATATTGAGAAATGTCTTGCTGACATCGATGTTTACTAGCTTCAACTTGGTTGGCTGATGGAGGCACTTTTCTGTTTTCAAGCTAAACAATTTGTTCATGTTACCGCACGAAGAACTGCCTGACGTCGACGCCATGTTTTGATGCAGTTTTCATTCGCAGTCTGTCCGTAGTGTAAAACGTGTTGTAAACGTACGCGGCCGGTCACCCACGTGCTGTACACCACTGACAGCTACACCATGTTTTGTTGTGGTGTCCAATATGCGGCCGGCTGCCAGGGGCCCAATTTCGTTTCGTGCTGTACCACTGACAGCTAGCTGTACTGTACTGTTGTACCGTGTTTTGTTGTGGTGTCCAATATGCGGCCGGCTGCCAGGGGCCCAATTTCGTTTCGTGTGACATTGGATCGCCCCGAAGTACGCTGTGAACACAGCGGGTGCGTCGGGGCCGGGCATCGGGTGGCGCGTGCACCTTTCACAGAAAAAATTGTGGCAGTACAGTAAGCTAGGCTAGGCGTGGGCCGGGTGCACAAGTTTTGATATAATGCATTATTACACTGGTAAGTCGTAATAAACAGTTTTAAAGTGAGGCAACATGTTAAAATTCTCATTTTAAATTTTACCACGTCACAAAATATTTAGAAAAATGTTTTGAGGTCGGCAATTCGGCCGCAAAAAATTCAGGTCGGTCGGGTTACCGTAAACACAACATTTATTTTGTTTGGCCTTATTATTTGAATGTTCATACGTTTAGACATGATGATAATTATTTACTTGTCTAGTGTAACTATAGTAATTTAGCTGATGTGATTAATTTATTCTGAACCAATTTTGTCTTCAGATGTCTTCAACAAATGTGAATGTCTTCGAAGTCTAGCTTGAAGAGGATCCACCCAAGTAGCTTCTGCTATAACGGATACCAACAGCATCGTTGAATTGTCCATTATACATGTTACTGATGATATGGACAGGATCTCTACAAGAGTGCAGCGTGGACACTTCTTTAAACTATCCCTGTTCAACATGCAACATGTACCTAACAAAAAAGTCATCAGACTCCCAGAAAAAAAAGGTAACAAATTATATAAACAAATGTGGCGGCAACAAACCAGAACATTGTTTCAACTTTCAATTCCACAAACTCAAAACCAACTTTTTGGTTTTTCAATGTAAATTATTTTACACAACAAAGCTAATAAAGCTATTTCGCGTCGACATCAGTTCCATCTTTCAACTGTCGTCAAAAATTTCTTTCAAGTTCATATTTTGTCTAACTGTACAAGAAGAGATGGGGAAGAGCAACCACCGTTTACAAAAATTAAACATTGTTATTGGCAGTACCAGTGACATTGTTGTACCTTACAAACAAGAAAAATTGAGAATTTGGTGGGAGGACAGCAACAATGGTCGACACATCCGAAATACTTATTGATTGATATAGATGTAGTTAAACCTTACATTCCAGAACTGAATGACTTTCATGTACAAAGACTTCGTGTAAAAACGTCTTAACTTACAGTTTGTTGTTCAGGATATAATCCTTCTCCAGCTGCTATGTGCAAGGCTCTGAAATGGGCAGCTCATCAGTGGTCAAGGGGTTATAAACTTTAGACTACAGGACAAGGAGTCTCTAAATTTCAATGCACATTACTTTGCGTTGGCAATACCAATTTAAACAAACAGTTGGAACAAGTGACAATAAGAACTAGACATTAAGTGTTTGTGAACAAACACGAAGCTGTTCCGTGTTGTTTTGCTTGGATTATGTGCTTCATTGCCCAAGGAATATATAACTGAAAAAAGGTTTCAAAAAAGTTGTGTAGCTCTTGTTATAAAGTCTTACTTCCCGGTTGACACGTAAGTAAAGGTCAACATGGGCCCACAGCTACCAAAGATTAACCTGCAATGCCAAGGAGACTATAAAATCGGTTGTGTAGATTTTGATATATAGTCCCACTTCCGGTTGACCCAGAAGTAGAGGTCAACTTGGGGTCACAGTTTTCCAAAGCTAATATCTATTGCCTTAGAGTCTATAACTGAAGTTTGAACATTAGCTTTTTACTTTTTTAGATATGGGCTCACTTCCGGTTGACCCGGAAGTAAAGGTCAACATGGGGTCAAAGTTGTTTCAAACTAATCGTGAATGCCCAAGGAGTCTATAACTGAACAAAAATTGATAATCTGTTGTATAGTTCTTGAGATATGGTCCCACTTCCGGTTGACCTGGAAGTAGGGGTCAACTTGAGGTCACGGTTTTTTAAAGTTAATATTTTATGCCTAAGGAGTTTATAACTGAAAATATTTTGAAAATCTGCTTTAAGGTTCTTGAGATATGGTGACACTTCCGGCTGACGCGGAAGTAGAGGTCAACTTGAGGTCACAGTTTTTTCAAATTATCTCCAACCCCCCAAGCAGTCTTTAAGAATAAACAGTTGAAATGTCGGCCGAAAAGTTCTTGAGATATGATGCTGCAAAGATTTCCTAATTAATATGCAAATGAGGGTCACTGGTGGTTAATTATTAAAGAATTTTAATATGTTTTATGATAGGAATTAGACTAAACATCCTAGAGCTTCCATTTTATATTATTTTACGTGTTTAAAAACACATAATTAATTTGTAGGATACTCCTTTATTTTCCTACTCCTGCCGATAGGGGGCGCTTATGAGACATTTCAATTGCACGATTTCTGCACGGTATTGTCTGTATCTGACTCTGTATTTGTATGTGTACGTCGCAGAGCCCAAAACTGTCATAAAATGTCAAGTAATAATTTCCCCTATAGAAAACGGCCCAGTTTTATGGCTCTGTCTGCTTCAACCAAACTCTGCCCATTTATTATACAACCATCCATTCTATTACTGTGCAGGCGCTGAAATATCTGTGCAATTAGTTCAAAGCAAAGATTACATATGATAAGTTTCCCCGCGCACAAGCAAAAATATCCCTGCTAAGCTGTGAAATATGCGAGCTTAGAAAAGCACACAAAAGAAATCCCTGCTATAACGGGTCTATTTCGCTTGATGTAAGCGCAGAATTCAATTCTTCTGCAGAGCACTGAATCTTTTTCATTAAGCAAATTCCAATCATGACTCGACTAGTCGCACCTCAAACCTGACTACGACACTTGTCAAGATAAAATACGGATTTTCAATATTTGTGCCGCTATGTGCCGCAAAGGCAATAATAATTATGTTGCGAATGGGTGTGACTAGTGAATTTTACTACTCGACTAGTCGCACCTCAAACCTGACTACGACACTTGTCGAGATAAAATACGGATTGTCAAGATTTGTGCCGCTATGTGCCGCAAAGGCAATATTAATTATGTTGCGAGTGGGTGTGACTAGTGAGTTTTACTACTCGACTAGTCGCACCTCTAACCTGACTACGACACTTGTCAAGATCAAATATGGATTATCAATATTTGTGCCGCTATGTGCTGCAAAGGCAATATTAATTATGTTGCGAATGGGTGTGACTAGTGAATTTTACTACTCGACTAGTCACACCTCAAACCTGACTAGGACACTTGTCGAGATAAAATACGGATTGTCAAGATTAGTGCCGCTATGTGCCGCAAAGGCAATATTATATTTGTTGCGAATGGGTGTGACTAGTGAATTTTACTACTCGACTAGTCGCACCTCAAACCTGACTACAACACTTGTCGAGATAAAATACGGATTGTCAAGATTTGTGCCGCTATGACGCAAGGGCAATATGGGCAATATAAATTATGTTGCGAAAAGTAGTAAGCAACAGAACTGGTTCACCAAACAGGTAGTCGGGACAAATTTTTAATTATGGTGCGAATGGGTGTGACTAGTGAAATTTACTAATCAACTAGTCGCACTTCAAACCTAACTATGACACTTGTCGAGATAAAGTACAGATTCTAAAGATTTGTGCCGCTATGCCGCAAGGGCAATATTAATTTAAGCAACACAACTGGTTCACCAAACAGGTAGTCGGGACAAATTTTGTAGTTGATGTGTGGACACGATTATAGCGGGAGTAGAGAAAATTAGTAGTCGCGACTCAAATAAGAATTTGTAGTCGCGACTTTAACACTAAGCACACTAGTCGCCCCTGCCTACTTTTGTCTCAAGTAAAGCACGGTTTTTCCTGCGAATGCAAATCAAATTTTTAAGTCACTGTTTTCGCAGTGAAAGTTTCGCAGGATCGAGTTGAGCACAATTAGTCAACTGTAGCAAATTTTTGTATGCGAATTGTGACGTGAAGAACACATTCCCCGCTAAGCTGTAAAACACGCTTAGCGTAAGCACAGTTCCCTGATTACGTAAGCGCTGCGATTTTTTCCTTTAAAAGCCATTAGCCTAGGACCAAACTACATAATAGCTTTTTAAACACAAAAGCAGCTTAACCATGCCTCATGTTCAAGTTGTGAATCCAGATGTTCTGCTCAATTTCTGCAATTTTTGTAAAGCAAAGTGTTTTCCCTGTTTATTATAAGCAGCTCTATAAAACTGAGCCACTCAACCACCAGAGAAACGTCACCATAATAAAATCTCTGCTTTTGTATTCCTGTCAAAGAGTTTTTGTTTGTCATGGTCTAATTTCCGAACGTAACGCGAAATATTGGAGTTAGTTTAGGCAAATGTTCCCCGGCGCGAACAAGGTGACTTTACCCGTAAATAAATCCAAATCCCGGGCGGTCTATTTTCGTTGTCCACGCTCGTCGCCTGAAATGAACCCGGTCCACGACGCACCATGCTCAGGCTTGTCAAATTTTGGGAACAAGTTTAGACTTGTGCTAGTCGGTGACCGTAAGAAATCTTTGTATATTGAACAAAAAAACGCAATAACACCGGTCGAAAATGGGATAAGGACTTGGTCAAGTCAACAATTTACAATTTTGATTATTCAAATCAAGTTTTACGCCGTACCCATGATCTTTGAAAAATCTTCCCCGGAAAAACCGGTTTTTAAAAATAGTTACACTGTTTCTATAAGTTCTGATGCTTTTAAAATGACCATCAATAAAATATATCTTAATCTAAAGCAGTTTTGGGAAGTGTACAACATGTAATTTAATTTTAATCGAATAAATTATGTTTCCGAAAGCTGGGTTTGTTTACACTTCAAGAGCCATTGTGTTTGTGCACAGACACAAAGCGTGCAATATATGACGTCATGGTGACGTCGTCCAGATTTTTATGTCGGAAATCACATTAACAGGACCTGACTAGTGTATAGCTGAAAAAAGTTTCAGGATCGGCGGTCTACTTTTTGAGATATGGTGTTAACTTGGTTTGCTAATTAAATATTCACAAGCTTAATTAAGGCTTATTAGTTAACAATTTTACATTTTTTTACGATAAGAATTAAGCTTATGTTCTAAGCTTCAATTTGGTATAACAAACTCACTCTTTCGTATTATGGTTTAGGAGATTAGGCTGCCGCAAAAACGTGTACAAACGCTATGGGATTTAGGGAGAAACAAAGAAGAATGATAGTGATAGTGATAGTGATAGTGATAGTGATAGTGATAGTGATAGTGATAGTGATAGTGATAGTGATAGTGATAGTGATAGTGATAGTGATAGTGATAGTGATAGTGATAGTGATAGTGATAGTGATAGTGATAGTGATAGTGATAGTGATAGTGATAGTGATAGTGATAGTGATAGTGATAGTGATAGTGATAGTGATAGTGATAGTGATAGTGATAGTGATAGTGATAGTGATAGTGATAGTGATAGTGATAGTGATAGTGATAGTGATAGTGATAGTGATAGTGATAGTGATAGTGATAGTGATAGTGATAGTGATAGTGATAGTGATAGTGATAGTGATAGTGATAGTGATAGTGATAGTGATAGTGATAGTGATAGTGATAGTGATAGTGATAGTGATAGTGATAGTGATAGTGATAGTGATAGTGATAGTGATAGTGATAGTGATAGTGATAGTGATAGTGATAGTGATAGTGATAGTGATAGTGATAGTGATAGTGATAGTGATAGTGATAGTGATAGTGATAGTGATAGTGATAGTGATAGTGATAGTGATAGTGATAGTGATAGTGATAGTGATAGTGATAGTGATAGTGATAGTGATAGTGATAGTGATAGTGATAGTGATAGTGATAGTGATAGTGATAGTGATAGTGATAGTGATAGTGATAGTGATAGTGATAGTGATAGTGATAGTGATAGTGATAGTGATAGTGATAGTGATAGTGATAGTGATAGTGATAGTGATAGTGATAGTGATAGTGATAGTGATAGTGATAGTGATAGTGATAGTGATAGTGATAGTGATAGTGATAGTGATAGTGATAGTGATAGTGATAGTGATAGTGATAGTGATAGTGATAGTGATAGTGATAGTGATAGTGATAGTGATAGTGATAGTGATAGTGATAGTGATAGTGATAGTGATAGTGATAGTGATAGTGATAGTGATAGTGATAGTGATAGTGATAGTGATAGTGATAGTGATAGTGATAGTGATAGTGATAGTGATAGTGATAGTGATAGTGATAGTGATAGTGATAGTGATAGTGATAGTGATAGTGATAGTGATAGTGATAGTGATAGTGATAGTGATAGTGATAGTGATAGTGATAGTGATAGTGATAGTGATAGTGATAGTGATAGTGATAGTGATAGTGATAGTGATAGTGATAGTGATAGTGATAGTGATAGTGATAGTGATAGTGATAGTGATAGTGATAGTGATAGTGATAGTGATAGTGATAGTGATAGTGATAGTGATAGTGATAGTGATAGTGATAGTGATAGTGATAGTGATAGTGATAGTGATAGTGATAGTGATAGTGATAGTGATAGTGATAGTGATAGTGATAGTGATAGTGATAGTGATAGTGATAGTGATAGTGATAGTGATAGTGATAGTGATAGTGATAGTGATAGTGATAGTGATAGTGATAGTGATAGTGATAGTGATAGTGATAGTGATAGTGATAGTGATAGTGATAGTGATAGTGATAGTGATAGTGATAGTGATAATATAGCGATAATATAGCGATAACGATAGCGATAACGATAGCGATAACGATAGCGATAACGATAACGATAACGATAACGATAACGATAACGATAACGATAACGATAACGATAACGATAACGATAACGATAACGATAACGATAACGATAACGATAACGATAACGATAACGATAACGATAACGATAACGATAACGATAACGATAACGATAACGATAACGATAACGATAACGATAACGATAACGATAACGATAACGATAACGATAATGATAATGAAAACAATACCTGTTCCGACGGACGGTCGGAACAGCTAATAACTTTGAAGAAATGGATGTCATATAATTCAACAAGAAATTGTACGAAACATTGGTGATAGCCAATATGCAGGGAAAAAGCCACGGAGGGATAGAAACCACTGCTTAAAGCTGAATATTTAAAAATACTCAATAAATGTTCGGCAATGAAACAGCGTCCTCTGTTGCCATGAAAGAAAAACTCGACACCAAATACTTGCTCAATCTAAACAAGTTTAACACCTTTGGATAGATATGATCAAGGGCTATCCTCTCGTATCAAACTTAGTGTTGTGGGGATTTTCAAAGCGAGTTGGGGTGGTTCTGAAAAGAACCGTTGGGTTAACTCGACGTCTCGATCAGTATGCTCTAATCGTCTGATTAGACTGCTTTGGGTCATCTATACCCTCAGTCACCTAGGCCCCACACCCTCACTGTCCCCTGTGCTTGTTCCTACTGACACGGTTCAGTGAGCACACACCCCCCACACAACCCCCAAGGCTCCACAACAGGTTTCACCACGCATCATCGAGTTCACTTCCCGCCTACATTTCCCGCCTTCGTGCATCACCGCTTATCCACCGCCTAGTACTTAGGCAGCATGCAGCATCAGAGTCCAGCATTCTCCAGAAGACGATCAGAGCATACTGATCGAAACGTCGAGTTAACCCAACGGTTCTTTTCAGAACCATCCCAACTCATTTAGAGATTGTTATTACATGGTGTTACCGCAAACTCTTCTATATGTTAAATATTGAACAAGAAACTCACCAAGGTCTGTGATATCATTATCACTGAAGTATTCCACCTTGTTGTACTTGTTGTGACAGTTGGAGAACAAGGAAAATACAGTAGAGAAGTTGTGAACAATGGTACTTGCTTTGCTCAATTTGGCTGGACAAAGTTTTCCCACTTCCACAATTACTGCTTCTGTTATTTTTTGGATGTTCATTTCCTGTGTGATTGAAAAAACAATATAGTACACAAAATTAAATGGCAAGAAGAAAGTATAAGTTAATCTCTATTTTTCATTGTTGTTTAATATATTACCTTTAGACATTTGTGTACGTGGTTTCCGACAAAAGTGTTCGAGTAGTAGGCCTGGCGTCTAACTTTTATGTCTTGTAGAGTCAGGTCTAGCCTCTTCAACAGGGGGTTGTGATGATCTTGTAGATTATCCACTTTTGTGTTTCCAAGAATTTCCTTTAATAATAAGATAAAGACAATGCTAAATTTACACATTTTAACTACTTGTGATATTTTTCGTTAATGAAGATAATTTTACAGTGTGAGGACCACATCCTAGTAACGACTGGATTGGTGGGCTGGCCACTGTTGTTTATGAACCAAACCAAAGGGACAGTTAATTAAATTGACTGTTACTTCCTTAATTTTCAGCTTTACCTGTCTACTTAATTCGTCGGTGAGGCTGCTCATCTGGGCAGTGACATCGGCCACAACTTCTGATGCATCAACACCATCATTGAGCAGAGCAATTACTGCAAGCTGCTCTTGAAGGACTTCCATCTCAACACTGATGTTACTTGCTCTTAGCTTGGCCGTGTGGACCTCAGACAGCTGGGCAATGTGCAGAGGGAATGGTCCTTCTCCAAAGTCAGTTGCACCTGCACTTGAAGTTGCAAGCTCTCCCGCAATTTCTTCTCCAAGATTCCTGCATTCTGCCTCAAACATGGTGTACAGCTTGAACCAAATACCCAAGCTGATATGTAGAGTAGGTGGGCATACCTGTGAAAATAAAGTTGTTTTTGTACAGTATTATTTAAAACGTTTAAATCAAATGTCTGTTCGCAGAAACAGGTTGCTATATTGCTAAATGCATTGATTTTCTTAAAGACAGACGATGCCTATTATATGTACAGAGAAATAAATGGTCTACCACATTCATTGCATTTTTTTAAATTTGATATTAATACATACATTGGTGATAGGGATAGAAAAGAATGGCTTGTCAATCGAGTTATTGTAGTTCTTTGCTTTCTTAGTTTGTCCTCCAGAAGCCAGAAATTGCTCATGATCATGATGCAGGCTCTCAAGTGATCTGATGTTACAAGGATGGCGAACTGCCTTGTCGACTGCCATCTGAGCACTTGTTATGTTGCACCATATGCAGGGATGCCGACCTGAGAAGACAAAGGTACCAAACTGTCAAATTTTAAGAGAAAAATCTCACATTATGTAAGGTGGGATCAATCTTACCTTAAAAGAATATTTTGTTGTTACATGGGTTTAGGTTTAGTTAAAGTGAAGTAACACAACTTACCACTTGCACCAGATATTCCCATCATTCTGCACATAAATTCATAATCACCAAACAGATACACCATGAGCTTCTTTCCCCTGGGAATTATGTAAAATAAGTTCATGTTAAAGTAGGGTTTGAAACTTTGCATGGTTGAAATACGATATAGAAAGGTTCTGAAAAGAACCATTGGTTTAAACTCGACGTTTCGATCAGTATGCTCTGATCGTCTTCTGGAGAATCATCTTCTCCAGAAGACGATCAGAGCATACTGATCGAAACGTCGAGTTTAAACCATTCTCCAGAAGAGGATCAGAGCATACTGATCGAAACGTTGAGTTTAAGCCAATGGTTCGTTTCAGAACCACCCCAACTCATTACAGATAGTCATTACATGGTGTTACCGCAAACCTTTCTATATAAGTTCATGTTTATTACTTCCTCCGTCCAAAAGATATTTAAGTTAGGAGGCCAAATATTTGATACCAAATACCTCCATGTCATCCTCGTTATTGCTTCTATTTCGGTCTTGTACCTATCCAGGGCCATGTGGAGATTCACTGATGTGTCTGTGGCTTCAAATGCACACAGGACAATTGTGTTGTTCTTGGAGTTGGGGGCTTCTGTATTTGCTATCTCCAGCATAAATTTGAAACTCCCTCCACCTTTGTCTCCTCCAAGTTTGAGCCAAACTTCATCTTTCGGCTGACCCTGATGCCAGTACAACCTTTCAGATCTGCAGGGAAGGTAATTTCTTTTAATTTCTACAAATAAAAGATAATAAATACAAGGGCCGATAGATTTTCTTGTTAGTTGTTTTTTGTTGTTGTTATTGTTATTATTCTTGAAAACACTACCTGTGATATTCCTCCATCAGATCGATTATGTACTTTTGGAGGTCTGCTATGAAGACACAAGCAGCCGGTTTAGTAACAAGGCCAGTCTGCTCGCTACACATGAACGGTAGCCTATCCCCCTCCAAAACATCCTGCCCAACAGAGGCCTTTCCGAGCTTCCTACTTTCCTGCTCATTCGCCATCACAATCTTATACTGACGCAGCCACCTATTTAAACAGCATGAAAAAAAACAAGGTATAATTTATGTATTCGAAAAAACACACAACTTCATAGACCCCTGTACTGTTGATGTCACGTACTTGCTATTGAATTGATTACCAACGTGTCTCTGCACAGCTGTCAGAAATCCAGTACTACACCGTAGTAGAGCAAATGTTGACATCATCAGTAGAGACAGCCTACTTTGTTGGTACTTCATTACTTCACCTTCTTATACCTCACTTTTGTAGTATAAATATACAAATTATATTAACACAATGTAAGATGAGAGATGAGAAATACAAATCTTACAACTTGAGCTCTCTTAGTCCAGCCCATGAAAGCCCTAAGTCTGCTTTTAGTGCTAGTTCGTTCAATGCAGGAATGTGTATCCTCAGTTGCAGCTTTCCTAGGAGATCTTGAAGGGATTTTCTGGAGGCTGTCTTGATCAGATGTCCTAGTTGTACATCAGACTGTCCAGCGCTTATGTCCGACAGATGAGCCTTTAGGTATTTGGTGCGACGCTGGATGGTTCGTTTGTGGACATCATTGCTTGGCTTGTGAACAGTGGGAACACGCTGAACACAGGGCCTAGTATTATTTAGAAAACAAAAACAGGTTGTGGTTGTTGAAACATGTTTTTCACATAAAAGGAAACTGCCAAAGAATTGAAACGATAAGGGCAACAAATCATTTTGCTTTTTTATTGAAGTAGACAGTGAAGATTTCTTTCTTTCAGAGTTAGCGTTTGCGTTATTTAAATAAGTTGTTTATAAGATGCTCAAAATTTGTCAGTGAAATTTATCACAAAGCAATACTTACTGCCCCCTTAGTTGCTAGCCGCACTGTTCCTCCCGAGTTGACCATACATTTTTTCAGAAGGTGGGATGTCAGTTGCTGTCCCAGTTTCCCAAGTGGTGCTACATTACCGAGTAGGATGTCTTTATATGCCTCTTCATCTACTGGTATTGACGAGTCAGGATTAGAGCAAGTGTGTTCATGTGCAGTTCTTAACCAGCTACTCATCTTACACATTGTGCATTTAACCCTTACATTTTGTAGCACATTCATGAAATATTGTTTAGGGGGGTTAATTTCTTTAAGACTGAAATTGCTTTTGCATACAGTGCATTTAATAGTGCTAGATGATGTTGTGACAAAAATACTCTGCAGGCACGATAAGCAAAAAACGTGTTCACAAGTAGTCTCGACTGGTCTGGATAACAAGTTGTTGCACAACTTTCAAATAAACAGTGCATCATCAGTAGAGAAGTTCAAATTGGGGTATGGAGTGGTTGTTTCCGACAACTCATGAAACCTAGCCAACACCTCTTCTTTGTTGTTCTCTTCAGTCTCTTCTAGGTCATCCAGTCTACGGTACTTTGTTTTGGCTGGCCGACCACCTTTGTTACACACCACTCTATTGCAAACACTGCATTCACCTTTAACTGGATGAACACTCCAGTCATTGGGCATTACCCGTGATGTAGGTAGAAATAAATTAGAATAACACAGATGGCAGATAAATAGAGGATGGCGAAGACTTTCATCACTAGTCACGTCAATGTGGTACTTCACTTTAATTTTATCTGCATACTGAGAGCAGTACTTTAAAGGTGTCTTCGTATTTTTGTTCTTGAATGATTGCACCCGGTTGCCACAAACTCTGCATAAGTTTTTCAAATTGTTGATGTGATCTTCCATTGTTGAGATTACACGCTTTATGGAGTTTGATCTGAAAAGATTTTGGTAAAATTTAAACAGTTAATATTCAAAGAATTGTTTAATTATCTTAAACACATTTAGTTACTAACGCCAGTTTATTGTATCTGATGACTTGTTTGCCTTAAAGTAGTAAAATAGTTTACTTAGAGTCTTTTTGTCTTGGTGTTTAAAAAAATATGTAACAAACTTGCAGTAGAGTTGTTTTTTTAGTAAATAAATTGTGCATGTTTTCGGCCATTACTTGTTCAAAATGTTGTAAATTTTATAACTAGATGTGTTGCTTTGCAAATAAAGATATACTTCATTGTAACTTAAACATCCAGTTGACTCCTTTAAACATATGAAGTCTGTAGGTCTACTAGAAGAAAAAAACACAAATTGAGTTTAGGAATTGCTCGCTTCTCCATCCTGCCTTTTTTTTTATAAACAAATAATAACTTATTATTTTTAGGCCTACAGTACCAACATTGGTGTGTTTCATCTGATGACTTGTTAGCCTTTTAAAGTTTAATGTGAATTAAAATATGAGAAACCATTATCCGTTTCCTGGTGAACATAGTCTAAATCTAATATAAACCAGCTAACCCCAATTTCATATTTTTAGAAATCAATGTTTTCCCCTGAAAGTCTGAACGCACAGTGAGCATTTTTTTTTAATACAAACAAACACTACATTATATGGCCAGGCTATTGTGTACAAACGTATGGGCAACGCGCAACGGAATCCCCAGAAATCTTGTTTGCCGTAGTAAAACCTGCGGGGGAATCCCACCATTTTAAGACAAAGTACGGGGTTTGCTCATATAAAAAGTATCAATTAGGTAAAGGAAGGGCTAACTTCTTATATCTTACTTTCCACGTATAAAGAAAAACTCATCTTCATGTAGGAAATCCGCCTCGAAATTTCAGCCTGCGCACGTCTTGTTTGGACACAAACTTCGGCACAGATTTCCCCGAATTTCGCGGGGTTCCGTCATCGCTCAGATGTTTCTTTACTACATAAGTTGCAGACGATAAAGTTCTTCGAGATCCTATTGGTTAATTTCCTTTTTAATATGAATATTCAGTATGTAAAGGGCGTTTTTTATCAATGAAGCCAAGGCGAAATTACGCTGGAGGTCACACCTAATGAATATGCATTCTCCAATGACCTCGCTGATATTTCGCGCATGCGCGCAAACCGCGTGTCGCTCACAGGGCTTTTTATACAGCGGTGGACTAGGCAAGGCCAACTTGTCCAGTTTAAATGTAACACACATAAGGACCTCAAGAAACTAAAGTATCGAAATACTATACTTGTCCGCTCATCAGTTATACCTTCTGCAAATTCCATTCATAGTAGTTCAAACATGGCTTAAGCAAGTCGACTTTGAACTGACATGTTAAGTAACCCTAATAATGTTTTATTGCACCGAGTTGGATGCAAAAATTATGTTTATACCTTTCAAATGTAAATGTTATATATAGTTTAGTGTTTATAACATTTAGTGTCATAGCAGCCTCCCGGTGAAAAAAGGCCCTGTTAATAAAAAGTAGCCTTACAATACTTCAAATAGCTCTTAAAAGAAATTGAATTTGTTTTTCTTTTTAGATCTTTAGGGTTGAATTAAATTGTACCAATTTAAATCCCCATGAAAGTGTGTTCTTTTATAGACACTTGTTAAAGTACTATGAATAGACAAACATATCACCCCCATATAACCTGCTGATGTTTCACAATAACTTATCTGGTGATACAACATTTATAACTGTTTATCTTAAATTTTGTCTTTTGTGCCTAATTTAAAGTTTTAAAAGCATTTGTTTATTGTGCTGATACCCTGCTGAAATAGCCTGTACTCTTGACGAGTAGTTGAAGGTTGGAATACTTGCCACTGATAACCAAGAAACAACATTTGTAGCCAACGTTGGAAGATAAAAGCGTTTTCATTGGTCTTCAGCTACGATTCTAACGTCGGGACAATGTAACGCCGATGAGCAAAGTAAGTAACAATGACCTACATTAGCAACTAGCGTTGACTCAATGATTGGCTTGATAGCTCAGTTGGTAGAGCGCCGGCACGTTAATCCGGAGGTCGTTGGTTCGAGTCCCACTCAAGTCAATTCTTTGTTCAGCCCCAGTTTCCCTTTTGGTTTATATATTGATAATAGGGACACCGCCAATGTAGGGCTAGATAGCTCAGTTGGTAGAGCGCCCGCACGTTAATCCGAAAGGTCGTTGGTACGAATCGCACTCTAGTGAATTCTTTGTTAACCCCAAAAATCATTTCAAAATTTACCCAGCCAGAGTCCCTTGTGGTTTATATTGAGATCTGTTCAACAAAGACGTCGAAATGCATCAGACTACGAGACAAAGGGAACACTGCTCTGTGCCCTGCCTCTTGAAAAGAGAGATACTCAAAGACGAACTGGCCAACAAAAACGTCACTGGAAACTCTGGAGATGGAGAATGAACGTTTAGATTTAGGGGTGCCCAGGCTTGGAACAACTTGCCGCATAATGTGAAATCGCTACAGCCAAAAGAACTCAGTCAATTGTAACTCAACTCAAACAGCTCAGTTAATCCCATTTTTACTGACTTTCTTAATCCCAATTTTACTGGCTTTTGTCATTACTCCATTGAGGTTCATCTTTTTTTTTTTCGGTTTTTTTTCTGTGTAAATTTTTTAATGTTTTTATATTTAGTTAACTTCTGTAGTTTGTTATTAGCTGGGATCCATGAGAGATCAGTAAGTTTTCTTAATGAAGGGATTGAATGGACCTTCAGCCCCCGGCTGGATTTATACTGTGGCTCCGTCGACCCCAAACTAGTTAAATATTGATGCGGAGTCATATCTGACGAGTATTAGCCAAAGCTATACCTTCAGCCCTCGGCTGGATTTATACTGTGGCTCCGCCGACCCCATAGTAGTTCATGACTCAATGCGGAGTCACGGCTGTTTCGCCGCGGTACAACAGCGCCCTCTGTTGACAATTATTATCCAGCTCACTGATTATGTAAATAAGGCAATGGCCCCAAGCTTACGAATCATGCGCATTGGAAGTGCAGAACTCCGCGACGGGTACCGGTGGTGTAGGGTCACATTTATGGGATTTGATTGAACAATATGTGACCTTATGACTTGTTTACCTATGAATGTTCATAGAATAAGCTGTCAACAACACATGTTGAGTTTCAACGAGCGATTTACCCTTGCTTCGCGTTACAATGGCGAGGAGAAACAACACATGCGATAGCCTCTTTTTTCCTGGATTTTTGCAGCAAGTTTTTTACAAACCATCATTTGAAGTTATTTGTCGTTGTAACTAGAGTTTTCCGAGTATTCATGGGTCTACAGATGGGTAGAAGATAGACGTTTTTGTTCGATAAAACAAAAGGTACGTCTGGGCCATGTACAGTTTTTGAGCTTCCCATGTTAAAACATGCACGTCGTTCGTCACGTTCGTGTGTGTATTGCACATTGTTGACCAATAGGAATACGTGCAAAAAACGTCCACGTGTGTTCGTTGTACCATGCCATGATACGACGCTTTAATCATCATGCATGTCATTGGGGGGGGGGGGTAGGCTTAGTATAGTATTGTTTACCACAGGGAACCCAAGGATAACACATTTTTTTGTTTTTACTCAACTTCCTCAACATTGATTAAATATTTAGTACAATCCAAACATGAGAATGAGATTGAGAGAAGAATAACTTGGAATTATTAAAAAGATAATCATAGTTGAATGTATGGTACACTTTATCATATTAATTATAAGTATAACTATAATAACAGAGACATTCGGCTACCATTTAGTAATATTAATTAGTATCACTCACTCTGATAGGTAAAACATCAAAGAAACATTCATAAGGCACATCAAATTTCAACTTTTCACGTACAGGGTTGCACTGACAAATAACAGTTTATTGGTTTATTTACAGATTTATGACTCAATCATTTCAAAATTTAGATATGAATTTTTTGATCTTATATTTACAGATTTGTAGGAAAAAAAAACATTTAATGGCTAGCGAAAACTGCTTTGTCAACCATCATATTGTGCGTCATCTGAGTATTCAACCCAAGACAAGAGTAATCGGCAGGAGCACATCAAGTCAAGTACCACCTTAACAAAGGAAGATGCACTGGTCAGTAATTATCTTCCCATTTGAAATGATACCTTTGTGTCACATCTTTGAACAGTCTCGCATATTTTTGCTCCTCTTGATATTTCATTTGTCAATACCCTTTGGTGTTTTGGATGGGCTCTTGATGAGCTCTGTGTTACATCTCCCAAATATATATGATAAATGCAGCTAGTATTTTTATTTTGCTACTTGTCAAACATCTACAACAAAACTGATTCAGAGTTCTTTATTTTTCAGGCGATGATGTTTGGCTCTGGGGATTTCTGAAGTTACTTCAGGGAATGTACTTGTAAGGTGTCGGCGCATCACACTCATCAGTCTTTCCAAGTCATCTCTCATACCATGGACAACTCTGCCAGCACGATTAAATTCTGTATGTAAACAGTTCTCTGCCCTGCTCGTTCAGAAGCCCCAACCCAACAAGTGTGATCTTCTAACAGGTGAAGCTTTGGGGTGATACTTGCCGAGGGAAATGACTCCCGATACGAGTGCATGAATTGTTTGATACACACATCTTTAAAGATAAATATCGATAGCTTACCAAATGAGAAATTCTAGGGCACTGGAACAGACAGCATTTAAACAAATCATCTCTCTTGTTCGCTAACAACATTTGACATCATTTTGTTTACCTGTGCGCTCAATGTCAAACTGGTTGAGTTTGTTTGCGTGATTTATTGCACAATGCATTTCTGCAAATTTCAGGAAGATGTTTCTGAACTTGTCTCCAATTTTGGCCGCTTTCCGTTCCAGACGAATGGTTGATGCAATCGGCAGTTTGTCAAAGGACTCCTCAATGATACGGCGGGGGCTTGTGACCAAATCTTCAATAACCTTAGCTGAAATGAAAGGAATAAAATTTCGGGAAATAAGAGAATTGTGCATGCACTGTAGCCAAGACAATTTACCCAATTGTGATCCTGGGAAGCACATAATTTACAATGATGGTACTGTAGATGTGCAAATGTTGTCTATGCAAATTTTAATAATTAACACAATAATTCAATCAATGTACCTGACAGCATCGGTGTACATGGTTACCGACGAATGATGTTCCATGGTAGGCTTGGCGGTGAATTTTGTGAGCTTTCAGAATGTTGTCTAGGTTACTAGTGACGGGACCTGTGCCAAAAATTAACTCCGTAGCAGCAGCTTCTTGTTCCTATAAGTGTGAACAAGAAATAAAAGAACTAACATTTTATTTTAATAGGCTATGCAATGGACCAATCAACATTTTAATCACTATTTTGTACTTAATGAACATACCATTTCAACAACATTCTGTCTCATCTGTTGGACATTTTTGGCAATATTGGATTGTGGATCATGCAGTTGTTTGAGTGGAGTGTCTTCTTCTAGGACTTCAAGTTGATGATGGTTGTCCTTGAGTTGGTCCTGAAGTTGACTCTTCCTTGAAGCTTCAGATGCAACTTGGTAGTCAAAGTTGGTCCTTGTGGTGTCTGTATCTTCAGCATCAATTCGCTCATCCACAATGTCAACATCTAATCCATGGCACTGTTCTTCAAACATATCGTAGAGTTTCTTAAAGACTCCTAAAGATATGTGAAGAGTTGGGATGATGACCTGTACAAAGTAAAAAAAGTGTGTACAAATTGGACTAAACCGTCCCAAAAATTTAGGGCCTATACATATACATGTACATGTTTAAACCCATGATGGGTTCATGCACATGTACTGTAGTAACTGTACATGTACATGTCAATTAATTAACAAAATCAGGCAATTCAGTCTTACATGGTCCACTTCAACTGCAAGCATTGGTCTGTTGACTACACTGTACGAACTGTCCTTGGCCCTCGTTTTTCGTTCTCCATCATCAACATATTGCTGGTTGATTGACTTCAGAGTCCGAGTTGTACTGAATCCTCTCTCGCATAGTGGCTGTTGCATTTCCATTTTACTTGCACGGCAGTAGATGCAACAGTGACGTGCTACATAACAAATAATAATTGCTTGGTAGGGTCACTTACTACATGAATCACTGGTGTTATTTTTATTATTATTTTTTTAGGTTGAACACTGATCTTCATGAAACTTGTCAGTGCTAAAATGCAAGAAATACAGAATTCCATACCATTTGAACTATTGATACCATACAGCTTGGTTAAGAGGGCATAGTCTCCGAAGCAGAAAAGTCGCAATGCTCGTCCTCTGTGGTGGAAGCGAAACACAATGTACATTAGGATTGAATGAAAGAATGAAACGTGTTTGTTTTAAGCAAGACGTGGCAATGTGCATGTATGATGTAGATAATTAATGCATGAACTTGCACTACTTTGAGATAAATAACACTACATTGACATTCTACATGTACATGAACGTGTCAATGCAGTGTACATTATCTAAACAGTACACATTTTCTTAAATGCAAGTTCTTTACATAATGTACATGGTAGTCGTAGATGATTTGTATGTACATGTGTATTGTATATGTACACCACCACACATTTGCAATGATTTCAGTTACGACTGGTTAGTTTTTGGTTTTCAAAGGCATATTTGAAAAATGTAATATTTTGTGAAATGCAAGCTTGAAAGAACTGCCGCCCTTATCTCCACCCACTTTAACCCAAATCTCATTGGAAGGAAAGACTCCATCATGCCATGTTAAAGATCCACAACTGTCAAAACAAGCAGAGAAAATGTGTCATTAATGCCTGTACTTTTTCACTCACTACACACTTGCAGTTTTGTTGCCTATTTGTAAAAGGTTCACATATAGGCAACTAATTTAGCGTGAAAAACAAATTGAACATGCGACTTTCTGTCATGACCGTTTTGTTAAGCCAAGTATTAAAGTAAGGACAATCATTACCGCTCAAGTCTGTCCAAGTAGTCGAGTACCATAACTTGCAGGTTTTTGACCTTGACAAATGGGGCTTCACGAGTCTCGTACCCATCAACGGCATTCCCACTCGTACTTGAAAAGTGAAGCGGTATTTTTTCTCCGACAATGCAGTCTTTTAGGAGATCTTAAGTGGCAGTCTCTCATCATTGCAAGAGATTTGTTGACGGGCATTGGGTTGAGAAGCTGTTGTTGATCATTCATAGGTTGTGTCTCACTTGGTTTCTTTGAATCACTGTTTGGAACTTGCTTAATGAAAGCAGTCTTTATAAAAATAGAAAATAGTAAATTGATTATCACAACTGTACAGTTTGCACTGAAATATGATTATTTTCTGGGCCCAATTTCATAGAGCTGCTTTAAAAACACAGAAAATAATTAATTAAGCACAGCAACATCATACTCGATTTAGGTTACCAGCCAAAATACACCAGTACAATTTGTGACTGCTCATTTCTGCTGAACAGTAAGTTGTAAGACAATGTTTGCTTAAGCAGCTCTATGAATGTTGGCCCTTGTAATACTGTTTATGGTTAAATGATAATATTGCAATCTTGTATTAAAAAGCAAATGTAAAATTATTATTGTTTTACTATCATTGTCTTTTGACATTGTGTTTATCAGATACTTAATTAAATTATTTTTTTTAATAAAATGTCAATGATTATTTGTGCTTTATGTGAATATGTACCTTGCCTCCAGTTTTTAGTGATGCAGCCTTGTCCCCTTGCTGCAACTTCATCCATGTCCACCTATCAGTCGCTTGCTCTATGGCATATGGAATTGGATCCCCTCTTTTTTGTCTTAGTGCCTCGTCTCTAAGAAGGGTAGCAGCTTGAATAAGTTCTTGCTCTGTTGGGGGGGATACTTGTTGGGGTGACAACTGTAACGATTTGACACTTCTTACTAGTAATTTTCTGAGCAACAGTGCATGAATGGTTGTAATTATTCTCCAGCTTGCCAGATTTTAGACACTTAACACATATTACAGTTAGATTTGTCAATTGTACCTTTAATACTCTTGGACTGTCAGTAATATTAGTGAAATTTTCTGTGATGTTACAAATTGGTTCGTTCGATTTCACAAAGCCAGACATGAGATTTGCAAACAAAATCGGGGTCGTTTTCGTCTTTTGTTTACGTCCATGGGCGGCGCCATTTTAATGACGTCATCGCTCGCACTGGAGTAATGAAAACACACATTCGTTCGATAAACTTAATTACGCACAGTCTATTGAAGCGAAACAGCCGTGGAGTTGATACATTGTATATAAATTAACGTTCGGCCCAATGCATGGTTGATTTTACGACTCGCAATGCGGACTCGGTTGTTCAGTAACTCCAAATGCGAAGTCCGTACTTAAGGGTGAGTGAGTGAGTTGCTGCCGCTGTCCCCATACCTGATAATTTAGGACAGCTTCTATTGCAGCAACTGACTAAATAATTAACGTAATTTATGCACAATAACCCGATAATTTTCTCCTGATATTCAGTAAGGAATGGCCCAAAATATCCGATAATTCAGCACACAATATTTATATAGAGAGATTTATTTGAGCAATATTCACGTAAAATATAGCACACAAAAAGTTCCTCAAATAATAGCCCAAAATCTTTTATATTGAGTGTCGAGATGTAAAATAATATAACACTATAATTTCCAGCAATCGTCAAACATTTGTCGTAAATAAATCACGAAAGAGCAATAATCTGGGTGCATTTCATTCAAGTTATAAACAAAACAACACTAACCAGATAATTTAGGACAGCTTCTATTTAGTAACTGAACATACAATGTAAAACTTTCCCTTTATATAGGCCGCAAATTTCTTACCGCTTTTGGATTGGCAGAAGGAAGCCACGCAAAATAGGATTCGCGCGCTACGAAAAAAGTAGACAACATTTGCAATAAACCCTTAAAAAAAGAAAAGTTGTAAGGTTTTATAAATCGAGACTAAGACAAGTAATGATTGTGAACTTATTTATGAATAAAAACGGGTCTTTCTGCACTTTTACAAGCTTAATTTAAGGAAAGAAAGTCCTAACAGCGTCGGCCTTATTAATCAGTATGACGAATCACGTGTCCTAGACCTATGGAATATTATTGAACTGAGTTGTACATAGGCGGCGCCTATACAACGATCATCTCGTCGCATAGAACTAAAGTAATTAATGAGAATTGTACGGATTTATATCACTTGTTTTTACATTAATTAAATTTTACATCTCAAAGGTAAGTTTTTCCTTGTTTAGGGAGAAATACACAATAATTAAGTGAGACAAAATAGACGTGGCTCCCACCACGTCACACAGCCGCCTCCCGAGACTTTACGCTGTCACCAGCGTATTTTAGATTAAAACCCAAATTTTGTCTCACTTAATACAATTCTAGAATAAAAACTTCAAATTTTAAATATTGCGAACTTAGATAATTAATCTGAAAATTCCACAAAAAGTTTGGTTTATCAGTCCTCAACATAATTTGAACAATGACAATCCTCAACACATTTTTGTTTTTAACAATCCGCAACACAATTGAACAATAACAATTCTCAACACATTTGAACAATAACAATCATCAACACATTTTTTTTCTT
The DNA here is from genome assembly GCF_032118995.1 of Asterias amurensis. NCBI lineage: Eukaryota > Metazoa > Echinodermata > Asteroidea > Forcipulatida > Asteriidae > Asterias > Asterias amurensis. Next base: position 10,238,758 of record NC_092657.1, on the reverse strand, counting down.
TTAACAATCCCCCAACATATATACTTATTACTTTGAAAAACAGTTATTAGTTCACTCCTCTGACAAAACATATTCTTTCTCCCAGGTTTCGATGTGGTCCCTATGCTTCACCGTATGCCGTTCAATGAGTTTTGTCACCTTCCCCTTTAGCACTAATTTTACTTCTTCGGGGGTTAAGTTCCGGTTAAGAGGGTTGGAATCCGGAAACGAGGATGAGTTTGATGTTGAAGATGTTGCTGAAGATGTTGATGAACATGCGGATGAGGCTGAGGAAGTTTCCGATGACATAGAACGGATCGATGAAGTTGGGCTTGGTGCCTGTTTGGTCGCTAACCGTTTTCCTATCCTGGTTCCTTTTACGGGTGTTTGTGGTCGAAGCAAATAGCTATCTTTCTCCTCGTCCAGAAGATATATTGAGGCGGCATACGCCACAACCTCCTCTTCCCTCTCTTGCATCTCGCCTTCTTCCTCGTTCTCCTCTTTCCTTAGCTCTTCATGTTCTTCCTCTTTTCTTATCTTCTCTTGTTTCTCCTCCTGTTTCCCCTTTTCTCGTTTCTTCTCCTGCTCCTCCCTTTCTCGTTTCTTCTCCTTTCTCTCTTCTTCGTGTTTCTTCTCCTGTTCCCGTTTCTTCTCTTCCTTCCCATTCAGCTTGTCCTTTCTCCGTTTTTCTTCCTCTCCATGTCGTTTCTTTCTTTCCTCCTGTGTCTCTTCCTCACTTCGTGGTTTCACCCTCTTACTCTTTGGCGCTCTCCCATCCTCCACACCCAGGTGTTTGTGCCAGGTGTGTCGTCTCAAATCATGAAATTTGTGGTGGTCGGGCACTGGGGACATCTGTATTTATCTTTCTCTTGCTTGTGGGTATCGATGTGGCGGTTCAAGTTCCACCGCCTCCAGAAGGTTTGGCCACATTCAAAGCATTTTAATGTCTTCATCTTGTATCTGTAGTTAAAATAAACAAACAGAAATATCCATCTTACGTAAATACATCACTCTATTTAAGTATATCGCAAGGGTCTCTGGCGCCTTCGTTTTGGGTTGTGACGCACAGTCACCTCCTTTGTTGTGGGAAAAGAACTCTCTTTCCCTTCTTGACTGTTGTTACTGACTTCAGATTTAAGCCAATTCTCTCTGCTGTTACCCTCGTACAATTTCAGGCGGTCTGCATGCACCACGAGCATCTTTCCTTTTGGTTTCACCTGAATTCTGAAAATAACATCAGATAGGTTATGTGTTATCAAATACGGTCCCTCCAAAGGACTTCTAAGTTTAGGACTTATTCCTTTCTTTTTAGCAGGGTTATGCAACCATGCAAATGTCCCCTCTGTTAGTTTACTGGCTTGGCCTCTCCTGTCGTAATTTTTCTTCTGTCTGACGGCTGCGCCTTTTAAACACTCTCTGGCCCCGGTGTGAGCTAGTTGCATTATTATTCTTAACTTATCTGCATAGTCATCCCTGTTCTCCAAATCTTCCTCGGTCCAGACTTGCTCTGTAACTATATCTATGGGTACAGCTAGATCTCTCCCAAGCGTCATCGTGTTAGGTGTCTCCCCTGTTGATTCTTGGACTGATGTCCGGTACGACATCGTAGCCAATGGTAGTTGGTCATCCCATTCTTTGTGACACTTAACGGGATCGATCATGGTAGACACAATGTTCATCAGAGTCCGGTTAAATCTCTCAATCAACCCGTCCGACCGTGGATTGTATCCAGTAGTTCTGGTTTTTCTCACCCCCAGATACTTACGAACTCCTTGTATGACTCCAGCCTCAAAGTTCCGTCCCTGGTCTGTGTGGAGTTCCTGTGGCACACCAAACCTGCAAATAAACTCTACAAACATCTTAGCTACTGTATCGGCCTTCTGATCTTGTAGTGGATATGCCTCCATCCACTTGGTAAAATAGTCGCCAATTGCAATGATGTACATGTTAATACCCCTCTCAGTTCGGCGCTCTGCCCTTCTTGGGAGGTGATTTTCGTGATAAAGGACCGGACATAAGCCGACAATCCTACCCGATAATATCTCATCTTGACCTTTTCAAGGGTATTTCTAACGCCCATATGTCCAGCAGACTTTTCCCCATGAAACTCTTCTCGAATGGTTTGTCTATACTTCTGTGTCAAAATGACTAGTTTCTCCGTCTCGAGGCACACACGCATGAAGGTGTTTTGAATTACATTTTCGTGTCTCTTTTATTTGTCTGTCACAGATGTAGAAACACCCAAAGATTTCGTCCTCCTTCAGAATATGATGAAGTCAAGAAATAAAGGAATGTACGTGTTGTCAAATTAGACAGACATCTTCATGCTTTCTTTAAAGCATACTAGCGAGTGTCCTTCAACTGCTTTTGATGAAGTCAAGAAACAAAGGAATGTAGGTGTTATCACACTAGACAGACATCTTCATGCTTTCTTTAAAGCATACTATCGAGTGTCCTTCGACTGCTTTTCTAAATAACTTTTGTAGCCAAGTCAACCGATATTAAGGAACAAGGCGAGTTCCCATGTATATTTGGAATGAACTGTTTCCCATGTATATTGGGAATGAACTGATTATAAGGCGCTTTATAAGAATTGGTGATAGTTATATTATTTTACAAAGATTTAACAAATCTGGGCTTGAAATAAAAATAAAACAGGAATTGGTGCAACTACTTTCCAAAAATCAAAATCATCATTTTTGAGTTTTACCAAACATTATATCCATTGGGGATGAAACTGATCGGTACTCATCATACGGGCCAACAACCCGGGCCAACAACCCAATAAACTTGCTTTTGAAACAATAACATTAAGTTCACTCTCTATCCTTTTCAAAACAGAGTCGGATGTATTTAATAGTGACAAAATCAAAGGCAAAGAAGGGAAAGGCCGCAAAGTATTCTACCTTGTCAAGTGGAAGGGGTGAAAAAGGAAACGTTGGAACCTGCAAGGAACATCCCTCCTGAAATGAGAGCCGCATACCAACTTCGGTAAGGCTTCATTTCTAGAGCTACTCTCACACCAGAGAGAATATGCCAGCGAATGTGGTTATTAACGGAAATATTAAATAAACGCTCAACATTCGCCGTCACAACCGCAATCGGCAAAGACGTCGAATTGCGTCAGACAATGAGACAAAGGGAAAACTGCTCTGTGCCCTGCAGATATTTTATGTACGCATGAAGGTATTTAGTAGTTCGAGGAACCAAGGAAACAGCAGATAATGCATCAGCTAATTCATTACAAACCCCAGGGATATGTACTGCCCGAAAAACAATATTAATGAGACACAATCTCACGAGATGCGTGTTCCTCTCACATGTAGAAGTTTGGCTATTGATAATATGAACCACTGCAGAATTGTCAGATCGGAACTGTACCCGCCGATTAGCCAGCAGTGGACCGCAGCCCTACTTCCCCAAGCTCCTGTAACCATTTTAATATATTCAATTTGCTGAATTTCCTGGTCTTAATTGTATATAAATGTAGACAAACTGTATGTACATTTCTGGCAGGCCCTTGTTTTTGTGAACTTTTATGAAATGTTCTTGTGCATTTCGTATTGTTCAGCTTTTAAATAAATATTTTAATGTAAATTATGTCGCAATTCAGCGCTGAGATGGCATTCTCTAAATGGCTGAAAGTTAATGTTTACTGTTATAGGCATAACATGGTGGGGGCAATATTTGATTGAATCACTATGGTTGTAATGACCCGTCAGGCATTTAAGATATTACGCTTTTGTAATGGGTTTCGTAGAGCGCACAACAAAATCGAAGGAATTTTATATTGTGGTTGAGATTTGCGTTGCGGGTGCTGAGAAGGGTACTTCTTCGGGTGTGAACCAGCGGACAGCTAGGCCAGCGTTGAGGCTTGTCGACCCGTCTAGCAGTCTAGCATGGGTAGGGGTCCGGCGGGTGTTTTATACGGTCCATCAGCAACGCAAACCTCCCATGAATCTCGGACCAAAGGATAAGCAATGTCGAAGCCAAAGGCATTGTGAGTAACTTTAGACTAATTTTACTGGGATTATATCAAGCTATAGGTTATTCTCTAAGGCAACGTATGGCTCTTCTCAGACAGTCATCGAGGTGTCTACCACCAAATGTCGCTAAATAGTCTCCCTATAAACAAAAACTAAGTTAAACTTGCTTAAATGTCATTCAATAAACCTTTTTTTATTCAACTTTATTTCCAATTGACAAATTAAGTTTCAACTTCTTTCCATCCAAATGGAGATGGAACTGTATTTTTTCATGACCAAATTCTTCAATGTACAAAAATGTTTCATGTTAACCACAAATGAACCTTTGACCTGTGACTTCTTGGCAATTGCACAATCAAGTAGAACAACAGGGTTTACTCCACAACATGAAAGCTTATTTCATATTTGAATATCTTTATAATTCAATACCGATTTCAACACACTATTTATGGTTTAGTAAGAATTACACGGATTAAAATTGTAAATGCTTCAACTTTTGGGGCTTAATCATATAATAACAACAAAGTAAAAGAAACGAAGTTGGACTGTTTCATGGTGGAATAATTTGTAACAGCGATGATGATTCAAATCACTGTTGCCATGATACGCCACTCAATGAAAAAAATCAAGCAGGTTGTACCGTTACTCAACCCATCCCAAGTTCAAGTGGTTACTGCTGATCAACTACCTACACCATTGCCAAACAGATACAATGGCAATGGCCGTCAGACTATGGAGAGGATAGATTGCACAATGAGATGGCAGGACTGAAGGTCACAGGAGACTGGTTGGAAGACTCTTGTGGGGTGGAGTCACTTCTCCAGGCCAGTATGGCAGCTGCAGGAACTGCCAAATCATATTTGAAGGTATCTCGTGTCACAAGAACAAGACATGCATATCAAGTAACTGCTAGCAGCTTGCACATCCTCCTTAACAAGTCATATGCCATTAACAAGGAATCACTAGAACCAGGCTCTCAGTTTGAAGAATTTGACAACTGGTGTGATCGCAAGAAACAGGAGATTCCACAAGTTCATGTAAGAGACATGGTAAACATAAGCAAGGCCCACCCAGAGATTGCATCTGAATTCAACAATGGCAAGTTCACAGTTCGAAAGACAAGCGAGCGTCCTCATGTATGGCAATCGATCAGGCTCATGAACAACTCAAAACCTATAAGCTCTTAAATGCAGGATGGTTGCTGGTCCAGAAGTGGCAAGATTGAACATAGAATGTGAAGCATCCATGGAGGGAAATTGCAGGACCACCCCCAAAACCCGGCATCATGAGCAAACTGAAAGTTATCAGGTGATGTTTGTCCAGCAAGTGAAAGTACGGTAGAAGTTATGGAAGAATTGGGAAATCCATAAATAAAAATAAGATTCTCATATAAATTGTAACTAATCATATACTTTAAATTTAACTTAATGACATGAACATTGCAAATGGTCCCCCAAAAATAATTAACATCAACCAAGTCCAGTGTGATGAAAAAACAGAAACGTTCCACTCTGCTTGCATTGCATCCAAGCAAATTAGTTTTTTAGCATAAGCAAGTTGCACAACAAATGAAATACTGTTAAAATACTGAAAAGTGTTGATTGGAAGAATTAAGTATATGTTTTTGTTGTTTTTGATAACAGAAAAATAACCTTTAGTTTTAAACCTGTTCTGAAAAAACCCGGTGTATGCCCCGAAACTATCTGGAAATTAATCCATAATGTTCCATACACAACAACTTGACACGGTTTAAACTCTGTTGCCAGCACCCAGCCTGCCGTGCTGCCACTGTACATATTTTCTATAGGCCGAGTGGCGAAGTCTTCTATTTTAGATATTATGCTCCCCTGGTGGAAGGTCGTTTTGACCAAACAGGTCATTCCTATGAAGTCGTGCTAGTTCTAACTCGTAGTTATCCAGCACCAGGTGCCTCACGATCTGTTCAAGTATGATTTTATTTTATACACAGTTAATAAAAACGATTGGTTGTTCACATATGTAAGGAAATACACATTATAGTATGCACTTACAGTTTATTCAATTTCTTGATATTTTTGCAGACAAAACCCGACTTTTAGTAGTCAGGCATAATACTTCACGAAGGCAACAAAGACGATTGCCTGGCCATTGCTTGGTGCACTTGGAATGCTCCATAACATTTTTTACAATTGCCTCATAGGTCTACCCATAGAAAAAAATGCCTAAGAGCCCTTTCCCTTTAAAATCGAAGCATACACACTTGTATATCTATTTAGGATGTGGCCATTTGATGTTATTTAAAATGTTATGAAACTCAACAAAACCAGGAGGCCGACAAGTAATTACAATGAAATTACTGCCTAGGCCTACTCTTTGTGTCCTTATTAAATAATATACTAACACACTGCCCTTTGTTTTTTAAGGGGGGGGGGGGGTGCAGATCAAATCATTAAGTAACAAAACTGGACTGCTATAGCAGTTAGAGCTGAACATGATATGCATGCCATTGACAGTATGAAATAATCAGTCTCGTACCGCTAGGTTTGAGATACATCGATTCGGCCTTTGTTGGCAGCACAACTTCTCTGGTTATGTGGGCATCTCCCTACAATGTTTACAAACACACCAGCTTGGCGAGTACTCTGCCGCAGGTGGATGGTGTGACGACGTTCTCAAGATGTTGAGGACAAGTCCTGGCATTCACTCACAAAGTGACTTCACCAACTCTTTTCGGGCTGTTTCTCCCAGATCTTCAACCATTCTCTAAGAAATTGATAACCATGAATGTAACTTGTCAGTTTCTCAATCAATAGTGTTTGTTTCGTTTGAAAGGTCACACTTCTTATTGCAGCAGCATGCAAAAGAATGATCACATTTTCCTTTGTGCCGGTAACTCCTCGAGTCGGGCTACGTCCCGTAGCCTTAGATCTCAAAGGTCTTTATCAGGATCCTCGCTGCCCCCAAAAGCACTGCCTTCTGTAACAGATCTACCCTCACATTTGTCCCTATTTCATCTAGATGTTTCCCGCTGTTTTGGAATGGTGTCAAGTGCTCCGACCACCTCTACTTGTACCTTTATCTGCCAAATATTACGAAGTCCCCTGGCCAGGTCCTGGTACTTCTTGATCTTTTCCATCTCCTTCGAAGCTACACTTATATCACCTGGCAGAGCTATGTCAATGACATGACACATCTTCTTCGTCTTATCTAATAGTACAACATCCGGACACCCATGCTGTATAACATGATCGGTCTGAATTGTTGAAGTCCCATAGGATCTTGACCTGGTCGGTCTCTACAACTTTCTCCGGAACATGGTCGTACCATTTCGCAAGCACTTTGACACCATACTTCTGACACAGATCCCAGAGAATCACCTTGGCCAGCTTGTCATGTCTTCTTTTGTACTCCGTCTGGGCCATCTTACTGCATTCGCTAACAATATGAAATATAGTCTCCTCTGCTGTATTGCACATTCTAAACATAGGAGAAACGTTTGCTTTCTCTATCTTGCCTATATTACTTTTGTCCTTAGAGACTGGTCTTGCATCATTGCATAACCTGCACTCACCTTCCGTAGAATCATCGACAGGGGCATCAGTGAAAGAACAAACAGCAGCGGAGACGACAGTCACCTTGGAAAATACCTCTTCTTATGCATACCTTGCCCAGATTGTCATCGTTTGCTGTCAGATTTGTTCGCCACGTCTTCATGCTCTCACCTAAAAGACGTTTTACTGCATCATATCCAGACTCCAACCATATCCAGACATTTCACTATCCACGTGTACAATACCATGTCATATGCCTTCTTGTAGTCGATCGGCGCCATTGCCAAATAAGCCTTTCTGCTCATGCAGTCCTTCAGAACAGCCTTATTGATGATAAGTTGATCCTTCGTACATTCGCTTCGTACAGCCTTTCTGCTCCTCTGGAAACTGGTGAAGAGTTTATATATCACAGGTAAGCACATGATTGGTCTATAATTACCGGCAATGTTACCTTTCTTGACATCCTTCGTGACATCCTTAGGGCCATTCGCCAAATCAAAGAAATAAACATTCAGGTGTTATTAATCTAGTAACTAGTAATAGGGCAAAACTTATCTAGTTGAATAATAACTTACTGTTTGTGTAACAGTTATATATATAGACATTGCGTTGAGTTGTCAAATAACATTGAGTTTAGAAAGCTAGTTGAATAATAATTTACTGTTTGTGTAACAATTGTATATATAGACATTGCGTTTGAGTTGTCAAATAACATTGAGTTTAGAAAGCTAGTTGAATAATAATTTACTGTTTGTGTAACAATTGTATAGATAGATATTGCGTTTGAGTTGTCAAATTACATTGAGTTTGGAAAGAAGTGTGAATGGCCTAGCGCCTGCCTGGAGGAAAAAATTATTTGCCCTTCCTCTGTTGCGTGTGATGTGCCGGGTTTTTAAATTCATGTCTACAATAAATGTTGGGTATAAATTATCTGCGTCCCATGACACTATTCTTACCCTGATTGGCGAGATTTCCCTTTTTGGCTTTTTTATGCGTCTGTATTTTCTTCACGATCCTATTTGTTGACAGCCATCCGCGGTGTGTTTACATTTTAAACATGTCATCCTGAGCTAGTCGGAGAACGGTATGGTACATTGCCTTCATTTGGTGTGTTTACCTGACCACTGGCTACGGCGCCAGCCTAACTCTGGTTTGTCGTATACTTCACTGCATTTTGACCACTAGCCGGACATCGTATTGACGGCTTGAAATCTGTATACAAATCAGTGGACACCTACTTGGGGTCAGAGGTCAGTATTTGCTATTTTAGTTACCATTCACTAATTATAAAACATCAAATGTGTTTTATTGCAAGAACAACTCTTGGTCAATATAACGAACACCCCATAACGTGGGATTTCGTAAATCGGAAGGCAACGTGTTCCTTTAAGGTACTGCTGCATTAGAACCAAACTATCCTGTTTCATTTTGTGATAGGGCTCACTATGGAGTCATCCAGCAGCATCTTACTTCGTATGAGGTACTAGGTCGACGATGGGCTGAAATCATTCAAATAAGGAAGGGCATGGATGAGCTAGGCCTGTTCACAGTCCTGTGCAGTTCGCAACTGTCAGCAAGTACACGTGCTGTATTTGTGCATCCTGATGAAGAGATATCACCCCAACCAGAATAATTCAGGCAATTGATGGTGACAGTCATCAGAGGGATGAACCAATCCTGTTTGAGTGGTTTGTCAGATTCCTGAATGCTCTTCATAATGAAGAATGTGGTAAGAAGTACTCTAGGTTATTGTGGTTCTGAAAAGCTATGTTGGTGTTACAATCTGATAGTATTATGATATACATCTTCAACAAATCACCTGCTTTTAAATCAATGGACAAAGGTGTTTTCATGTAAATCTTGAACCAATTAGCCTGTACACAAACAGTAGAAGTATTTAAATAATTGTTTTCAACCAATCAGCTTTTTGAAATCAGGGATGGCATTTTGATTTAAATCTTGAACCTAACAATCAGCCTATGTGTAATCAGAAGTACTTCCGTATAAATCTTGAACCAATCAGCTTTTCTTAAATCAGTAGTTGTATTTTAATTGAAATCTTTAACCAATCAGCTTTTCTCAAATCAATTTCAATACTTTTATATTTTATATTAAAATTTTATTATAAAATTGAATTTTAAAATGTATATCTTCAACCAATCAGCTTCACTAAAACCACTAGTGTATTTTCAAAAAAACCTTCAACCTATCAGCCTATTTGTAACCAACAGTAGTTTTCCAACATAAATATTGAACCAATTAGCTTTTCTGAAATTAGTGGTAATATTTTGATATAAACCGTGAACCGATCAGCTTTCTGAAATCAATGTTAATGTTTCGATTTAAATCTGAAACCAGTCAGCATTTCTACAATTAGTTAGTGTGTTTTGATACAAAAAATAAACCAATCAGCTTTTAAACATTAGTCTTCAATGTATTATGATTTAAATCTACAACCAGTTACATTTTTTTAAAATCGGTATAGTAACTTGTTGATATAAATCTTCAACCAATCGCCTTCCTTACAGTCAGTGGTACTTTATCATTGATAGTATTTTGTTATCTATCTTGAACCAATCAGCCTATATGTAACCAGTAGAAGTATTTCCGTATCAATCTTGAATCAATCAGCTTTTCCTAAATCAGTAATAGAATTTAGATTCAAATCTTAAACTAATCAGCTTTTCTAGTATTACTTGTAGTATTATTATATATATTTTGAACCAATCAGCCTTTTAGAAATCGTAAACTTTATTCCAATAGCATTCATTCATAGTTTAAAAACAATAATTGTCTGTTCATTTGTTGTCGGCCAACAAAGACACTTCCCAAGCTCACATAGCCCTCAAACATCGCACTATTAGCTCTTCACTGGTACAAGACTCCTTGGGCATTGTAGATAAGCCTAGATTACATATATCTATTAGGAGATGAAACCGCTTCAATTACGTCATGATGACGTCACCAGGTATTAAAACACATTAATTCAAAGTTTATTATTTCAAAAATTCATAACTCGAGAAGAACACAATCGATACATCATCGGACTCCTTGGGTATTGCAGATTAGCCTTGGGTAACGGTGACCCCATGTTGACCTTTACTTCCGTGTCAACCGGAAGTGAAACCCTATCTCAAAAACTACACAACCGATTTTCAAACTTTTTACAGTTGAAGACTTCTTGGGTATTGGAAAATAGCCTTGGGTAACCGTGACCCCATGTTGACCTTTACTTTCGGGTCAACCGGAAGTGAAACCCTATCTCAAAAACTACACAACCGATTTTCAAACTTTTTACAGTTGAAGACTTCTTGGGTATTGGAGAATAGCCTTGGGTAACCGTGACCCCATGTTGACCTTTACTTTCGGGTCAACCGGAAGTGAGACCATATCTCAAGAACTACACAACCGATTTTCAAACTTTTTCAGTTATAGACTTCTTGGGCATTGGAGAATAGCCTTGGGTAACCGTGACCCCATGTTGACCTTTACTTCCGGGTCAACAGGAAGTGAGACCATAATTCAAGAACTACACAACCGATTTTCAAACTGTTTTCAGTTATAGACTCCTTGGGCATTTGAAATTAGCCTGGGTAACCGTGACCCTATGTTGACCTTTACTTCCGGGTAAACCGAAAATGAGATTATATCTCAAGAACTACACAACCGATTTTCAAATTTGTTTCAGTTATAGACTCCTTTGACATTGGAGATAAGCCTTGGGTAATAGTGACCCCATATTCACCTTTACTTCAGGGTCAACCAGAAGTGAGACCATATCTCAAGAACTACACACCCGATTTTTAACCTCTTGTCAGTTATAAACCCTTTGAGCATTAATTGTTAGACAAGGGTTACCATGACCCATGTTGACCTTTATTTCTGGTTTAAAAGCTCATTTTGATTCAGTATCAGAATGAAGACCAGGTTTAGGTTTTTAGGCCCACTTAAGTGAAAAGGGCATGTCAAAGGTCAAGAGTCTTCTATCTTGAAATCAGACCAACTTTAATTCTTTTTCTTCTTAGCCCTGCGAGTTTATGCTAAATGGAAATGTCTACCGAACACCTCGTTTTTGTTCAACAAAAACTTAGTTCTAGTTATTTTTATTTTAATGTCAACTGTAAAAGGTGACGGTTCGGCTCTTCAATTAAACCTAAAAATACCTCAATTTAGTAGAACACTTTAATCTGGAAATTTATCCTCGTCGTCAATGTAGTATAACACTTGGCTATTGGTTGGGCCCTGAGTCTAGGCTGGATAAAAGTGTAGAGGACGAAACGTCTTACAAGGTTAGCAGCTGGCTCAAGACTGCCTCATGGCTTGCCCGCTCGCAGTCCAGCCACTGACACGCTTGGGTGACTTTATTGTATTCCAATCGTAATGTCTACAACATAATAATGTACATCACTACACTGCATTTGTTGTGCCTACCGATCCCTACAGAGCACAGGTTCCACTCCTAATAGGTACTAACGTGATACGAGCATCCAAGAAAGATCAACAACAAGAAAGAGGTCAATCCTACATGGAACTTGTACAGGAAGAGAGTAAAGCCTGGCACACAGCCTACGTCAATTTATCTTCTTCAAACCAGGACAGCCAAAGCGGAAAGATGGGATATGCTAGGTATACTGGAAGTCACTCTTGCTGCATCCCCGCTGGAGAAGAAGTGGATGTAATGTGCCAAGCTCCATCAAATCCAGCAGGTAGCTCCTACACTGCGATCATCGAAGGTGCACAAAACAACCGCGCATCTTGTCTAAGAATTGGATGCACTGTGACTGACATCGGTCCGACCGTCAACTCCCGGTCAGGGTACACAACATCTCTTCCAAACCAATCTCAATCAGAAGAAACTGCAATCTGGCACAAGTTTCGTATGTCCTCGCTGTTGAAGATACGAAACCACTTCTTCATCCAACTACCACTCCTCTCCTTCATGGCGTGGGGGCTGGTAGAGTGAACTCCATCTCATCCATTAATTTGGATGAACTGATTCCATCACTCGACTTAGCCAGTTCTGCCTTGCAAGATGACATGAACAAGATGATCTCCTTCATAAACATAACAGCATCTTCTCCAAAGACTCTCTAGATTTTGGCTGTACATCTACTGTGAAGCACTGCATACCACTCGTCGACAATAGACCAATCAAACTTCCGTACAGACGCATACCACCGAGCCAGTACCAAGCTGTCAGGGAGCATTTGAAAGGCATGGAGCAGGCCGAAGTCATTCGACGAAGCAGCAGCCCGCACGCCTCCCCATTGGTCATTGCGCACAAGAAAGACGGTTCTCTCAGGATCTGCATTGATTACAGGAAGCTCAACAGCAAGACCATTCCTGACGCCTATCCACTCCCTCGGATAGAAGAAGCCCTCGACGCTCTTGGTAACGCCTCCATCTTCACAACCCTTGACTTAACGTCAGGCTACTGGCAAGCAGAAATGGACGAAAAGGACAAAGCAAAGACCGTGTTTACCACTCCGATGGGTCTCTACGAATGCAACCGCATGTCATTCGGTCTCCAGAACGCTCCTGCTTCTTTCCAGCGCCTAATAACGATGTGCCTCGGTGAGCTGAATTACTCAACTTGTTTGCTCTACCTCGACGACATCATCGTCTTTTCATCCACATTTGACGAGCATATTGAACGCTTGGATCAGGTCTTCACGTGTCTCCTTCAACATGGACTTAAACTCAAGCCTCAAAAGTGCCACTTACTCCAGTCAGAAGTCAAGTATCTGGGACACATTGTCTCTTCAAAAGGTGTGTCCACTGACCCTGAAAAGATCGAACAGGTTCACAAAGAACTACGAAGCTTCCTAGGGTTCACTGGGTACTACCGCCCCTACGTGAACGGCTATGTGAAGATAGTTGCACCACTGTACAAGCTCACGGCAGGCAACCCGACACGACGAAAAGGAAAGCGGGCACCTACCAAACCACCCCCTTATATCTGGACAAAGAGACACAAGCATCGTTTGACCAGCTGAAACAAGTGATGATTTCAGCCCCCATCCTCGGTTACGCTGACTACAAGAAGCCTTTTCTTCTTCAAACCGATGCTTCTGGTGTTGGGCTTGGAGCGGTCCTCAGTCAGATCCAAGATGGACAAGAACGGTCATAGCCTATGCCAGCAGAGGTGTAAATCCAGCAGAGTCCAGATATCCAGCACACAAGCTAGAATTCCTGGCAATGAAATGGGCAGTAACGGATAAGTTTAGAGACTACCTTCTCAGCAGTACTTTCACTGTGTACACCGACAACAATCCGTTACTCTACGTCACCACCATAGCTAAGTTGGACGCAACAGGCCAACGGTCGGTAGCTGCCCTTTCTCAGTTCTCCTTCACCGTGAAGTATAAACCTGGTAAGAACAACGCAGTCGCAGATGCTTTCTCCAGAAAACAACACCAGTCCCAGACTCTACTTCAGTCTCCTTCACAACACAACCTGCTGATGATGTCCCAAAACCCCTCTCCTTCACAAGAGATTCCAACCGATGTGGTCAAGGCCATATGTACTGGTCACCCGACTACAGGCCAACTCTTCATAGAGCCCGCAAACTGTCTAGTCACAACCAGAGGACAGGCAAAGCTTCTCAATCCCAAACCAGTAACCAGTGAGACAGACGAAATGCCAAGGCTAACTACCAAGCAAATTGCCCTTGCACAACGTGATGATCCAGATATATCATGAATCCTATTCTTCCTCGAACACGATCAGAAACCAAATCAACAACAGCGAAGCAGAGAGACAACTGAATGTAAGATCTACTTCAGACAGTGGGACAAGCTAAGACTTAAAGAAAACATCCTCTACAGAGTTCGTAAGACAACTGACGACACACTCTCACACCAACTTCTCCTTCCTAAGTGTTACCGAACAACAGCCATGTCCGGTCTACACGATGACATTGGCCATCTGGGTTTTGAACGAACACTAGATATGATCCGTAACAGGTTCTTCTGGCCCAGAATGGCTAAAGATATCAAAGACTGGTGTGTGAAGTGCAATAGTGTTGTCTTTGAAAAACATCTCCTTCAAAAGTCAAAGCCCCACTCGTCTCTAACTTCAGTACAGAACCCCTTGAGCTCATCTGCATCGATTACCTCAAACTAGAACAGAGCAAAGGTGGTTTCGAAAACGTACTTGTCATCACAGACCACTTTACCAAGTACGCTCAGGCATTTGCGTCACGAGACCAGAAAGCGGAAACAGTAGCAAAAATACTTTGGGAGAACTTCATCTTACCTTATGGCTTCCCTACTCGCATACACTCCGACCAAGGCCGAAATTTCAAAAGCCAACTCATCCAAGAATTGTGCAAGGTCTCTGGCATAAAGAAGAGCAGAACACCGTACCACCCTCAAGGAAACGGCGTTACTGAGAGGTTCAACTCTACTCTCCTTAACATGTTACGCACACTGGAGGAGGAACAAAAGAGAAATTGGAAGAAGTATGTGGGCGTCATGACGCATGCGTACAACGCAACGCGTCACGAGACCACGGGCTACGCACCATTCTTTTTGATGTTCGGACGCCATCCCAACTTGCCGATAGACCTCTTGTTTGGTTGCCACTCACCAACTGATGAAGCGACAGAGTATGATTACTGTTTTCATATGACCAAGCCAACAAAACTTCACATCACGCAAAAGCCAAACAAAAACGCATCTATGACAAGAAAACTCAAGAAGCCCCACTCCGAGCAGGCGATCGAGTCCTTGTACAAGTGAAACACTTCGAAGGAACACACAAATTAGCAGACCGATGGTAATCTAACCCCTACACGGTCGTCACCAAACACGAAAACATTCCTGTCTACATGGTACGCTCACTAGGGGATGGAAAGGAGAGAACAGTACACAGAAATCTCCTAACCCCGTGTATGTTCTTCCCCATGTCTTCTTCAGAAAACTCTCCTTCAGAAAAATCTCCTTCAGACAACTCTTCTTCAGAAAACTCTCCTTCAGACAACTCTCCTTCAGATAAATCTTCTTAAGACACGTCTACTTCATCAGACACATACGAAGAGAAACTAGAGAGAGGGAGGCAGTTGTTGGCAGTATGGAATAGGACAAAGTAGACAAATTTGCCCGAAATTTTAACTTGTATATTTCCCCCGAGTGCTTAACAAGTTTTTGTTTGTATTTCTAATTTCAGCCATAGTTCACCAGATAGTCATTTTTACCCGGTAGTTTACATCAGATGGCTATTGGTAATGATGGTATAGATTGATTTTCATTGTATTATGTTCACTATGAACAAAGGTAACAGTGAAGCTCTTTAAAGTTAATGAGCATGTAGTGAGTAAGATAATTTTTGCCTATTTTCCCCCCATTTGATGTACATAAATATCAAATTAATGTATTTGCAAGGTTTAGCAGAGTGACTATTGCGATTTTATACATTTTTGTCACTGTGCATAGTTAATTTTTGTGCAGCTAGAGTAAACACTATGTCGAGGACGACATTTATTTTAAAGCAGGGGAGGATGTGACAAGTAGAATAATTCACATAAGTCTACCTTTGATAATTCTAAAAGGGACATATGACACTTAGAAAAGTCGCATGTTAAGTCAATAGGGTTTTAGGGACAGAAAGATTAATAGAAAGAAACAAAATAAAAATCTCAACGGTTACAATAGCTGTTCCGACTGAACTGGCTGAACAGCTAAAAACACATTATTATATCTGAGAACTTACAATCACTATCACCTGATGACCCCACAAATCTCCTTGGCTTTGTTCATGTCCTCTGCTGAAGCTTACCATCGTCTCTAGATTCAATGTTTGAGGTATCCTCCGCTAGTTGCGCCTTTTGCAAGGCTTTGTCGTATGATTCTAGAAAAATAATTTGTTTAGAATGACAATTTCAAAGACCATTGGACCAACATATAATCATAATAATCGTAGCAGACTTGTGGCTGTACAGTATACATGGAGTTGGAAACTCATCCATAAATTACTGCAGCTGGCTCTGGCTCTATCACAATGATGGTAGGCAGGCAAGCAGTCAATTTGTTGTTGTGGGGGGTGGTTGTCAAAATTTCCCATAGGCCTGCCAAACAATAGCGTGGCCTAAAATAGTCCTTTAATTAGTTGTGAACTTTCTAAAATTGGTGATGAAATGCAATTGTAACACACTGTATATGCTGTTAATATATTACAGAACTGCACAACTCCCCCAATTGAGGTCTGTCCCCCCCCCCCCCCCCCCCGCAATACACATGTGACAAGTAGAATAATTAACATCCGGGTACTTTTCATTTATTTATACCTTTTAAAATACACCAGTTAGCGCGCCCTCATCGGCCGCAAGACGTCAGAGGGTCACTCTTTCCTTTGACGTCGGAGACTTAACACCACATTATTTTCTCCGTCTTCAATTCAGGTAATTACCATTCTATTTTCCATCCATTCTCCCCTATATTTCATATAAATTCCTCTTGTATAAATTATTCGTAGAGTTTAGCTTATTTTATGACATGTTTCTTTTTGACAAGAGAACGGTTTTCTAGAGTTAACTTATTTAGTGTTTAGTCGGGAAAGGAAACTCCCGTTATTAGATATATTTCTTTTTTATTTGAATTCCCTCAAGTCTCCTCTCTTAGATTTTGGTTCTAGTTTTGCATTACTAGGGATCTAACGTAATGCCGTACTTGTTTTATGATTTAATGATGTTAATATTGCTGACTTTGCGGAGTTATCCTCTAATTTTGGTACAATTCCAAGATGGCGGACGCCATTAAACTTTTGGCGGGAACTTTAATTATACCATTTAGTTTGCCTTTATTTATGCTTTTCTGTTTGCCATCTGGAAAACAACAACACTTACGCGTCTCTTGAAGATTTCCCAATCAATTGTAAATAGTTTTTGTGACTTCTAAGTTTTATTCTTAATGTTCTATTTAAAGTATGCTTATTTAATTAGACTCTTTCCTTTGACGTCCGAGACTTAACACCACATTATTTTCTCCGTCTTCAATTCCGATATAAAGAAAAGTCTGGAACAGCGAAGATTGTGTCCCGCAGGATCATTCATTTAAGCCGGTCACATTAACCTTTAATAAACCTGTGTTGTTGTCACTACAAATAGTCAACTCTCACTGACATTATTTGCATTTTAGTTTCCACATATAGTCCAGGAAAAATACCGTTTGACCTCAAACAAATTGCAACAGTTTTTTTTTACCACAGTGCATTTTATTGAGGTCTGTTTAATGACATACTAAAAATCCGCTAAAATCCAATTAGTGGAAATATGCTTAATTTGCATATTTCAAAATGGCCGCCATTTCAACAAGGTTTTCATTGATTTGAATGTAACTCTTGTTTAAGGTAATTCGTATTTCCAAACTAAAATAACTAAAATGCATATTTCAGGATAGATATCAAATCCGTGGTTCACAACATGCCAAAACTGATTGAAAATTTGTCATAGTTTGCATAATTAACATGGCTGCCGTTTTATTTTTTTGAACTTTCTGAATATTATCGGTTTGAGATTTTTTTCTGGATGGACAACCTTCTTGAAATTTCACATTTCTGTATATAAACATTGTCAATCTCTGTAAATTATCAAATTATTTCCTAACATTATTTAAATGTTGACTTATGAGTCACCCTCATCTTCAGAACCATCTAATTCTAGGTCTGGTGGCGGTGAGTTGGCGCATGTAGAACCACGGCATTCAGTGCAGGCATTCATACATTCTTTTGTACACCTACACCTGATGACCTCAAGTAGTGTTGTTGGCGCCGGTGGTTGGTCTGTCTGTTTGGGTAGATACTTGCCATCTACGATCTGCCAACCCCAATCTTCTGGAGATATAGTTGTATCATCTGTCAACCCCTTCCACTCTAATATTTGATAATATACACGGAGACTATGATACTTTGCTGCTGCTGAGGTTGGTGGCAAAGTAGATGCTTCGACATGGGAAGTGCTTGTTGACACCTTCACACAAAACTTGTTGTACCTCAAATGATCTAGACCATCTGTTGAATTACCATTGTAAAGCCAAACCAGAGCCATCTCCCCAGCTTTGATAATGTCCTCTTTCAAAATTGATCCGGTTTGATTGAATACCTTTGCGTGCTCGCAGAAGTCTGCATTTTCCATAAATTTCTTTAAGGCCAAACCCTTCCCAAGTCCAAACATACTTGATGTAGTGTCACAACCAAGGATAGCATGTATGAAGAGAATGTTGTCACACACGGTGCTTCCCAAAGTTACCTTCAACAGCTTGATGTTCCAAATTCTACCCTTCTTTGAGTTTGTCTTTGGCTCAGGTGCAAAGTAAATGTTGTTTGCATTTAGTTCAACATGGAAGATAAGGAGGACAAGAAGGTCGGTGTCATCTCCAACTAGAATGGTACTGATTGATCTCGCAGACTCTACTGCTTTTCTGACAATCAGGATATCTGCATCATGTCTTGCATGAACTGTGACACATCCAGCCATTTGCAGTCTGTCGCTGAGGAGATGGATAAAACGTTGTTTGTTGACGTTGTTCGCAAGGAATTCCTGTTTCCTTGATTTAATAACCATGTCACCAGCAAAGTTTACCGTCAGGCCTGAGCAAGCTCCTGTTCTTCTAAAATGAGTAAAGTCCTTCGTAGTAGGACCAACTTGGAATCCATCAAAAACTATGGTTGGTCTTCCATATCGTTGAGTAACATAATCAGTATACAGATTGCATATGTTGTTAAAGGAACACGTTGCCAGATCATTGTACCTGGTGTCTTTGTAGCTACTACACCCATTCCATGGAAGGTACCACTTCAGAATAGGAACAGGCGAAACCAAGAGAGTGCACTGTGTCGATTTGGAACCGAGATGAAAAATGATGATGCATCAGTATTCCAAGACCAAATTGGAGGGGAGCTATGAGGACCCTTGGCCTTATTGCTTGCATGATGGCCTGCCCAATGGATGCCAGCTTGATGTCTACATTTTTGCCAGCAAACATAGTCCTTAACAGCCTCTGAAGTGAATCTGGGATACAATCAAGTGATGCAGTGGTAGAGGACATTTCTGCCGGACTTGGGTATGCATCAGCGGTGATATCTCGAAACTTGACATCACTCTGAATAAGTTTGGCAGTAGTCTCTATTATTCTCATTTTCTCCTTTTCCGGTGTCTCATTCTTTGGTTGCTTGTGAAATTCATACAGAATAGAATTTGCTGTGTTGCGAAATGTCACAATACCATGTTTTCCATTAATTTCGGTTACAATGATTCTGTCTCCGAATTGTTCTTGTAGTTTCTTTTTTATGTACACCGCACTATAGGCCTCATGCCCTATATCTTTTAGATAGTCTGTCATTTTTGCTACTAGTTCACCTGCTGTTGTTTGTTCATCATCATTTTCCTCCAGAAATTCTGCAACCTGTAAGAATGCTGTCATTCTAACCTCTTCTTTGGGTCTGCCTATTTTTTTCTTTTTAGTGGTGCTTGGGCCATCTTCAGAATAAGCCTGGGGTATCTGTCTTTCAGTTCTGAAATTCACACTACACTGTTGATGATAAACAGTTTCAGCTGCATTGAAGATCATTAACAATATCAAGTTTACCAAAAACAATCTGGGACCATGGATCATTACGAGATTTGCAAATCTGTGCAATTGAGTCCTGAAAGTCCTGTGATCTGACAGGGATAACTTCAAACCCTTTGCGTTTGCCATCATACTTGGCAGGATTACCACAGAACATGCAGTGTTTACTGAAGTCAAAAAGTTCTTTATGAGAACGAAGACTTGAGCACTTCTCAACCTTATTACTCTGTGCAGCTGTCTCATTTGCAATTCGTTTAGGGTCACAGAAATCCCGACGACAATGCTGATGAACACGTTGTCCAGGATTTGTGGTTATATTGCTACCCCGTTTTTTACTTGCACGATTAACTCCATCACTACCCTTAGCTCACCGCTCAACAGATGGCTTGCCATCATCAAACAAATCATTGCAGATACAGCAGCTCTCCATGACTCAACATTGTATTGCTAACAGTATTTGTATTCAAAACCCTTTGCATATGATCACAAACTTCATTGGGAACTGCATGTCACTATAAAAGTGCAGATGCTTGTATTAACAATGTATTACATTATTGTATTACATTTGTGTAGTACATGTTGTATTCCTTTTTTATATTACATTGTGGTTAAAACAGCTGTGCATGTGCTCTATTCCTTAAATTTTGCCTTCAGCCATTTAATGCACCAAAAATGTCGCCTAGTATGAGATTTAGGACGGAATTAATTAACAAAACCTTTAAAATGGCAGCCATTTTGGATTTATGCAAATTAGTTAGATTTCCACTACTTGGATTTTTGCGGATTTTTAGTATTTCATTCTGAGGCCCTTAACAAAATGCACTGTGGTAAAATGAAAAACTATTGCAATTTGTTTGAGGTTTTCCCCCAAAAAACTGTATTTTTTTCTGGACTAATATGGAGAGCTTTGTGTATGTGCATCATTTGCTTTTTCTTGTGGTAATAAGGTTACGGTACCCTTTGCAGTTAGTGTAAAATACTGGACACAAATGTGTATAAATTCACAATGGCAAAGCAGTAGCAAATCAACATAAAAGAAAAGTGTTATAGACCAGTGACGCAAGGGAATTTGTGAACTAGGAATCGTTGGCTTTACTCTGACTCATCCTCATCTCCCTCACTGCTGCTTGAGCTTGAAGAAAGATCATCACGAGTTGGCACGGACAGCTGTGGATGTTTACCATATGGACGGATGTACGGTCTCTTTGACCCTTTTCCACCCTTAAGCCACAACAACAATGCATTTTCTGGGTCATATTCTCCAACAACACTAGTCTGCAGTTACTGCAGTTACTGTCAGGCTACTCTGCCAGTCTGGCTTCACTATTTTCATCCGAGAGAAACCACGTTCACATTGGGCATTTGAGGCAGGTACTGTTAGTGCCAAATCCACTAGGGCAAGAATGTTGGGACATTGTTGCCGACTTCTCTGATTGATGCTCTTCCAGCTGGGTCGCTTATTAGGATCTTGTCGCTGGTAGGGAAGATGTTGTGCTTTAGGAACGATCACTTCCGTCATCTTTCTCGGGCCAATTCTTTAAACTGATGAACGCCAATGCATTCATTACCCCAACGTTGCAATCAGCAAATCTGTTCTTCAGTGAAGCTTGCACGCCATTAATTAACTTTACTTTGTCTCCACGGAAGGCTTCAAGAACTATCTGCACCCCTCAACCTACCGGTGGACTGAGCCTGAAGTGGTAACTTATGGAAGGTGTTAACTCCATCAACTTCAAGTTCTGCGACTCTCCTATAGTATGGCCCAGAAGTGACTCTGTAAGACTCAAGCTTGTCTATCACAAGTTCCACTTCACCTTTCATGGACGATGCTGAATACAGTTCGGAACCCTGAAACTTAAGTGATAGTTTGCTTAAACTTAAGACAATATCGGGCAAGAAGTGGGTGAAGAGCACAAACCGTTTTGTCAGCATCAGCTCGAGGAATCCCTTCGCCTTTGATTTTACGTCAGACCTGACCTGGTCACCAACATCAGTCGCATTTTGTAGCTGCTGACAGCGTTGCACTATTGCTGGGTAAATTACCCACAGGTTATCAAGAGCACGTTGCATGTGTGGCAACCATTGTGTGCCACCAACTCTTGGAGGGGCCAAAAATTTATTGTTTGAGGCGTCACAACTTCTCTTAAGCATGCTACGATTTAACGGGCTGTAGTGGTAGAACTTGTAAAGGTTTTCAAGTAACAGATAAACTTTCCCCTGATATGCAATCATCTTCATTGCACCATTGTAGCCAAGCTCTAGTCTATTGTTTAAAGGAACACGTTGCCTTGGATCGGTCGAGTTGGTCTTTGAAAAGCGTTTGTAACCGTTTTTTATAAAATGCATATGGGTAGAAAGATGTTGTAAACGTAGAATACAATGATCCACACAAACATGCCTCGAAATTGCGTGGTTTTCCTTTTACCTCGTCGACTAACACGTCGGCCATTTATGGGGGTCAAAATTTTGACCCCCATAAATGGCCGACGGTGTTAGTTCGCACAGTAGAAGGAAAACCACGCCGTTTCGAAGCAAACTTGTGTGGATCATTGTATTCTACTTTTAAAACATCTTTCCAACCATATGCATTATATAAAAAACGGTTACAAACGCTTTTGTTTTGACCAACTCGTCCGATCAAAGGCAACGTGTTCCTTTAAGCAGTGTACTGATTGTAGAATATCTCTTGGAGACTAAATTATGTCCTTTTTTTGCGCTTCAGCAGAGTTGATACACCACCATTACACCCAAGCATGACGCTGGCACCATCACTACCGGAACCTACCATCTTTGAAAACAAATCTGTCTCACTGATGTGAAGCTGGTCCTTGCAGCACTTTAAAAGGCCATTGCATATGTTGACAGCATTAACTCCTCCAAACTAATTAGGCCGACAAAGTTATTGCAAATAACACCCTCGTTTGCGGTTCGCAAATACATAATCTCCACTTCCTTGATAGAGCTATCAGTGTCTCCGTCTGAAAGGAGCTAGTAAAACCTGCACCTCTTTGCCTTGTCATCCACGATGGTTCTCTGTGCTTCGGCAATACAGTAAGCAAAGGTCCCAGTCAGTGCGCACCGTGCTCGATAATGAAGCATAGCGCTCGATTTCATTTGCAGCGAGAGCTGGCCTCGGACCCCTTCGAGATTTCGCGTGAAAATGCGAGCGTTCCGACACTGCTCCTTCAAACCGATGGGAAGTACATTTCCGTCGGAGTTAGACCAACATGGTGGGGTAAGTAGCCTTCTCGACAATCTAACGAAGATTTAGAACCCAATTTTTACCGAATTTAACCCCTGTAAGACATTTATATTTTCAACTGAAGTGTACTTAAGTTTTCACACTTTTCGAAGAATAGCCTCACATTTTTGGTGAACTTGACTGTTTCGAGCATAATGGAGACAAATGAGGTCGATATTATGGTAGACGAAGGGTTTCTGGTCCTATTGATGGTACATTCACTTCTGCACGTTCAACCGTTGTCGTGTTTTCGGCCTCGTAATTTCACGAGAAATCACAAATTTCTCCGTTGTTGCGGCACTCATTGTTGCGTGACGTCACAGTAAACACGATTTTCTGGGGCTGCTGTTTAGTTGTTATGTCTTTCGTCGTCGTCGTCGTGGCATGTATTTATAAAACATTTTTTTAAATATCAGAAAGTAGTACTAGTAGGGACATGGTTTAACTTTAAACATTGTTATAATTATACCATGGAGGAAGAAATAGACCCTCCATGCTCGTACTACACAGTGAGTCAGTGACAGTTCTAGGCTATTTTGGACGGTTACCGCTCGATAGTCCGAAGGTTCGATGGTCCGAAGGTTCAATAGTTCGAAGGTCCGTAAGTCCGAAGGTTCGTTAGTCCGAAGGTTCAATAGTTCGAAGGTCCGATAGTCCGAATGGCTTTTTAGTCCGAAAATAGGATAAGGTTAAATATTCCGAAGGTTCGGTAGTCCGAATCGACAATAAGGTTCGACAGTCCGAATTGACAATAAGGTTCGACAGTCCGAATCGACGATAAGGTTCGATAGTCCGAATTGACAATAAGGTTCGATAGTCCGAATCGACAATAAGGTTCATTATTCCGAATCGACAATAAGGTTCGATAGTCCGAATCGACAATACACATGCGCCATTGCCTGTGTAGAATTTATTTTGGTTCGCCATGGACGCGGTAACGATTTCACGTTCGAAAGCCGACGCGCAGAAAGTGCACACGGGAGATAGGCTTTGGACGCGCTAAATGTCACGTGCCGACGGCAACAAGTCACGTGACCACGGCAACGCACAGAAAGTGAACAGGGGAGATAGGCCAATGGCGGACCCATGCCAGAACCCGTGTATGTACGCGCGGCCGATCTAGTTATTTCAGTTATTTTAATTTATATCTATGAACAAAACGAACTTCTTATTTAAATTTCCCTACGGTGTGCGTCTTTCGAACCTTAATCAAACCTTATTATCGATTCGGACTGTCGAACCTTATTGTCAGTTCGGACTATCGAACCTTATTGTCGATTCGGACTATCGAACCTTATTGTCAATTCGGACTATCGAACCTTGTCGTCGA
The DNA here is from genome assembly GCF_032118995.1 of Asterias amurensis. Taxonomy (NCBI): domain Eukaryota; kingdom Metazoa; phylum Echinodermata; class Asteroidea; order Forcipulatida; family Asteriidae; genus Asterias; species Asterias amurensis. The sequence continues at coordinate 10,214,126 of NC_092657.1, read as the reverse complement.
TTCGGACTATCGAACCTTATCGTCGATTCGGAATAATGAACCTTCGGACTGTTGAACCTCGTTTTTATTTCGGACTATCGAATCTTCGGACCAACTAACCTTTTTTAAATTCGGACTACCGAACCTTCGGACCAGTAAACCTTCGGATCGATGAACCTTCGGACTAATGAACCTTCGGACTATCGCATCATATGTTCGGATTATTGAACCCTATTACATTTTCGGACTAATGAACCCCCTCTTATGGAAAATTTGCGCGTTCGGACTATCGAACCTTCGGACTATTGCACCTTCGGACTAACGGACCTTCGGACTATCGGGCGGACCCCATTTTGGACATGATATTTACAATACACAAGTTTTTGTCTTCAACTTGCACTTTGTTTTATTGCATTAATATATTTGTTCCTTTAGTCATGTTAGTTGTCATCTTATTATACAAAGTTAAATTTTTAATAACTGGATGTGTTTATACCGCAAACCTTATATTAGCGTGCTACGGAGTACAGTGCCCCCAGTTTAGGTCCATAAACAATGAGAATAAGCCTGGTTATTTCTGTCAACCTTTTTTTAAATAACTATATGATGGGATCTAAACAATGTAAAATTAAAATCTTATGATACTTTTTTTCCCTCCAAACCTCAGGCCTACCCTTGATGACCTACCGTTGTTTCTAGCTTTTGGATAATTCCGTCACAAAGTACTTGTCGGAGAACGTGAAGTTGAACATTGACTGGTTTCTTCCTGGTGTTGTAACCTGGCCAGATTTCTACGGGGTGTTGTAATTATGACTGTTCGGGAATGCCGTGCTCAGAGATGTAGTTGGTATCGCTAGGCTTGGATGGGTCAAATAACAGTCTTCCGAGATGAAAGGTGTCAGGACACTTCGTACCTTTGCCTCTTCGCACCCTAGACGCTTCGTACCTTTGCAAGGTACGAAGTGACTATGGGACTCTTCGTACCTTGGACATTTCTTACCTTTGACACTTTGTACCTTCTTACAAGATACTTTAGTACCTTGTACTAAATGAAATGTTTTGCTGGTTTTTTTTTTCTCAAGCTAACAGACCCCGAATTGAGTTGAAACTTTTGCATGCTTGTGAATTTATATTTCTGAATATTTTTTTAATTTAAAGTTTAAAGTCTTAAGCCTGGTTCATACTTACTGCGAATGTGAATTCGATATGGATTTTACTTGAATTTTACATCACAACTCTGTTTTCGTTGCGATATTTGCACAATGCAATATTCGCACAATTCAACCTCTGCAAGTTATTTGTGAACTTTTGATATCAACATTGGTATCGCATTCACATTCGCAGGAAGTGTGAACCTTCATTTCAGATCAGAGACAGAAAATATAGTTCAAATGTGAACTTAACGACCAGTAAGCTTTTCAACGAAAAGATCTTTGCCAATAGTATTGTACAATAACTTTAAGATAAAGAGTAAGCATTGTTCAATCATTGCTTTACAGGGTTCCCATCAAGATAAATTACATTATTTTAATCAATATCATTGGCAGACAAAAATAGTACTTATTGTTGTATTGCAAGTTGCTTGTGATATTTATAGATAATAGGGAAAATAAAAACTAGTTGAATTAGAAAGTATAATTTCCACTTTATATGTTTACAGATCTCCTAATACCTGGGTGTTCCTGTAACAACTTTTTTGTAATTTTTCTCTGAGCTGACCTAGCATTAAACAATTATTTAAATAATTAAGACTCTGTAAAGGAAAATGTGGATTATTGCATGAGACATTCCTGCAGCTGAAAGAATCAAATAAATAAATTAATAAATGAAATAAGAAAAGAATGTTGCAGTGTTTAATAAAAAATATGTTGTTAACAATTGACCAATCCTCACAGAATAAAAGCATGAAAATGGGCAAGTAATGGTGGACCCTTGAAATGCAATAGTGTTTCTTTCATCAAGGTATAAACCATGGCGAATATCTAATACTATTTTCGGTGGAATGGCATATTAAAAAGCTTCAAAAAATAATTTTAATGGATTTAGCCATTGTACGGCAGACCTTCTTTAAACGAATCCCTTTTAGACAAATGCACAATCCTTTGAAAAGCCTGGTACCTCAATGTTTACCCAACACCGCATTAATCAGTGTAACGTTTGAAGTAGGGAACCAGACATGACTGAAGTGTACGGAAACGCTAGGCAAATGACTAGCGTTTCCTTACACAGCAGCTGATTGGTTACACTAGTTACATAGGACATTGAGCATGGTCCATGTTTTGACTAATCACGTGTGGGCTCTCATTTTACAAGCGAGACATGGCGGATTTCTCGATTCTGAACGGTCACGCTGACGAAGACGGATTCTTTTGGTGAACTTGACTGTTTCGAGCTACCTTGGAAATAACGAATACAGCGAAAGACTACATCAATAGTTAACCTAACAGTCCATCTATAAAATTCTTCTGCACAATTTGGTTAAATATTAAAAAGATGACGTTTTTGAAGACCATTATTTCTGCACAAAGAGGGTAAAGTTTTTTGTCTCATATTTCTTATTTTTGGATACATAAAATTATGAAATAATTTTTGTAGGTACAATAAAACATTACTCCGTTTTATGAAAGTTTTTGTCTGTTAGAGTATTTAATACTCCCGAATTGGATTTTTTAAAATGCGTCCTCCGAGCTCATTATATATCTAACAAATGAAATGAAGGGGTTTTCTGACCCTTGCGCACTGACTGTCCTGCAGGACTTGCAGTAAGTATCACCCATGCAAACAAAAAAGTGGCCAACATTAAATGTGAAAAAAATTACTTAATTTTTAAACAAATTATTACTGCACAGACCAACAAACACAGTAACTATAACAAAAATGTAGCATGCAAACTTAAAAACGAAATTAAAAAAATGATTAAATGAATAAATGAATAAATGAATAAAAAAAAGGAAATAAGCGCACATAGTATGTAAATATAAACACTTATGTTTCTTGTTTTTGTTTGTATGTTATCAATTTAATATGTATGTATTATATACCGTAGCTCATTTAATCTGTTATATAATAGCAGTATGTATTGGAGCTTGTTTTATTGATGGATGTTGTTTTGCTGATAATTGTCGTTGAATAAACGGAGTAGTTTAGCTCTACATTAAGAAAAATAACTGTCTTGTCGTGGCATGCGTTGGTGTCGCTTGTGAAGTTCGTGCATCTCAAACAAAGCTACTGCCTGGATCGCTAATCTCTGCATTTTCAACACACAACCGGCAAAGCATGATAGGGGCGCCGTGTACATTTTCTGAGGCGTAAACCCAGGGCCACAAGCTTTTCAAACTCTCTTGGAAACTTCTCTTGCATTTCTCTTGGAAGGCATTTTTGGTTGTGAAACCCCTTCTAGAAATTTCCACATTGTTATCAAACTTTGACAGGTCAAACTCAAACAAAACACAGCATTCAACAGACAACAACAGAGAGTTGTCAACATTTGACATCCGAGTAGAATCCGAGTAGTCAGAAGCTCATCCATGGTCGACATACTCAGGGGGATGTTTGGAAACAAGATCTTACTTTAAATCCATGCAACACAGGGATGTGTGGTGTTGCATCCAGACGTCCATATCACAAATTCAACACATAATGTGTGTAAGGTATTAGACTACACGGACATAACTTCCTTGTCTCCGCTCGCTCACCCCCGGGCACATAACGTAATATTGTTTGCGCCAAGATGTACAAGGTGATTGGAATGAATAGACTAAATAGGAAACTTTCATGCACAACAAGAACAACAACGGACGGATTGACGTACCATAACCGCGCTCGGAATTTATTTGACCTCGGAGCAATAATTGATGACAAGAACAAAACAAACTAGACATGATTGCATTTGTGCAGAGCTGTTTCGTTAATAAAATTTTCAAATTTTCCCTCTTAATTTGAAATTATCTTTGCATCAAAGCAGTTATGACAGTCCAGCCTATTTAAAAAAGATTTTTGGGATTATACCATGTTCAGATAGCATTTTATGACTTCAAGGTGCAAACAATTAAAATAATCTTAAAAAATCATGTGATAACGTCATCATCACGTCGTTTCACAATTCACAAGAACTTGTCAATATCCAACAACCTACCAAGTTTCAACATGATCGCATTATTACTTAGAGAGTTATGTTAGTTCAAAAAGTGCACCTTTAAGGCCGCGTCACTTGACCCCGATGACGTCATTGATCTGAAACTTCACACATATGATAGCTGCCTGACAGTTTACATGTGTGTAAAATTTGAAGTGAACACAAGAAACTTCACCACACACATCTTCAAAAAGTCCATTTTGACGAGTTTTCAACCTGCTGCTAGAGGGCGCTTTTGCATTTAGTGACGTCGTTGGTATTTTTTTGAGCTGCCCACCCTTGCCAAGCACTAACATCGTTCAAGGCAACTTCATGTCTTTTGCCAATTTTGAAGAGGGCCACTTTCGGTTTCGACCGGAAGTAGAGGTCATGTGAGGTCACACATGAAATAAAATGAAGACCTAATTTATCCCTTCCCAATCCCGCAAACAGAAACCTACGGTCTTTTGTGGCTGATTTGTTATAAATTTTCAAACATTTAAAACACAACACCTTTAAGATGTCTTCACGTGACTTGTGATGATGTCATAATGACATCCTTGTTTTGCAATGATCATTGCCCCAATACCTTTCATCCCTGAAAGTTTCATTGCAATTGCTCTTTGGGAACATTGCAAATCAGCACTTAAATGAAATTCTTCTGAAGATGACAAATAAAAAAAATAAATAATAATAAAAAAACAAAAAACAAAAAAACAACAGCTGTTTCGCTGCGCTGCGCTACGAACCAGCTAATTATTTTAAAGTAAGATTGAAATGTAAGATTGAAATGAAATTTTTAATGAAAGATAATATAGTAATAAGAATAGTATTGTGTAAAAAAACACACAAGACCGCCGGACTTCTTCGGCACTAAGTTCACTGGACCGAAGCTAAAATCACTGGCCACGGGCCTGCCGTCCAGCGTGAATTTCGAGCCGTGAGTAGTCTGAACTACAGCCCAAGCTCAACAGTCTTCGAGAATTCAAGAACACATTAGATCAGTGGCTAGTATATCACACCAGTCAACCCGATAGAGACAGCATGAGGTCGGTAACGTCCCATATTTGTTGTCCAGCTGGAAGCCGTATTTCCAGTTCCTCATCGATAGCAAGAGCAATAGAGCACCAGAAGACTGCGGAGCTGTTAGCCAGATCTAGAGCACTCCAAGAGAAAGGAAAGTTGGGAGGAAGAAAAGCTCCAGTTTGAAGCAAGAAAGAGAGAAGAGGAATTAAGAATCAAGCAGAAAGAAGAAGCATTTGAGCTAAGAACCGAATTGTAGGTATCATCAAGTGCTAAGGATGCAATCCTCGACGAATTGGAGCTGAGTGAAGTTCGAGATGAGCAAAACTTACGCGGCTTTCCCCTTACCCCCTTTGGACTACACTCATGGGTGCGGCTTTCAGCCCTGCTGCGACAATGTTCGTTCCAAAGCATAAGTTTTACACCCCAACAGGTTGACCGATGAACACATTAAAAAGAAGCCCCCCCAATCAGGCCATTATGCAAGAAACAAAGGAACCACAAACTGAAAGCGCAACCGAGGCAAACAAAATTAAGCAGGAAGATCAAGTATCGACTGAATCAACCATATCCGTAGCCCAACATCTCGTCAATGAAATCCGAAAGCCAAACTCCGACCTTGGACAATTTAAAGGAGATACCTTGATAGACAGTTTAAGCCAAGTGATTCATAAGACAGTTTAAGGCCAGAGTTGTTGCCAACACTGTTGATGGGACGAACGGATGGATTATTTAGAGCAGTTCACAGAGGGAGAGCCACATGGCAAAGTAAATGGGTACAGATGTCTCCCTACTGAAATAGGCTATCCTGCCACCCTTAAGGAAACGGAAAGGCTCTACCGTGAACCTGACCTTTTGGCCAATGCTTACATACAGAGGGCGTTGAGATGGCTGGAGATAAGACCAGAAAACCCAGCCGGACTAGACGCATTTGCAATATTCCCGGTGGAGTGTAAGAATGCTGTCCACTCCATAAATGCAGCAAGGGTTCTGGAGTATACCATCAAGCAACTTGTGTCCTAACTCCCTTTCTATCTTCACGACAGATGGCGAAATGTAGTCATGAACATGAGAGAGAACAATGAGCCAGTGACCTTCACACATCTGGTAGATCTTTTCCAAAAAGAGGCCAGCAGGAAGGCTACATACCCAGTGTATGGACGGTTTGCTCTGCGAGGCAAGCCCAATGACGACAAAACAGGACATCCAAAGCAACCGATCAGAAAATTTGGTTGAGTTTTATAGCAAGTTCAACGCCCGGCAGTTTCTGTCAAGGACCTGGTCACGCAATGCTGGAGTGCCGAAAGTTAAGAGCCAAATCAATGACAGACAGGGACTTTGCTTTTTGGTTGCCTGAAGTATGGTCATCTGAGCCGACAGTGCCGAGCAAGAGCCAATTCCAATGAGTGCAATGCCCTACATCATACAGTTCTTCACTTGGAAAGGGAACAGAACGAGAGCCAAGACTCCCCAAAGCTCGACTCCCCCGATACCACAGACCAGGAGATTTCCTGTTCCACATTTGTGACTTCAGGCAAGGAGAGGGCCAGATCCAACATGGAGCAGGTCTTTGCACTATGGCAGTCATACCAGTAAGAGTCAGATCCCAACCACCCATACCACAGTGGAGACCTACAGATTCCTTGACCCCGGCAGCACTGTAACCCTTTGTGTACCGAGAACCTTGCCCAGAAACTTAGAGTAACTGACAAGGCCACTACCATGGAACTACACACTACACTACTGGACAGTCCCAGATGCTCACCTCACACTGTATTTCCGGACTGGAGGTTTGTGGGCTTCACAAAGGTCCGACCATCACGCTTCCTTAGATCTACACCAAATCCGAAAATGCCTGTGACCAGAGATCTCATGCCAACCCAAGAGGACATTGACGGGTATGAGCACCTAAGAGAGATTGAGCTTCATGTAACTCAAGCCGAGGTGGGGATGCTAATAGGCAATAGCGTCCCAGCTGACTATACACCACAAGAGTTAAGAACAGGAAAAGAAAACGAGCCCCATGGAGCCAGATCAGTGCTTGAATGGATAATATGGGGTATGGTCAGAAGTAGAGAAAAGCCCCGCCGCCTTTCCATGCGGCGGCTACCCAGAGAAGAACCAGGACACCTTCAGAGGCTGGAGAACATAGTAAGAGTATCCGTAGACATGGACTTCCGCGAACACCTGGTTCAACGCCTGGTTCACAGTAACAAAGAACCTTCAGTTGAAGATATGCAACCTGAAGAAATCATTGATAGATCTTTGAAGCTGGTGGAAGACCACCACCAGTGCAACTTGGACTCTCATGATACAGCAGAAACACACGCAGAAATATACGCCACATCACTCGAGCTCCATGAAGGTTTTGTGACCGTGGACAAGTTGGAGACAGCAAGTACTGAGATTATCAAACACGTCCAGCAGAGCCGTGCACGGCCGTGCCCTTATTGAGTCAGTGAGAAAGTGCAACTCTGTGACGGATGAAGTTGGGGGTACTAAGAGTGGCGGGAGGTCCAGGTACTTAAAGCTACCGTTGGATGTCAAGCATCCAGTAGTCCTCCTCAAGGATTCTCACACGGCCGGGTTGACACTTATTGGAGCCAAGAGGAGAAAAGGTGTTGCAAAACTTCTGGTCAAACGTCAAAGGCAACACAAACAGAAAAAGTAAACCTGGATCATCGATGTTGGAGACGTGGTTGTTGTTGCGGACAGCAATCTTGTGCGGAACAGTTTGCCCAAAGGGCAAATTGTTGAGGCGAGTCCATGTGAGAAGTGTAACAATGCGCAGGATCATCAGAAGCCGACAACTTGGAACGGACTGTAGTTTACACTACTTTAGGCCAGTGATCTATTTGGGTTGTTTAGTGGATTTTGGTATGAGCCTCTTAGTTGAGTTATATGCTCTTACCTGTAGGTTCCGCAATTAGGGAGCCGGGATGTTGCGAGTTGGTGTAGATTTTTAATTGGGATAATTGAGGGCGCTATGCTTAGCAACGCCACTCGGGATCAAAGATCTAGACGATCGTTACGAGTCAGTTTTTGAAGCAGTTAAATTGTCTTTTCTGTTTAGTTTTGGGAGGACCCTGCTGGATCCCAAACCAGCGTTGACGTGCAAGGCAGTTGTATAGAACAGGGCAGTGGCATGAGACAATTGTATGTTGGAGAAGTGGAAAAATTAAGAAGGAACTCAGAATTAAAATAGTGTTTCAATCAACTGACGTTACAGGTACTTTACTAAAAGCTGTATCAAAAAGCCAACACCAATTGAGACCAGATTTAGGCACACATGGTTTTACCATACGACGTTGTGTGTGTATTTTCGGGCGACAAGAATAAAATGTGGCAGTCAACGACGAGGACTCAACGCGCATGTGGAATTACTCCAAAGCAATGCTACAAAAAGTTTTTCATCAAGACTTCAAAATGTATTTTTCCTGTTTAAAAAAGGTAAATTTTTGAGGCTTTAGTTGTCCTATTTTGGCAGTTGTTCGGGGTTCCAGTCAGAAGTCATACAACCGTTGACTTCCGTGGGGCTTGATAGCTCAGTTGGTAGAGCGATGGAACATTAATCCGAAGGTCGTTGTTTCAAATCCCAATCTAATCAATTCTTTGTTCAACCCTCAAAATCATTTACAAATTCACCCAGTCAGTTTCCCTTGTGATTTATATTGATACCTGAAACAAAAAGTCGCATCCCCTTAAGGTGATCCCGTAGCGGTTACCGCTCGATAGTCCGAAGGTTCGATGGTCGGAAGGTTCAATAGTTCGAAGGTCCGTTAGTCCGAAGGTTCGTTAGTCCGAAGGTTCAATAGTTCGAAGGTCCGACAGTCCGAAGGTTCGATAGTCCGAATGGCCTGTTAGGCCGAAAATAGGATAAGGTTAAATATTCCGAAGGTTCGGTAGTCCGAATTGACAACCAGGTTCGATAGTCCGAATTGACAATAAGGTTCGATAGTCCGAATCGACAATAAGGTTCGACAGTCCGAATTGACAATAAGGTTCGACAGTCCGAATTGACAATAAGGTTCGATAGTCCGAATCGACAATAAGGTTCATTATTCCGAACCGACAATAAGGTTCGATAGTCCTAATCGACAATACACACGCGCCATTGCCTGTGTAGAATTTATTTTGGTTCGCCATGGACGACGCGGTAACGATTTCACGTTCGAAAGCCGACGCGCAGAAAATGCACACGGGAGATAGGCTTTGGACGCGCTAAATGTCACGTGCCGACGGCAACAAGTCACGTGACCACGGCAAATGGCCAATGGCGGACCCATGCCAGAACCCGTGTATGTACGCGCGGCCGATCTAGTTATTTCAGTTATTTTAATTTATATCTATGAACAAAACGAACTTCTTACTTAAATTTCCCTACGGTGTGCGTCTTTCGAACCTTAATCGAACCTTATTATCGATTCGGACTATCGAACCTTATTGTCAGTTCGGACTATCGAACCTTATTGTAAATTCGGACTATCGAACCTTATTGTCAATTCGGACTATCGAACCTTATCGTCGATTCGGACTATCGAACCTTATCGTCGATTCGGACTATCGAACCTTATCGTCGATTCGGAATAATGAACCTTCGGACTGTTGAACCTCGTTTTTGTTTCGAACTATCGAACCTTCGGACTAACTAACCTTTTTTAAATTCGGACTACCGAACCTTCGGACCAGTAAACCTTCGGATCGATGAACCTTCGGACTAATAAACCTTCGGACTATCGCATCATATGTTCGGATTAACGAACCCTATTACATTTTCGGACTAATGAACCCCCTCTTATGGAAAATTTGCGCGTTCGGACTATCGAACCTTCGGACTATTGCACCTTCGGACTAACGGACCTTCGGACTATCGGGCGGACCCCCCCGTAGCAGCCGCTTCCCAGGTTGTATCGTAATTTGGGTGTGATCCCTGGCTACACGGCAGTTAACGCATGTATGGCTTCTGACTGGCACCCCTGAACAAAGTAAATGACAAAATAGGGACACCGCCAATATAGGACTAGATAGCTCAGTCGGTACGTGCCGGCACATTAATCCGGAGGTCGTTGGTTCAAATCCCACTCTAATCAATGATTGTTCAATCACCAAAATCATTTACAAATTAACGCAATCAGTTTCCCTTGTGGGAGTTAAACTGTTAGTTAGTAAACAAACACTACAGAGTGTTATAAATTTTTATTTATTTTGTTTTATTTTATTTAAAAGGTTTCGTAACACCAATACTTGTTTACTAAATTAAACTAAATCAAAGCTGGTTTCCATTTAGTGCGATGGACCAATCATATTCATTTGTTTTTATTTGGGCGCCATCGTGTCAACGTCAGTCAGCAAACTTTTATATAATCAAATTTCCGTGTCAAAATTAAGAACACTAACGTCCAAATTAACGTTTCCGGTAGCCATAATTTTTACTGCCATGCAGTCTTGGGTTTTATTGGATTTCAGTGATGCAGGTTTAGATGTTTTGGAATAAACATGTTTGGATTACCCTGACATCAGTTTGCTATGCAACGAAGACTTTGATTCCAGTGATCCCTGAGCTGTGTGTATACAGCAGCAGGTAGTTCAAAGAAAAGATACAATGCGACCGTGCTTTGCTTTGGAAGTAGGTAATTTAACAACAATCCATTGATTACCAGTTACTTGAGATAACGGACACTGAGTCTCAAATCCATGAGTCATGCTCTATTGAAGAGTATGAACAGATAGATACCATACTGTCTAACGTCAATCACTTAAGGTCCACCGTAATGGACAAACAGAACAAGAAACGTATTAGTATGAATGTCCAGGCCAACCATAAGAAATTTATTATCCACTAGTTACATACCTACAATGTAGTTAGTTTATGAATTCTACGAATTCCTCATGGCATTCAGCCGAGTTTCAATCTGTCTATCTAACTGTTCTATGGATGCACTTTTGTCTTTAGTAGTCCTTCGCAAACTGTTGCACTTTCTGACCTCTTGCCTCTGCTTTGTCAGCATATTCATCTGCTGATTTTTGGAGACTTTTCACATCAATATGTAGTCGGACTCTCTTTGCTTTGAATTCCTCTAATTGATCAACTGCTTCCTTCCTCTTATTATCACTTGTTTGTAAGAGAAATGTTTTCGATCCCGCCAACATATTTGATATGGTCAAACACTGCTCTCAAGCTTTTTAGAGACTGTTCTAGCATATTATCCTCTTCAACATGCTTGTTAACTGAGAATCCTCTTTCAATTGAGGCTTGACCATGGGACAGAATCAGTAACATGCTTACTGTCTCCCAAAGACTACTGAATGCTGGCTTGCTTGTGAAAAAGGTGTAGAGCACTACGTCCAGTCTCTCTGTCTGCTTGTTAAAGTTTGCCATGGCAGGGTCACTGGCTGCAGAGTCACACGCCTCTGCATACTGCCTGACTACATCATCTATGTCATGATCTCCAACCCTTTTAGCATCATGCAGTACAGACATCACACGTTTCATCTTTGAAGTTGCTCCATCCTTGTTCTTGACCATTTGCTTTGGGTCTGGACATGAGAGATTCCTCACTAGCGAATACTTCAACAGACATCTTTCAATGAGTTTTTTAGTCATAGTCGAAAGAAACTTCTTTGCGTCCATGATGAACTCTAATGCCTGCCTTTCACTGATCTTCTTTACCTTCAACGCTTGGACAAGCTTGGATGCATGAAATCCGATATCTATGGTGCTAACAGGCCGCTGAATGCTTTCACCATCTACTTCAACCTTGATCAAATTGTAAGCTGAATTCACTGTTGCTTTGTCTAGTTTCAGAAACCTCTTCATGATACTGGATAACACTCTGGTTAGGTCATCTGCCATAAATGGCATCATGGGTTTGTCTGTTTGATAATCAGTCAGGTATGGGTTCACCATCTTTGCCACTGACAAGTAGAAGTGAAGTCTAGCAGGAAACAGCACAACTTTTGAACACTTCTGTACAACCTAGTATGACTTGTTTGTGGGTTTTGGAATTTTCTTCCCTTCCACTGCTTTTACATACTTTATTACAGACTCCCAGATCTCAATGGCCCTCTCAGCCGGGGGAACATTTTCTAGTCACCTAGTCTTGCAGAATCTAAGAGGCATGTCACTACAGCCAGTATTCTTCTGAAAGTCTTCTCTTCTTGCTGGGGAATCTTTGAAGAGATAGAACAATGACGACAGAAAACTTTCTACAACCCAATCTGCTGCTACTGCTCCTGTAACAAAGGCGCCATTGACAATGTGCAAACCACATGATCCAAGGTTTAGTACATTTTGCTTCAGTTCAGTTTTATATTCAGTACCAAAGTCCTCATACATGCGCCAATTCACATTTGGTCCATCCATTGAAATCTGTAACAACTTACTTAGTCCACAAGTTTGAAGGACCTTTGTGAGCTTTCCTTGAGGTGCAAAGCAGTACCATGTCCTATGAAGACCGACGTGAGATATCTGGTGTGGACTTCATTATTTTGCCAGATTCTAATGAGAAAGTCCTTCTGCTTACTCTGCAATTTCTGGTTTAGGCTCTCATCAAATAAAATAACATAATGTAAGCTCTCCTTGATGTGGGCACGTACCAAGTCTTGTACATAAGGTCCCAAGCCAAAGACTGTCATGTACTTGCATTTTGACGCCGACAACTGGAAGTTTTTGGCAATTGACGAATCAGGAAACATCCTTTGGAAGAGTTCATTATTTCCTATACAGGAATTAAAAGACTGATGGTCTTCCACCACTTTCAAACACCACAATATTTCTGCCTTGAGGTTATCAGTCTTTGAAATGGATGATGGTAGAACAACTTGAGTCTTTGAAGATGATGTTGAGGGAGCACTTTCACTCGTGGAGGAGGATGTTGAGGGTGTATCTGCAGTACCTGCACCCGTTTCTTTAGACTTGAAGAAACTATGAATATTCACCATTGCACCTGCAGAAAAAGAGGGTAATTAAAAGTTGAATAAATATCAAGATCAAGCTAAATTGATGATTTGAACAAAATAATTATGCAAATGAGCTCATTAGCATAATTTAGAAAGCTGCAAATGCTTGTGCCCAACACTTACACACGGTAGCCTTAACCCTGCTCATCACCAATCTTTAATTGGTAGAAGTATAATCAATAAATTATAAATTATTTCATTAATCATTGCAATAAGGAGTTACAGTCAATTTAAGTTTTTAGTGAAATATGCAAATTAGCTTATTATCATACTATGAAAAACTGTAAACAAGAGGAAAACAAAATGGTACACGCAATTTCTCCATCTAAGGTATTTTCGTCGCATCCCATAGGACCCAGAAACCTCTTGTTTTGGATGCAATTGTATGCGTGAAATTGCTTTTTAAAATTTTATGCTGAAAGTTGACAAGCACACTTTGCACCTAGCTGAATACCGATCACCGCTAACTTTGAGAAGCCATGCTCCGTAATCAACATGTTGTAGCCATGAATCCTGAAAATGACAGTTCCCCGGCATCTTATCTTGCAAAATAAAATACTTCCGAAGTCGTACACAGACGCACAACCATGCACGTCTCAAAATGGCGTCATAGACCCCTTTACAGACGGAAGTGGTGATTATGATGCATTTTGGGAGAGTTTACGAGTAAGCTAAGCACGTTTTATGCGTGACGAACATCCCAAAACATCGCTTCCAATCCCAGAATGCATTGTTTTTTCCTATCTGTACAGGGGTCTATGAAAACTTCAACCAAAAATCGTTAAAAGGTCGTCTGTTATTGGCTAATGCGAATTATGCGATGATACCCATTTAGGGCGATAGGGACCCGACTCTCAATACGTGCCGGTCGTGTAAAAATCAAAATGTGCATTTTCACTTTGCGATTTTAGAATCGGAACAGGTTTTGAAACAAGGAAAAAGGGAATTAAAAAAAAACACATTTTATTACCATTTTGGTTAAAATTTAATATCAATAATTTGTTTAGGGAGCACATTTTGAAATTCAAGGACTTTCAAGGACCTTTTTCGGAATTCAAGGACTTTCAAGGCCTTAAAAATGAAAAGTGAAATTCAAGGACTTTCAAGGACCGTATGAACCCTGACAATAGCAAAAAACCACCATTGCTCCCCCTTCTGAGTCATCTTTGGAGACCCAACCTATTACCCGTAACCCCTTCAAAGGAAAGAGTTCTTGGGTACCCCCTAAGAACCGAGATGCGTCTCTAGAGACATACATGAAAACAGTTAACTCCGAGATCTATAAGGTCCCCAGTACCCCTACTTCAAATAACCTCCCCTAAGACTAGCGACATGCCCTTACTTAACTCCGCCAATCACCAGACGTAGTGATTAAACGGGCTCGCAAGGGGTCCGCAGTTGTAGTCATGAACACACATGACTATATTGCTGAGGGCCTCAGACAGCTCAGCAAAACTGATCATTACACTGAATGTGCTACTGATCCCACTGAATCTTTCTCCCAAGATGTCAGTGACACCCTGGTTAGAATTTATAATGCCAATGGTATCGAGAAAGATACACTTAACTATCTTCTCCAACACGACCCTCGTACAGCAAGGTTCTACCTTCTACCCAAGATACACAAGCCCAATAACCCGGGGAGACCAATTGTTTCTAGCAAATGGTAGCCCCACAGCTCATTTCTGAGTTTGTAATGGCTTTCTCAAACCCTTAGTCTGCCGTATTCCTTCCTTCATCCAGACCTTCATCCAGACTTCCGGATACCAGACTTTCTCCACAAACTAGATGAGGTCAAGCACCAAATACCTGACTGCTATTTTGGTTACTTCTGATGTTTCATCACAGTATACTAACATACCCCATCATGAGTGCATGAGTGCAAGTGTCTCTGCCCTCAATTCTAGCAATAAATCCTGCCCCTCAGTGAGGCATATTAAAGAACTCATGAGCCACATTCTTATGAAGACTCATTTTAACATTTTAACATTTTCTGGGTACTGCCCTCGGTACCAAAATGGGGGTTGTTCTAAAACCAACATGCAACATGGTTCTTACTCAATCTATTGCTCAGCCATTTGGAAATGGACGTATTTTGTATTCAACATTTTAAAAATTAAAGTTTTTTAATAAATGCCAGTTACAAATTTTCCAAAAGTTTTACTGAAAGGTTTTAATTTGAAGGATGTGATAACATTATCAGCTATTTATTGTAATCGGCTGTCCCATGCAACAAGGCTTAATTGTTATTGCTTATTTTTTTCAATGTCATGTCATTTTTTTACAGTTAACATTGGCTGATGGCACACTCCTACCAGCTGAAAAGATACAACTACTAAACGGGGACTGCCCAAGGAAATTCTTAAAAGGGATTTTTACCGGAGTTTTCACTACAGACGAGCTCACGACTTGCTCGTTGCAAGGGAACATTTGTAAACTAGTTAAAGACAAGTCTTCCAAACCTGGCCTCCCGAATGACAGACTGATCGCTGTGAAAGGTAACTGCTAGCCATTTAGCAGTTTTTTTTATAATTTTGGCATACCAAGTTGGTGCGTTCTTCCCTGTCTGTGAATAAATCAAAATCTAAGAGCTTCCGGGAATTGAAAAATTAGTATTGTAACAAAGTTATGTAATTATTGAGAGTAAGGTCGCCCAAAAAGTGGAAAAGTGCACATCTAAACGGATAAATGAAGAGTCTGGGAACACCAATAGTAAGAAAATGATGACAGTTTTAATACAGTTTGAACACAGATATAGTAGTTCTCCAGTTTACACAGAATTACATCATGAAGAGTCCAGCTTTGCCAACTTACATGTTTCCTGCATGTGGTTTCCATGATGCCCAACTACTGTTTCATGCTTGCTCTGTAATCGGTTTATGTTTAGTAATAGGTATGCATTGCATAAAACAGTTAAAAACCATTGATGAAGGGCTAGTGAATCCAACATTTAAGAGGTGGGGGTGGTTAAACTATGAAAACGTTTTTAACTGGTTGGCGTACTTACAATAGTTACAATTTCAAATGTACTGCAACCATCACCAACAAACCGAATAGACATCTTTGATCAGTAAAAAAAAAGAATTTGTTAATCAGTATGGACAGCTACTGCACCATGCCATACTGACGTGCTACACTTTTGCAAGATTTGTTGGCAACTACACACCTGTGTAAATAGGCCCATCACTTCACTTGCTCACATGTATAAAGCACATTATCCACATACTCGACTGCTTTATTTAAAACAAACTCTAGCTTAGCAGTATTAAAATCTATTCCATTGTCAGAAAACCTAGCAGTGATAAATAAACCGACAGCGGAGCAGTTGGGGATGCTGTAGGGTTTCAAGGGCTACTCAATCAGGAGGTTCCATCCCTTGAAATCATGCCTTTCAACCTGCATCCGCAACTCAATGGGTGCTGTGAGTGCACCTGATCCAACTGAAGAAAAAGTTCTGTAGTGAGTTGGAGAATAAATCCATACACTTTTTGTAGTAAATTTGACTACTCAAAAATCCCTCATTGTTCTGCAAGTTTGCTATTTTATTTTGCAGTACATGTACAACAAAATGAAGACACCTTTGTTCCACAAATTCACATCAGACAACTGAAAGAGCTAACAACTTAACATTGCAAAATTAAGAGTCTGACAAAATCTCAAAAAGTCAATGTGTGGTCAGGTGTGTACGGTGTGTTTACTGAAATGGGAGTGAGCCTATAAAGAATACGGACCACTTGTTGAGATATATACAAATATAGGGGGATCTAAAACTAGTGGAAAATATTGTTTACAGTACCTGTTATCTAGCAAACAAACTGACATCACATACCGGTTGCATGTTAATGAAAGACATCAAACAGTCCTGGAGTGCCCCACCCTCTTCCCTTCTCTTTGCTCCATGTTTCAAATGAAAAGGGTAGTTGCAGCATTGCTACGTTCTTCTTTTCTTCTGTTGAAAAAAGGGACACAAAACAAACAATTGAGTCAATCGTTTAGTGGGAAAGTAGTGGTTTCCAAAATATTATGCAAGTATTGAACATGCAGAGCTCAGCTGCATGGTACTCGAATATATATTTTTTAAACTTGGGTAGTTTTAATCTTGGGCATTAGGGTGTACTCCACAATGAACTTTAGAGGGTCACCAGTAGTTTTACTTAAATAACAGTATTAATAGCAGCATGTTTCAGTCCCGACTGTGTTATTGTCTTATATAGAGGAGATCCGATTTGTTTCAGTGAATTCAATGAAGCCACCCTTCGACTTGTTCAACTGGAGAGTGAGACGATACAACAGCCATGACTAAGAACAATTATCATTCTTAATCAGTCTTAATAAAAAAATAAGATTATGGAAAATCAAACAACAAACTATGCTGTTTTATGTTGCCCTACAAGGGATATAAACTTATGAAAGAAAATACAAATCATTGTTAAGATGAAAATGTGTGCCTATCATGATTGACATGATTGTGGGGGTACTACGAACAACCATATTGTTCGTTTGAATGTCTTTGTTAGATTTATAATCAAGTTTTGAAAATAGTAGCCTTCTGTTTGGCAAACATTGTTATAATTGGTAAATACCTTCCGTAAGGGCATCTGCTTGCACAGGAAGATCTAATTCAAGGCACTCTTGCCACACTGTGTTCATCTTGTTTGAGTAAGGTTTTACACTTTCGTCAATTCCTCCCCACTTCTACTGGAAGATTGATGTAACAGCACGGAATTGGGCAGCAAAGTCTTGTTCAATGTGATTAGGTAAATCAAGTTATCATGTCAAATAAACCTGACAAGAGTCACCAATCACCAAAGTTCTTGCTGCAATCTAATATAAGTTATCACACAAGCACGAGTAGAATACGGGAAAATAAAGGGCTTCTGCGTCCCATATAAGGCAGAGTTCGATATGGGACGCAGACACGCTAAGACGTATTTATTTATCTTCAAGTAAACTTGGCGAAAGACACAGAACAGACAAGACGTAGGTAGTGATATTAGCCGTACAATATTTTACACATAATATATGTTTATGAGTGTAATGGTGCGAATATGTTCATGAGTTGAAAGCTTTTTCAAAGTGTGTTTTCCATGTAACATGGCATTTGAAAATAAACATAATTACCAAACTATGGTGCTTACATGGCAACAACTGTCCTCACTTTTTTCCCCACACTTGTTGATGATATGTCCAACTAAAATATGGACTATGATTTGCCTTGTTTTGCGAGTGAGAAACCATTTTGCTCAATTTGTTTGATGGCAATTTCTTCCATTGGCAGACTCGCTCAATACTTCTTGCGTCGGCAGACTCGCTCAATATCGTCTTGCAATCCTGTGAATAGATTTTGAAAAATTACTTATTTATAAATAAAAACAATACAAAAGAATAAGAAACAATATCAACTGGGGAAATAAGTCGACTCATATTGAAGGTTTTGACTTGACCACAAAGATTCAAGTCTTCACTGTTAGAAATTTAGTCTCATTGGCTGTTCGAGTTGAGTATAACATTTTGCTTTCCTCATTAATAATATTAACTATAATAATAATAAGACTTGTAATGCGCATTTATCCACCCTGCTGGGTGTTCAAGGCGCAGTAAAACCCAACAAAAAACATAAACAAAACAACACAAAGAAAAACACACACAACCAATGTGAATATGTTTCTTTTAAAGTGTACAATTGAAGTAAGAGGGTAAGTATTAATTTGCAGTCAGGTGAAGCTTCATCCGACTGTGCACCGGTCTGAACAACAATCTATGTTCAAAATACAAATAACCCTTTTACACAAAAACACAGTTGGACTCATAACGCTACAACAAGACTTCAATGCCTATTTAAATATATTGACCAATTATAGATTCAATGGAGTAAACAATATCGACATTGAGGGATGATAGAGCGCTGTTGCAATGTAAACGTAAATGTAAAGCGGTAATGAAGACATAATTGTTTAAATCAAATGAAATGGTGCAACGATGTACCAACACTGGTCATTAATGTTGAAACTATTGGATGTGTGAAATGGCCGACAAACAAGAAGATCTTGAGGCTCTTTGATGAGGGCGAGTCCAGCGGCTGATTGGAAAGTGTGTGCATGCATGTGTCTGTTGAGGTAAGTTGTTTGCCATGGATGCAGAACGAAGCCTTTGCTCGCCACTACAAGTATGTGTTGCAGTTTCACATACTGAGGTCCTGACTTGCTCCAATCTGTGAGCAGCATGCACTCTGGTACCAATTTATAGCTGTGGATGTAAACACTGCCAGCCACAATGATAACAGTATCTGCCGAGCAGTTCAGTGCAGCACAGAGTTCCTCTACATAGGGTTGTTCTAAAAAAACCTCGACCCACGACCCCTCGACGTGTGTCCCGTGTTCGAAGAATGTCCAAATTCCGAATTCATAAAATATCGCTTTACGGCCGAGTAAGAATTAAGTCCCCGATTTAGAATTCCCAGTGTGTGATCACTGATATCTATAAACTGAATGGATAGCGCTTCGACGCATACGCAGTGCACGCAGCCGTGACGCACGCGCGATGACGCAGAGGCCATTTGTATACTCGCAAAAGATGCGGCGTGAGCGGGAATTCTGTGCTTTGAAATAGTAGGAGGAGGCCTGCGTTCACATGAGGTTTAATAATTGTTTCACAGCCCTTAAATTTCGTCCACGCCCGCGATGCAATGTCTTTATAATGGAAGCCCTTGAATTTTGTGTTTTAGCTAAACCCCCTTTCAGCAAATTAGTTTCGTCCATATTATGTAGTCTGCCTTAGTCTATGGAGGTCGCTCTTTTACAGTTTCAGCTCTGGTTTCAGTGGCAACAAACCCGGATGTCGATGTGAACAAACGCGAAGATGCGAACGGGAACGTGATCTGATCTCACCCTTCACTTTATTCCCTATTCTATTCCCACCAGCTGGCCAAGAGGTATCTGTGAAGGCTGTTTTTTAAGGTAAATGTGAATTTCTTTGATCCATTACTGACTGCAAAGATTACATCGCAGTTTTGTGTAGGCATTTTTTAGCGTACTGATCCTCATGATCAGCATATGTCAATACAAGGCATGGATGGACTAAACTGCTTAGAACTTAAAATATATAAGAGTTTATTTTCTAAAACTCTTTAATTGCTGGGTCTATCATATTCACAGACCTACTGGGTCGCTGTACTCCTCTTTGAAGTTTTGACTTCGACAGTCAAACTCAAAATTTCAAAAAGACTAAAAGACTCTTTATCCCTTTACCCCATGAAGAATCAACAACCTCTTGTAAGCAACTGAGAACTGGCCAGATGTAGGGTTGTTGGTTCCACCAGCTGAACGCACAGCACAGAAAAACAACTCTAGGTGATCTTGACTTTTGGATGTGCACAACGTACAAGAGAGTCATACATGGCTTGAAGACTCTTGATTGCCGCAAGGAAACCTATGAAGGCCGTCTTTCTTGGTGTCTCATACATGAAATTACCCTCAAGGTTTTTCAGTGATGAGATGTAGTCATTCATATTACTCAGTTAGGGCGCCACTGTTTCACGTTGCAGGGATGCATTGGTGCTTTGAAGTGACATCTGTCAGTTCTTCATTTTCCTCATCAACACTTTCTGTATTGTACACTGTTTCCTGCGCTGCATCTGCCCGAGGTCCACATTGTTGAAGTGAGGTTGGTTGTTTATGGGCGTGTTTGGACAGTATGTGCCTCTAGTAACTAGAGCAGTATGAAAATACCTCAGTACTGCTATCTTGGATACATGTTATTTTTTGTTAACTTCCAGAATTAAGAATGTTGGCCTCAAAGTAATTTAGTTCCTAATATGTAAAGGATCTTTGTTAGTAGACTTTCTCTTATGTTTATGAATTTGAAAAATCATTTTAACCAAAAACATTGTCATGCTCTATTCGTTTATTTGACTTTTAACTAAAATCTGGTTAATGAACCATTTGCCAAAGGTTATGGCAATTGCATTTGGGTATTTGACGACCAACAAAACCCCCATCCCAACATCACAAGTTTCCGTTTCCAACACACTTCTTGGTCTAAAACCATCATTATTCCATTATTTAAGCCAAATAATAAACGATTTAACAACCAAGTACTACCCCCAGAGACAAAATTAAAGCTTGGTTGGAGTGTAGGCCAATTTCCTTTCCTATTGTTAAAATGGTACAAGATATGTTTCAAATAATATTCTATTTCTAAAGCCCTTGTCACACGGGGCAATTTACTGGCAACCAGGTCGCCGGAATTTTTTTTCTGGCAACGTCGAGTCAACTTTTGTTGACGCAACTTTGATGACACACGCGGCAATTTTGAAGCAACGCGCGCGCAATCAAATTGCAAATCAGGCAATCAAACGATGCACGAGAAAAATTTGAACACGCGGATAACGCAATCACTTACCGTATTCGTTGTCATCTTAGCATCATCGGACGTATCTCATCTGCATTGTTTCCGTTGGTACAGTTTTGTAAAGGCATATGCTAGCTATGTCAAAACAAAAGAAGGTGTCTGCGTTGTTGGTCTTGCTGTTGTTGGAGGATGAAAATCAGCCGCCACAAAAGAGATTGTGGGCAAGAAACTGGCTTCTCCGTAGAAAAGAGCAAGGTCGTTTTGCCAACTTACTAAAGGAGCTCTCGGAGGAGGATAACCAAAGCTACAGGTAACGCATTTTATTTGTATTCGTTCTGTGGCGACCTTAAAGTCGTACGAGCTCTATTGAATTAAAACAATTTGAAGTTTGGCTCCGAGAACTGGAGGAAGCGGGCTTTGAATTTTTTTGCAGATGGGTGTCACAACAGGCCTTATTTAATATGGTGATAATTTTAACAATCTCGATGGAATAAAACAATAATAAAAACCGGTTACTAAAAGGGTATATATATAGTAAATTGAATAATTATACGGACGGCACACTATACAGGGTGTTTTAAAATCGGTAATCCTACTTTAAAGGGTTTTTATGGCCAGACTATATGTTTACCAGCAGAAAGCATGACATCATCTTAAAGCCGAAGCCTTTTGCTTTTCAATGATACCTTTGCATAAATTAGAGGGTTACGCATCATGGAGCACCATTGTCTTGGAAGTTGTGGTGTAAAAATGCAGTTGGTTCACTTTCCAGCTGAACAAAATCGACACAGACTTTTATTAATGTTTTTATTCATGCTTTTTTTTATTTATGGAATTTATGCCTTGATTTTCTTCATGGATACCTTTTTTTGAGACACCCAGTATATACCATGATTCTCAAAATATTCCTATACACTTTTGAAATGGCTGCCGAATAAAAAGTATATTATTCTGGAGGAAAAGGTTTAGATGTATATCAAAGTTGAGACCATTAGCTATCCATACACATAAACATTTTGCCACAGAATAGTTGATGTTTTATTCGGCAGCCGTTTCAAAGGTGTATATAGTTTATTTTGAGACACCCGGTATTAGCCTGTGATGACTTTTGAATTTTGATAATTCTGGTTTATTCGCAGTTCGTTGTTTATCATTTAAATTTGTGTTTAATTCTGACAGGTCATGGCTTCGCATGGACGGCAGAAGCTTCCATCATCTCGCTCAGCTTATCAGCCATCTTATAAAAAAAGAAAGTACACTGATGCGAGAGTCCATCTCACCCGAAGAGCGCCTAGCTGTGACTCTCAGATACCTTGCCACTGGGGAAACCTTCCAGTCACTTTCATTTAACTTTAGAATTAGTCGCCAGTGTATCTCGAGCATCGTTTCTGAGACTTCCAAACCCTTGCCAGTGTGCTTCAGAAAGATTATCTGCGTGTGCCCAAAACAGTAAGTGAGTGGAAGGCCGTAGCCACCCAATTCAAGGACATGTGGAACTTTCCAATGTGTCTCGGAGCAATTGACGGAAAACACATTGTAATGCAACCCCCTGCAAGTGCCGGCTCGTACTACTACAACTGCAAGTGCCGGCTCGTACTACTACAACTACAAGGGCACCCATTCAATTGTTTTGATGGCAGTAGTTGACGCAGATTTGATGTTCCGATATGTAGATATCGGAACGAACGGCAGAGTCAGCGATGGGGGCGTCTGGAATAAGTGCAGCTTGAGTTCGTCCATCTCCAACAACAAGCTGAAAGTACCTCAAGCTGAACCCCTTCCTTCGCGCCAAACACCGATACCGTATGTCTTTGTTGCAAATGATGCGTTCAGCCTTAAACCCTACCTCATGAAGCCGTACCCTGGACGCAACCTCGAAGACTCAACACGCATATTCAACTACAGGTTGGTTTGTTTGTTTGCTTGTCAAGTGACCAGGCCAGGTTGAGAGGGGCTTGATTGGGAGCGTGGTTGTCGTTCTGGGAGATAGTCACTACTTAAGAAGGGGGATTCTACTCAAGCCAAGAAAACACAGACAGGCTCAAAATGGTGATCTGCTCATGTCCCAGCTAACACAAAAAAAATTATGAAATGCGTTTTTAAAAAACTTTGTGTCCGTTTTTTTCTTGAACAGATTGTCAAGGGCAAGAAGATGCGTTGAAAATGCATTTGGTATTCTTGCTAACAGATGGAGAGTCTTCAGGGCTCCAATCAATCTGGCTCCGGAGAAAGTAGAACAAGTGGTGTTGGCATCGTGTTGTCTTCACAACTATCTGTGCAGTACGTCAGCAACACGTCATATTTACTCCCCGGCTGACATAATTGACCACGAAGACGTCCAAAGTGGGACCGTTGTACCAGGATCATGGAGAGGAGATCTTCCATCTCAATCTATGCTCTCGGTAAATTTAGGTGGGTCGAATTTCTACTTCGCTGAAGCTAAGGATGTACGGAAGGAGTTTGAAAGTTATTTTATGTCGAATGATGGTGCAGTGAGTTGGCAGGTTAATGTTTTATAAGGCCATGGTAATCACAGTTTGTAAAAGGTTAAAGTGAGATATCGGTAACAAAAACTGGATTTCAAAGCAAACCGATTTGAAAGTGTCTCGCCGAGACTATATCATTCAGTTTGCCTTTCTTGTATGAAGTTTTAAAATTAAAACCTCGGTGTTCAGTCCGCCTATGGAGTATTTAGTTGTTTTATGCTATTCAGAAAAAAATGTATATCTGAGTGATTTGCAACGGTTGTGTCTCGTAAACCATGTTGAGTTTAGGTTGGGTTGTAAATATTAAGTGGGATATTGAATGCTTTTTATGCACTGTGCACTGCTATACTTTTAAGATTATTGAGTAAATACATGTAGATCCATCTTTTATACTGGACGTCATCTGATTATTGTATCTTTATAATGTTCGCCCGCCACTACTTAGCGGGCCGGTCTCCCCTTCCCGCGTCGTACAGTTAGAAGTAAGGGCGCATCTTTTGAAGTGTCGTTAGGATATTTGGAATATTGAACGAAAATTTGAATACAGTTTCACGACCTAAGCTGGCATAACGTTTATTTGACCTGTGTGTGCAACTGCTTTGACATTTTGGAAAACTGAAGCCTTTAATTAGGCATCTGAAAGCACACAAAGTAATGCAACCAGGGTGTTTCTTCGTTCACTATTCTCTTTCAAACTCAATGACCAATGAGCTGCTCAACTTTTCACCGGTTATGCTATGTTGGAATACACCTTGTGAGAATACTGGTCTTTGACAAAATACCAATGTGCCAAGGCTTTGGGTAATTTTTGCAGGACAAAAAACAAACATTTTAGAGTACATAAATGTGTACTGTTTATGTCCACAGATTCCCTTACTTGCTTAGGTGCTGTATTTTTTGTTTTTAAATGGGTGAAACAAATCACGAAAACTATTGTTCATCTCAAGACCTTTTTTTTGTTTTAGCACGTAAAATGTGCTTACCAGTTAAGGTAATACGCTTTACAAGCTAAAACTGAGATGATAGCTAACTTCGTGCCAATGTTTTACTAATTTTTCAAAAGCTACAGACCTCAGCAAGTCTTCCTTCAAACTTTGTAAGTTTAATGTACATCCGAGGACGCACTACAAACAAAATACCAAACCTTTTCAATCTAAATTGTAATTCTGGTATATTTTTTCTCTGTCAAGCTCAGCAAATGAGCAGCCAAATTACTTATTTTTCATGTATTTAAATTCAAGCTAGTTTGCCTCTCCATATTGCTACTAATCCTCAACAACACAGAACTTGAGAAAGACCTGTTGGATTTCTAATTTTGCATGCTCTCTTGCATTCAGCGGACGTCTTCGGAGTGACATGGCTACATGACGCGCGAAGAAGTCCTCGGCGTCGTCTGCCTTGTCTTCTACTTTGCTTGTCATGACTTTGATGGCTTCCTCCATCAAAGTATCTCTTGCCGTTGCGTCCATCTTTCTCTTCTTTGTCGGTTTTGGCTTTGTACTCGGGCTCGGCTGTACAGTGGGTTGCAGTGTTTCAGCCGTTTGAGCAGTTTCACTGATTGAACCTTCATTCTAAAAACAAAGGAAACACTCTTTCTCGAATTTGAAAGAAAACAAGTGGATCTATGCATGGAGGAAAACTATACTATAGGCCCTACTGTTAAATTAACTTTATCGAAAGTCACAATAATATCAAAATTTTCAAACCGAAATGTGCTACTCATCTCCTTTTGAATTGTGTTATATTATTACCTCCAGTGTATCGTGGCTTTTCCCAGCCTTGATCGAGTCCCTTAGGAAGGCCATCCTTCCGAAATGGCCCCAGCGACTCTGGTACAGATCGTCTGTACCACTGCCAGATTTGGTTGTTTGGTTCGTTCGTTTGACTTCCCTGGAGAACGTGGTCCTAAGGTTTTTAAACCTTTCTTTGACATCCTTTACTGTCGTGATCAAATAAAGATATGACACTTCACATGAAACTAGTTTTGGGTTACTTAATCTGGGTAGGTTATGTTTTGCATAACGGTTGTTATTTCTATGATGCTACAGGTGGATAAACTGGGCTTTGCTGTGAATTTTGAAGAGTGTTTTAAAATTACTAACATTGAAATATTTGTTTACCTGTTTGAGGGTTATCTTTTCGGTAGGTCAATTGTTTTGTTTTTGTGTTCAAGTGTTTTTGTCTTATTTTTATACATTACAGCTTCACTTTTAGAACCATATGTAACGATGTAATAATATCTTTCTTAAAGTTTACTGTTTCAGTATGGGACATTTTCATTCTTTTCAGTCGACCAGGTATGCCTTTTTCAACTTGAATGCAATTTATTCCCATGTCAGGCAGTTTGTAAAGGCATATTGATACCAGCTAATGTATAATGTTGAAGTTTGAAACTGTAAGTTACATACAAACAAATATTGATGTACATGTAGTTCCTTCCTTACTTTTTATTCGTCTTCCTCAGTGCTTCAAGCGGTAGACAACAATGTGAACAATATGATGGTAGACAGAATAACATTAGTCAAGAAATCTTCGATAATTGAATAAGATTAAACAAAACACCATGCAATTCAACTGGTTAACAACACTTTTTAATACTTTGCAATGTATAATACAACAA
Organism: Asterias amurensis; assembly: GCF_032118995.1. NCBI lineage: Eukaryota > Metazoa > Echinodermata > Asteroidea > Forcipulatida > Asteriidae > Asterias > Asterias amurensis. The sequence goes on along the minus strand of NC_092657.1, from coordinate 10,187,596 downwards.
AATGTTTGCACCTGTAAGGGAACATTACAGAGTTTTTGTTTTTTTTCTACCAAACAGTTGCTGAAACCTGTTTGAGATCGATTGGTCATCTCGGTCGAGAGAAAAAAGTAAAACCGATGACACTGAAAGATAAATACAGACGAAAAAAAAAGTGTAATTTTTTTTTTTATCAAGTATGACATTTCAGACAGAAATATTATAAGGGATATTTCTACTATCATTATAGTCCATGTAAGTTTGAAGTATTTTTCTTATCACGTCTGTAATGTTCCTTCAAATATTAGGTAATAATACAAACAAACAACAAGTAAAAACAATTTGTTTGGGTTCGGCTCATTCAGTCGGTTTTAAGACATGTACTTTCTTTTGTACAGCACTCATACTCAAGTATAGCTGGGCCGAAAGCTGAGGCCATGATTTCTGAAAGGGCCAGAGTTGGTTGCTGAATAACACTTACAGAGAAACTAAATCGTATTAAAACAATTGGTTTTGTTTTATCACAAGTATTAGACATGCATCATTAGTGATCACAGGTCTGATACTTAACATGATAGAGAACAAAGAGGGGAATTGCCTCCATGCCCCTTTCAATAGGGTGCCCCTAGAATTTGTTATTAATTTGGTAAAACTGCCATACTCTTTCAAAAAGTATCAGACCTGCAATCATCTATTTTTTTTCAGTAAGAACAGAAATAAATAACTTAACAGATAGAGATCCAATGGTTTTATTATGACTTTATGTCAGTTACAAATGAACTCTTTAATTTATTTATTTAGTTGTTTAATTTTATTTTGGCAATTCAGTTTTTATTATTGCTACGCTCTCTTCAGTTGTTACTTTTGGGGATTGTTTTTCCCTTTCTTTTTCTTAATTAATTGTTTAATTTGTCATCCTGATGGTTTTCCTGAATCCATGAAGGGTCCAATTATTGAATATAAAATAAATACAATTGGATACAACAGCTATAAAATGTGAGCTTGTATTTTTCTAACCATACGACAACCTAATTTTACTGTTCAGTTGAAAGCTGTTGTATATTTATGTATACCTGTGAATGGCACTCCATTGCTGCTGCTGCCCAATTCAGCCACGAGGCTGGACAGGGTGGCCTCTTGGCCCTGTTACAGTACTCCACACTGCGCGGGTCCCACAGTGCCCGGTGATCTGTAAACAGCAAAGTTATAAAAAGCTTTTTAACACCAAATCCAACATAGCCATAATTTGTGTTAAAATTATAAATTAAACAACATGCAATCTGCATGAAGAAAAAGCCTGGTTATAAACGTACTGTACGTGTAGGCCTACACTTAATGACAAAGAATACGACTCATTGGCTGGGGAATTATGGTAAACCATCCCGAATTCTTGTCATCTCGCCCCTTACACAGTTGTTCCCTGGCAAACTTTGTTTGTGAACCAATTGTTTGAATGAAAGTTTTTACAAAACAATTTTCGGGAAATGTTTTTTTTCTTTCTTCATTACACTACAGCTGAGTGATGCAATTGTTAATTCGACACATAATTTTCATTATAAATGTTCCATTGAAGCATGTAATCATTTTTTTTTTTTTACTGACGAAAGATCCCTGGTGAGCTAACCCCCCACCAACCCTGACCTGCCACCCGCAGTATATACAACACATATCCAGCGTCGTCCATCCGTGTACAGTACTTATGTAGCCCTATTTATCACTACACATGTACACGGCGTAGCACAAGAAAAACTCACAAGTACATCGTCCTATAAGTGAATAGTCGCAACTAAATGTCATGAAGTAATTTAGAGGCTCACATACCCTCGTGTTATCAATATTAATGCATTGGTGTTTAGATTAGTGAATATCTTAAAGTCTTTTACTATTAATTCTCAGTTTTAGGCCCGAGTTAATATTTATCACGAAATAGATGCAACACGATGTGTAAACATATCACGATCATGACCACAGATCACAATCACAAACACGGTTTTGTAAACAACCCTTGTAATCTAGGCTTTCAACATATACTGAAATTGATACATACCCCTGTAGAAGTCAATCAACACGATTTCTCTGTCGAATGACCACACTATTTTGGCTGTATCTGTCATTTTGTTGCATAAAAAATCTCACTTGGCGACAGAAAAGATGGCTACCGCTGACAAATTTTTAGGGGTGAAAAAATGACGTCATCCTGTATGCGCAATCTGATTGGCGGTTGCCCGCAAAAGTTGCCACAAAGTAGAAACACATTCTACTCGAAATATACGTTGCCTCTGGGTTGCCAGTGTATTGCTCTGGGATTGCACGACATGTCACACACGGCAATCTGTGGGCAACCCGGTTGCTAGAAACTTTCATTGCCTCGAGATTGCCAGAAAATTGCCCCGTGTGACATGGGCTTAAGGCTTATCAATTAACATTATGTTATCAATCAACATTATGTGTGTATGGCCTTATTATGATAGACCTACTTTAAAATACACGTAGACAAGTTCAAACGTGTTTGATTCCACTGTGTGTGAGAACCGAGTGTATACCGTCAGTACCGAGTGTATACAGTCAGTAGTGAAGTGAACATGGATTTGACAGTTCAACTACATGTAAACTGTATGAACTTATGTGCAACTTTCAATAGCACATCTTCGTTTATCTTACGAGAAAATTAACCTTTGTAAACTGTGAACGATTACTCACCTTGAAAGTGGCAATTCAGCTACTCCCCACTCAGATAATTAGTCTTTAAGGACTTCTGGGTTTCCATATGGACATCCATTCCATGGCGCGGCCTGATGATGTTGTGGATGGAGCTATTTGTGCACGTACTACACAGCACACACACAAGCCCTGGTGCTGAAACCATGCCGCTTTCACAAAACTATTGGGCGGATAGGCAGGCTAGGCAAGGCCGAAATTGTTACCAAGAATGGGCGTTGAGGGACAATTATTTTGGTATCGTTGGGAAAACTCTGGGCGGGGAGGGGGGGGGGGTGTTCTGATCTAGTGAAGGCCGTATCTTTTGCATTTATGGGGTGCTATTGTTGTTTAGTTGTGTTTTTCCATGAAATGATGTAATGTATCTTTTGCTGCATGTGTACAAAGTTATCTTTAGTTGCTCTTTGGGATGATCGTAAAAAAAGATCATGCATGGCCGGTTTCCCCTTCAGCAATATTGGAACGGTCTAATGTTGTAGCCAAAGAAATAATATTTTAACCAATTTTCATACACACAACTTGTTAATACAACAGTCCAGTAAATTCCATATTATCCATTGTCCAAGTCATGCACTGTTAAAAGAGCTGAGTAAACTTTAGGGTTGGTTAAGATCAAGTTACCAACGTTGAGTCTAGTTTGAACAACAGTTGTTGGCAGATGGGCATTACAGCGTGGATAGTGTGAGATTAACCATTTTGTTGTGAACTTTTTATGGTGCGCACACGCGCTCATTACCATGAAAGTTAAAATGCGATGTCGACGATGGCTGACCCAAGTGTTGAGATTACTGGAGGAGTGTGGTGTTAGCTCCCTAATGGACGTTTTCTGAGGTGAGAATTCAAAAAGGTATCTCTAAATTTTAAAGTAAATGTTCTCATTATGATTTAGATGAAGAATGTGTGGGCCTGTTCGAAAACTCGGCTTGCGCTGTGAATGCATGGCCTATCACACGTAACAGCAGTTTCAGGGACATCATCGACACACAACACATAACACACCACGCCACACGCAGAGCCATGCCTAGCCCTTGTGTGGTAGTACTTTTAGTAGTAGCCTATATAACGTTCAATAGAGGCATTAGTTAACCCCTGTGGCGCTTCACCGCTGACGTGGAGGACGGTGCGCAGACGGCAACAATGAGAACGTCTCCGAGCGGCTGGAGACGAGTCCGTTGGGATGCATGTATACCATCCCGAGAAACGGTACATGCAGGGGTTGAAGGTGGCCCCTCAATTACGGGAGATGACAGCTGAGGGCACCCTTTCAGCACATAATCTGCAGACAACAGTACCAGCTTCTTCCTCTATGGTACCAGCAACAACAAGAGGGGGGCACAGCGCTCTATAGCTCAGCACTTAGAAGCCCAGTAGCATGGCAGCAATGACTCAACAAACCCACAAGCTCAATGATTGGACAATTTAATCTCGTTATTTGACCATAGAGGATATCACCACGAATGGCAATAATCCCCTCAGAGAGCTCTTAAAGGAACCATTTTCGCCGCACTACCCAGTATGCCCCTCAAAAGAGGAACCTATTTGCCGCACAACCCAGTTTGGTCCCTCAACTACACTACAAGGTCCACTCAATTTGGCTCATACAAGAACCGTTACAGCCGACTATAGTCAACCGATTCCCAAATACACAGTAGCCCCTCAGTCCACTTACCAAGTAGACGGAGCATGTGTAATATCACACGGTGCTGTCAGAAGGTGGCAAGAACAATCAGTGTTACTTGATTATCAGTCCAGCCCCTCATCATCCTGTACGTCGCCGCTTTTATAGCATTTGGCCACGTGCACACATGATCGCGCTAACCAATAGCACACGCTTTGCGGTGTCACTGCTTTTGGGATCGTTCCATTCCTCGCGCAGGGGCGTTCTACCCCTGTTGCGTCACAAAGCCTCCTGACATGGCTGGAATGTCCCCATCCAGAAAAGCCGATATGTATTTTATTAAAAGCAACAGTACACAAAAATAATACAAACCTTTTTTCCTTTAATACAGGTACGAAAATAATACTTACTCTTTAAACGCTTATAGAAAAGTTAAACAGCCTCCTCTTTTATCAAAACTTTACTTTAAAGAACCTTTATCAAAATTATACTTTAAAGAACTTTAATCAAAATTATAAATTTCAGGAAGAATTTCTTTGGCAATTAAATATTCACACACTGATTAGTAAACCGATAAGACCTGATTCGTTTTTAAGACAGATAAACTGGCAAGGAGTTACGCGAACGCGAAGACAGTGGAGAACATCCTTCAAAGGTTCCTAGGTGGCGACTGCGGCTTGCGTGGTCCCCCACGCTGGTGGCACCCTCTGGGCACTGGGGGCGAACACGCCGGATGAGGATGGGCTGTTGGTCAGGGCCACTATTCCCTGACGGACCGGCAGGTGGCTGGGAAGCTACTGGGGCCTTCACGGACGAAGAAGAAGGTCGTGGCTCCTCTTCCATGGCTTCTATTTGAACCTCCATCTGCTCTTCGTCGTCCTTAACTGCTATATCCAGGCCAGGCATCGATGAAACGATGCTGAGGGTATCGTCCTCCCATTCCTCCTCATCTGAAGGAGATGGGTGGAGGGGCGACACGGCCAGTGGCATATTCCAGCACAGCTGTTGGAGGAAGGATTTCTTAACCAGCTCGGCCTTCTGACTCACTTCAGCAGCAGGTGGATCTTCGTTGCTCTTGACAATTCTCCGCGGCTTGGCGATGTCCTGTCTGGGCTCCTCCCTCACCAGGGGGTTTTAATTTAATCTCCGTGACCTCGTACACCTTCTCTGGGTGGTTCATCTTATATTGGCGCCTCAGATTATCTCTTCTTTTATCCCCGTGCTCGCAGATCTGGCAATGGAGGAAAACTGGGGGCCCGTGGGTATACTTCCGGTGACAGTTTTACCCCTTCTGTTGGGAGAATGCCTTGTCGCACTTCAAACACTTGTAGGGCTTTGGCTTCCAAACTGCCCTCTGGACTTCCATGAACAAATGACTTGGCAACCCCTCCGGAATTGTCTTCCCTCGTCTTCATATGTCTCAGCTTCCACCTTAATAGGTGAAACTGGCGGCGGTTGTTCCTGCTCGAATCGCACGTTCCTCCTTGTTGGCATTAAGTACCCGACCGGGCACTACCTCAGTCGGTACGTTAACCAGTGTTCTAGCCAATACCAAAACTTCACTCGCCTAACTGTCCTCCGCCCTCAATCGGCTCAACAGGGACAATCCAATTCTTCCCATTGTCCTACGATGGTTCCCGCCAGAACTGCCTCGCCTCTCCCAACAATTAATCTTGAACTACTCAAATTTACAATTAATCTTATCTCCGTTTTATACAGAAAGTTAAGATCAATATCAAACTTAATTTCACTCTGAATCAATCCTGCCCTCACACATGGTCCTAGATCAATTGTAGGAGTAAGACAATTAATCTTAAGTGACATGTGAAAAATTCATTAACACTAAAATTAAACTCTTTTGGGAACTGTGTAGTACTTTAGTGGGGTAAACATGTCATCTCGACAAAATGATGGCGTTTCAACCTCTTGAAGGGAAAATAAATGCTTTGTGCAAGGAGAGGGATTTTGGAGACGAGAAGAACCCTGGTAGATGAAGTTTAGTGATTTGCAAGTATGGCTGCAGCATTGCGAATACACTGCATCAGGGTAATATTAAGGATAACTTTATCATCTGAGAAATGAATAATATAATTTTCATCAAATGCAGCAGCAGAGCAAGATACACAGAGAGGTTGTTCATCAATGCAGGATTCCCCCCTCCCCCAACTAGTTGATACAGAAAATCATTACATAGGAGAACATTGTAGCAGCTGCAGCTGGGGATTTGGTTAGAGCAAATAATGATTATTGGCATATTCTTTGTTTAATTCTTGAATTCATGTAAACACTGTAAGAAATACAAAAACAAACCATTTTATTAGCGATTTATTTTCTCTGAAGAAGCAACTCTTTTTCAGATGTTTATTCATAAAAAGAATTTAATGTTACAAATGCTTTTTTGAAGAGATAATTTATGTTGTACACATTAGTATTTGAGGCTTTGCATGGTGTGCATACAATAAAATGCAACCATTGCAAAACAAACAATATTGTTGCTCCACTTTGTAAAAGCTTTAGGTTAAGTTTAAGAAAATTTGCAGATGCAGTTTGAGTAATTCTTTTTAGATGATCAGTTCACATTTGTATAAATTTATTCTCGTTTACTTGAATTAGGTGAACACATTTAAAGGCTCACAAAAGGCATATTATTGCGAAGTTCATAATTTATGCTTAAATAGATAAACTTATTTGTCCATACTTAAAATGAAGACACTCTTAATAAATAGTAATTCAGATAAATACATTGAATGTACTGTTTAAGATATTGTCAAAGTATTTTAAAACAACAATTTCTAGACCAAACAGAATACAAGTTTACTAATGCAAAGAGTTACAGACATACTATCATGCCTCTCTGGACATCCAAAGTCTCTTACATAAGCTCAAGCTGCCTCTGTTTGTTGATGTTGCTGCTGCTGCTATTCAACTGTTCACTTGACTTGCAACTCTTGAGAAATTTGAGATTCCGAATCCTAAAAAAAAAAAAAAATCATAATGGTTCTGAAACTTATAAAATGATACAATGGTGATTGATAATTATAAACATGTATATAATTTTTAAATCCAGAATTTCAACTGAAGTTGAACCCTTTTTAAACTCCTCCATCTTTTAGTAATTGGTTCTTGATATCTACACTCAAAATGTGCTAAAAAATGATACATCCACAGCATGGAACAACATCCCTTCTTTCATTAAAGCCGCTTAATCCACAGACCAATTTAAAAAAATTCTGAAAACACATTTTTCCCTTTTTGAGCTTTTCTCTTTTTCTCATTCTTTTCAAACATTGTGTATGTAGCTTTTCCGATAAGATTTTGTTGTTTATTGTGCATTTCAGTTTTTGTAAGCGCTGTGATATAGTTTTCTATGGGGAACGTCTCTAAATACCTGTTATTATTATTATTATTGTTATTGTAATGAAAAGTTAACAAAATAAAATGCTTCCTCCTTTGTGAGAGTAAACACAAGTTGGATTTAGTTGGACAGTGAAACTGACACTTAAACATGTTCACCTAATATCACCAGTGTAAACTTGACTTGAAGTAACTGGGTCTTACCTGCTGCCCTTTAAGATGGCAACGGGTCTGTGTCTGACTCATGTTAATAGATTCCAAATTTGGTTTGAGGAGACAGGGCATCTAGGAAATTTCAAGAAGAGTGTCATCAACAGGGCTTGAACCTCCTTCTAAAAATATAAAGAACGTTCATATGTTTATAAATTCAAATAGTAAAACAAACTTATGGAGGGAATTTAAATTTGGAAGTAACATCATAGTATTATGGTTTGCCTACTATAATAACAGGCATACACTGAACTGTGCACATAATATGCCTCACATAGTAGGCATACGTACATCTTTTGCTTGCCAGTATGGCTGTAACATTTGAGTATAAGGAAAAATTGTAAGCAATGCACTTGTAGGGACTACTGTTTTTCAACTTCCAGGTTAATCGTGCCGCTACGACTACTAAAAACATAGTCGTGACTACTTCAAATAATTATAGTCTGTGACTACCTGAACCAATTGTGTCGTTTACGACTACTCACGACAACATAATTTACTTACGAAATACAATCAGACATAAGTGGCACAATCCTTCAATCCTTTCAACTTGAACTTTACTATATTACGCCTGCGGCAAACATTGCCACAATCAACACATCTTGAGAATTAAAAATTAGTCTCAACTAGTGTCGTAGTCGCAACTTGCGACTTGTCGAGTACAGTAGTACAATTAACTAGTCGCCCAGCCTACAGTGTACAACAGAATTAGTGGCAGACTTACTTGCTTACGACCAAAATATAATTAACAAATTAATTATAAACAAATTTACCTTGTGTGCACAGTGTGCTGACTTTTCAAAGAGTATCTTGTTATTTCCCGTTACAAACCCAGCAAGAACACGTTTTTCAGCTGTACAATTGTTATTTCCTGGTTTTCACATATCTTTCCCGGCTGAATGAAACAAAATATTTGTTATTATTTAAGGCTTTAGTTTTAGTACTTAAAAAAAATAGTCATTACTTGCAAGTATCTTTGAAATATCCCTGTATAATTAATTCACACCTACAGACAATTCTGATCACTGAAAATTCCAATATATTGGCATTTTGAAATTAATTATGAGTTGACTGGCTTTCATTATTTTTTATATAGGGCCTAGCTAGACTAGAGTACTACTACGAGATAATAAAATAATATAAAAATTTTAATTAAGTTAACCCACTTGTCACAAGTCCTCAAAATAACACCTTTTATAAAAAAAATCAAAAAGGAGACACATCAATTGATCATTATCCCATCATTATCAAAAGTATCGTTTGTCAGACATCCACAATAAATACTTATTTTTTTCTCCAAAACAACTAGAATAAAATATACCAATTCATTTTAACGAATACATACAACAACAATCAACCTCATTAATGTTCTATTACTGCCTGAAAATCAATATAATGAAGTCAAACCAACTTAACAAACTTCATAGCTAATAAAACTATAGACACATCCCCCTCCATTGTGTGCACCGTAATTAGCAGTGTGTTTTGATGGGTCACTATGCACCGCTAGCCCCCACGCCGTCACTGGCGATTCACGCTGAAAAACAGCAGTTTTTAAGTCGGTAAAAACCACACATGTGCTTGGTTTATTTTCATTCAAGAACACTTAGTAAGCCCTGTGAACATAAACTATAAAATAGCAAACTATCAACGTTCTAATCCAACAACAAATCATTAAAGAATCGAATTTATTTTCTACTTACCACGGTTCCACCACTCCCAGTGAAAACAAGATGGCCGACTTCAAAAAAGTTTTGAGAGCCCAAAAGTGTGTTTTGGGTCAAAGGTCGCGCTTTAGGCTCTGTCAATAAAATTGAAGTCTTAAGATACAATTGATATCGATCTTTTCGTACGCTCGATTGATCTTACGCTAAGATTGATTTTATGAAACAGATTTTTACAATTAATCGAGACTAAGATTGATTCAGACTTAAGATTGATAGTTAAAATTAATTGTATTATGTTCTTTATGAAACACCCCCAGGTACTGCTGACTCTTTTCTTAAGGTTTCACATATCACCAGAACAAGGCATGCTCACCAGGTGACTGCTTTGGCTCTATCAAAGCTCCAAGATGACGCTTTCCTGCGTACCAAAGGAGAGCACAACGAGGAAGCCAAGGAGGCATGGAAGCAGGAAATGAACAAGAACAGCCCAACATTCCAGTACTGGGATACTGTTCTTAACATGCACCTTCTTGGTCTAATCTTCATAAGATCACACCGTGAGAGGAATTTTTCCCTATATGTTGAAAGCTTGAAAGCCTCGGTACCATGGTTCTCTTTGCTCTCAACCACCACAACTACGCACGGTGGATTCCAATCCACATACGAGACATGGAGAGTCTACCAGCACCCATTCTTGAAGAGTTTGAGGCAAACGGTCACTGGGTAATCCGCAAAACCGCCAACAGATTCTCGACCATTCCGATTGACCAAGCTCATGAACAAAATAATGAAGCAGTGAAAGGTTCAGGAGGTGCAGTGGGTCTCACTGAGAATCCATCTGCCTTCAGGAAATGGATGATCTCAGGCCTGAACAAGCAAGGTTGCTGAAGGAGTTTGAAAAAGAGTTTCTTGTAAATGGTTCAGATTCAGAGTGCGGTTTTCATCATGAAGAAGGAGTGTCCACACAGAGAATCTTCAAGGAGCAGGCTGGAAGTCTCAGTCTAGTCATAAATGACCTTAGAAATCCTTTCCTTGATGACAGCCATGAGTTAGTAGCTCTAGACACTTGGAATGTTTTGGATGAGTCTGTGGTTAATACGATACGGAAACTGCATAGCATAGGAGTAGATCAGTATACCAAGTACTACAAGGAGGTGATACTTGATCGCACACGCTCCATTCATGAGCCAATTAAGAAGAATAATCTTCCTCTCTTCAGATCTCCACTACCCAAAGCCAAGACAAAACAAGACGGTAAAGTCTCATTACTTAAAAATGATGTCGCTTTGTTTTCTCATCTCTATATCGTGATGCAGCACAGAGGAGTGACATGAGTACATTTTTCAGTCATGAAAACCATTCCTATCCCCCTTCAATTTCTGATAGTGGAAAGTTGCGCTTTGGGAAGAAATCTGATCTTCTAAGCATTCTGGCCAAGGAAAACAAAGTTGATCCTCCTGATTCAATTGACGTAAACTTGCTTGATGGGGCTGCAGTGGTACACTTGCTTCCCACAACCAATGTTGTGACATTCGATGAGTATGCAGATAAGGTCTTTGTTCCACACATCATAAAACAACTAGAAAACTCCAAAAGAGTTGACATAGTATGGGACACGTATATTTGCAGCAGCATAAAAGAATCCACAAGAGAAAAACGAGGAAAGGGCATTCGGAGAAAGGTTGCGGGTAAGACTAAAGTCCCCATTAACTGGCCGAACTTCTTGCGTGACCCCACCAACAAACAGGAACTTTTTGCATTCCTTTCCCAAAAGATTGCCATTCTAGACTGCCCTGGCGACAAGGAAATCATCATCACATCTGGTGCCAGCGTTATTCTCCGAGGAACAGATCGTTCCATGGCACCATGTGATCACGAGGAAGCAGACACCAGGCTACTGATCCACTTACAAGATGCCCTTCAGAACAATTGTACAAATTGTTTGGTGCGCACTGTTGACACTGATGTAGTTGTGATCCTGGTTGGCAAGTTCCACCACCTGAAATCCATTTGCCCAAATGTAAACACTTGGGTTGCCTTTGGTACAGGCAAAAACTTTACATACCATCACATCAATGCTATATGCAACATCCTAGGTAGGGACAAATCCTTGGCCCTTCCTGCATTCCATAGTTTCACAGGATGTGATACCACGTCTGCATTCCATGGCAAAGGAAAGAAATCAGCATGGGAGGCATGGAACTGCTATCAAGATGTGACGGCTGCCTTTACTTGCATGGAACTCCATCCTTTCACAGAATTAAAGGTCGACACTCATCATTTCAAACTCCTTGAGCATTTCACTGTTTTAATGTATGATAAGACCAGTGACCTTGAACATGTAGATGAAGCCAGGAAGGAGCTGTTTTGTAAGAAGGGTAAGACCATGGAGACTCTGCCCCCAACCCAGGATGCCTTGCTGCAGCATGCCGAACGAGTTGCCTACCAGGCTGGAATATGGTCCACTAGTGAGCACAGTGAGCAGCACGCACCTACTCCAGAGGGTTGGGGGTGGACTCTCAATGATAAAAGCCAGTCATGGATTCCTGTGTGGAACGTAATACCTGTTGCGTCCAAGGCATATAGTGAACTTGTAAAATGTAGCTGCAAGAGTCAAAGTGGTTGTGGTGCTAGGTGCTCATGCAGAAAAGCACATTGGATGTGCACTGAACTATGCAGTTGTAACTGTGAGAAGAGACGACTGTAAAATTTGTGACAGTCTAGTAGTATGTGTTTTGTCAGCATGCCTAACAAAAATTATAAATGGCTAAGTAGATCATAATACGAAAAAGATAATAGCTTTTAATATGTGGGCCAAACTAATAAATGTGGAATTTTCGAAGATATAAACCTCCCTGCTTTTCTAATTTGAACATTAAAGTTCCTTGCCCATGACATCAAATTGAGGGCCTTTCTAGGTGAGAAATTGGTAATATATGCATTTTTACATTGCGGCCACCTTTGAAAAACAACGCAAAATGGCCACAACATAAAAGAATGAAACATCTGCTGCTTTTACAGGTGGTGCATTTGTGTTCCTTGACCATGAAAATGTATGTTTTGACATAAAAACTGTCTTCTTAAGTGATGTATCAGCTAAGATATTGAAAAAATATGCCTTTTTATGTGGCGGCCATCTTGGCTTTTCCAAGATGGCCGCCACATAAAAAGGCATATTTTTTCAATATATTTTTCCATCTTGGAAAAGCCAAGATGGCCGCTTCACAAAAGATAGAAACATTTGCTGCTTTTTTAAGTGGTAAATATGTATTCTTTGACCATGAAAATGTATGTTTAGACACCATAATTATTATCTAAAGTGACCTAGGAGCTGAGATATTGGTAAATATGGGTTTTTTAATGGCCGCCATCTTAAAAAACCAAGTTGGCCGCCATAATACGTCTTGGTGAGGTGGTTCCTATCAAAAATTCAAAGCTTAGGTAATAAGGAGCACGTGGAAAAAATTTGGTGCTTTTGTCCGGAACGTCCACATCCATTCACTAAGCTGCCAGACTACAGTAAGCCTGTGAGACTGAGAAAGTTGGGCACTAGCTAGCTGTAATGCTCAGTTTGTAATCCTGGACACAGGCTTTAACTTCGCCCATGAAATTCAATCAGTCTTTAGTTTCCTTATTAAAATTAACAAGGGCCTGCCCAAGATTGCTGCTACAGCTATGACTATATAGTTTATGCCACAGAGCTGGAATTTGAAGGGAACGCCGTCGCGTCCCGATTTTGAACCGACTGTGGGCGATAGGGAAAATATAGGTACACTGATCTTGGGCGAAGCCTGGCGTGGGGCCAAGAATAGACGGGGACCAAACATATTAAATTCAGATATTCATTCTTAATCACTATACCCGCAAAGCATCTTAAACGCATATAACACAACACTCGTACTTGCTTTGCATATAAAACTATTAAACATAAGGGACCCATGCTGTGGAACGTGCTAAGTGAACACCCGAGAGTTTCCACAGGTTGATCTACGTTTAAACGTGTCGTTAAATCAGACACACTTGAGTCTTATTTGTAGATAGTGAACAGAAATGTAATATAATCTGTACATGTGCATTACTGACTGGGAATGGGTGGTTCCATGCCGGTGTTTCGGCCTCAACGCTCCGGCGGTCTCACAGCTCCGAGTGACTTCACCAGAGATTTTGGCACGCAGTAATCACGCTCTCAGATCTTTGGCATGCCAAGCTCTCTGGGATGACGTACCGCCACGAATAAATTTTCGAGACCTGTTTTGTTATCGTATGAATGCTTTTCCGAGGGGCAACCCAAAACCATTTTCTGGCTTTCACAAGAACCTTCTTTGTGATTCCCACTCCTACAGTACTTATTATAAACGTGTTTACGTTTTTTTCACATAAAGCTCCACATAAAGCATACGCTCCACTCGTTCATGGGCTGCCATGACTTGGTAATCTTGAGCTCCGAGACCGCCACACCTGGGATCCTCGCCCACATGGCCGCCTCCATTGCCGGCCCTTTCCCTTGCGGTATCCCCTGGGTGTGATCATTCAGTCTCTGTCGGTACTTGACTATAGATTTTTGTATTCTAATTAAGTTTACGTGCATATAATGAATTGAGATTATTTTTATTTGTTTTTTTTCCCCCAGTATTAGCAATCATTCAGTATATTACAAGGGACCATTAAATTATTAGTTAAGAGTTTAAAACATGTTTTCGCATGTTCTAATTTTTAGCACTTGACTATTTTTGTTCATTTCCTATCAGGCAGATAGGTGTGCAGCGATGGGGGACATTTACAAATACCTACAGGAGAGAGGGATTCCAATGGACACGATCGACCAAATAAAAGATGAAAAGGTTTAAAACTCATTCTTCTTACCCTTTACCGGATTATATAACATGCATAATAGGCCTATAAGAAAACAATTGTTTCTTTTATGATTTGTTAATGTCATTTTTTTACCTGATATTCATGGGGTGTTTCGAACGACACGAGGCTACATGCTAAACAAGTTAATGTATTTAAGCAGCTATTTTGGTTAAAAGTCTTCGAAAGATAGTTAGAGACCTATTGCAATAGGATAGAGAATGATTAAGAAAAGAAAATAATACTTTTACAACTGGTCAGGAAGTTTCAGAGTGACATGGTCAGTGAGGATGAGGGTGGTTAGTGGTCAGTAAAAAGAATAACACGTTCTACAATCCCAGCCATATCTCGGTGGGCCCCTGCCCCCTTTCGATGTTGGTTCCAATTGCTGATTATGTTCCGAGTTGTAAATGGGCAGCTGCAAATTTAGTTTTCTAGTGACATGCGTTACTTTAGATTTAGTGGCATTAAAAGTCATTCCATTGTTGGTACACCAGTTGCATAGGTTGTCTAGATCCTCTTGCAAAACAGTTACATCATTAATAGATTTGATTGATCGATAGATTAATATGTCATCAGCAAATAATACACAACTAGAATTTAATCCAAATGTAATTTCACTAATAAACAGGTTAAAGAGCAAGGGGCCGATAACACTATTTCGAAGTAACAAAGCAGCAATCTATCAATTCTATTTAAAAGAATGGCCATGGAATGAGTACGGTTGTTTCTGAGGTTTCATTTTTAATCGGGACACCAACACTGAGGAATTTAACACAATTTTGCATTTAAACGTCAGTGCCATGCATTCTTACGGTTAGAACATGTCATTTTTAGTTACCTTACAAATAGTAAAATTATATACACACATAGTTTCATGGATTTTTTTTTCTTTTGGGAATAATTGTTTTCTGAAAAGGAATTGTGCGCTGAATCACCAAAAGTGTCATTAATTGGAAAGACAGATACATTCTGAAGATGAACTTCAGAAGTGCTCTGTTTTTGACGATTTTTGTTCCTTGTTTGCTGCAACAGGTTGAAGTGATTATTTCCCAGCGCATCCATTTAACTTGGCGGCTTGGCTGAGAAAGAAATGGGGCTACCTTTGTGTCTATCAGGTTAATAATGCCACATCTGTTACACTCACGTTGTTATGCATGATGGGTTGTGGAATTCCAAATCTTCTGGTTTGGGGCACATGGAGCAAGTAGATAGATGTTATACATTTTTATACATTCCAGGGTGCTGCCCATTCATGCTGTCGTTTTTAAGTTGATTATTCTCCCAGTGTTCGCAAAGGCACCCAATGTACTTGGCTTTAGCCTTCGTCCTTACATTAGTGGGATGCTGCTCGTAAACACTGCGGCAGATACTTGATGGTCTTGGTTGAGCTCGTATTTTGTGTAAGTTTTGGATAGTATTTTCCATTATGTGGCGTGGTTTTCACAATTTGTTACTGACAAGCTTTTTGTCTGGAAGTTTGAAGGAGTTTTCTTTTGAAGAATTTGTGGATCAAACTCACGTTTGCAGAGGATGTTTTTTTCCGGCCAGCCTGTTGCTTCTTTGTATTTTGTAGTAGTTTCCGGCTGACATTGAACCCTCTACTGGCAGCACGCTGCTGATTCCATTTTTTTCAGTTCTGATAGAGATGTTGCCAGACTTTTTTTTCTTGCAGCGTGTCTTGGAGCTTTCAGGCTTGTGGCCACTACTTCCATGACGCCATCAGCTGAGCTCGAAGCTCTGCTGCTGATGAAATCCTCTTGATGTTGTCAGCATCACACCTGCATTTTTCAGTACTGCCGCCACCTTGGTGACGCTTTACTGATCAGTTGAACCGTTGTGCAAACAAAATGTG
Source organism: Asterias amurensis (assembly GCF_032118995.1). Classification (NCBI taxonomy): domain Eukaryota; kingdom Metazoa; phylum Echinodermata; class Asteroidea; order Forcipulatida; family Asteriidae; genus Asterias; species Asterias amurensis. The sequence continues at coordinate 10,171,347 of NC_092657.1, read as the reverse complement.
ACCTCCTCTCCGGCATGGCTACTTTGGCATATTGTAAACTCGTTCTTCTTGCACTACTGAATCGCAAAACTGATTTTCATGTAGAGATCGGTCAGAGACATTTAGAAGGATGTTTTGTATTCAACTTTAAAGGAACACGTTACCTTGGATCGGTCGAGTTGGTCTTTGAAAAGCGTTTGTAACCGTTTTTTTATAAAATGCATATGGGTAGAAAGATGTTGTAAAAGTAGAAAACAATGATCCACACAAACATGCCTCGAAATTGCGTGGTTTTCCTCTTACCTCGTCGACTAACACGTCGGCCATTTATGGGGGTCAAAATTTTGACTCCCATAAATGGCCGACCATGTTAGTTCGCACAGTAGAAGGAAAACCACGCAATTTCGAGGCAAACTTGTGTGGATCATTGTATTCTACTTTTAAAACATCTTTCCAACCATATGCATTTTATAAAAAACGGTTACAAACGCTTTTGCTTTGACCAACTCGTCCGATCCAAGGCAACGTGTTCCTTTAAGGGAAGAGATTATTAAAGGAACACATTGCCTTGGAACGGTCGAGTTGGTCTTTGAAAAGCGTTTGTAACCGTTTTTTATAAAATGCATATGGGTAGAAAGATGTTGTAAAAGTAGAATACAATGATCCACACAAACATGCCTCGAAATGCGTGGTTTTCCTTTTACCTCGTCGACTAACACGTCGGCCATTTATGGGGGTCAAAATTTTGACTCCCATAAATGGCCGACCATGTTAGTTCGCACAGTAGAAGGAAAACCACGCAATTTCGAGGCAAACTTGTGTGGATCATTGTATTCTACTTTTAAAACATCTTTCCAACCATATGCATTATATAAAAAACGGTTACAAACGCTTTTGTTTTGACCAACTCGTCCGATCCAAGGCAACGTGTTCCTTGAATTACTGTTCTTATAATGGAACGCAAAATCTTGCAATTTCTACTATATAAGATGTTTGTATTTTCACCGCCACTGTAAAAATGAAAGCCCAACCTGCGCCAAATCAACTGCGAATCACCGCCCAGCTTCGCCCCCATTTACATGCAAATCACATGTACTTCAATATTTAGTGGAAATATATCGTGGAAAATAAACTATTTTAACTTATTACCAGTCTATTATTTCAAAAAAAGCTCATGCCTGAAATAAATATTGCTGTGTAGAAATTATTTGTTAAACAAAAAGTTGATAATTATTGTGATAAAACTCATAAATGTCGCATTTTCATTTCTTCTTAAACTTAATGGATGTTAAATTTGCATCAGGGATAAACTTAGTTTAAAACGTCCCAAATGTTGGTTGGTCTTGATAAACGGAATTTCGTGAGCGGCATCAATGTCGCGACTCACTGATTTTTTTCAATATAAAGACTGCTATTGTTACCCTCGATTATTTGTCAAATGTAGATGGCTGCATCCGGGAACTTTTCATCTCGACGCTCGATCCGCTAGGTACCCGTAGTCTCGGTTCAAGACTCTCCTGGATTTGTCACAAGAGGGCGTGCTATCACCCCATAGCGCTATCAACCACGAACCGCTATCACCGGAGAACTGGTATCACAGGAGAGTCTTGGCACTTTCGTTAAAACTCCCCCCAAAATCGGGGTGAAACATAATGCGCATGCGTGGGTTTCCCGCAGAGCCCACCCCTTCATAAAACCTGCGCACGCGCGCTAGCAGCAAAGCTGTACAGCATAGTAGACTGGTGGAAAGTTTTTACACGATGGAATGGCTAGAACTTTTCTGCAGCAGCAGCAGCAGCAAAAGCAGCATCATGCAGGAGAGCATTTGCCCACCCTTTTGAATTCATGGAGGCTGGACGGCTGCCTCCCCGTTGGTGTCTTGTCTGCAATAAAGAACTAGCTAGTGACTTATAAACAAATATTTTTTCTATTAAAGACACAAGTGTTAAAGTAACACGTGACCCTAGTTTTTTACCTTTTTTATACAGCATTTTAGGAGACATTTCCACCACAGCCTCGGAGTATATTTGCGAACAGTGTGATACGAAAATAAATAAAGTTAGGGCAAGTCATACTATTCAGGCCCAAGCACGAGAGCAGTATTTTACGACAAAGGCTCTACACCATGACCGCCACCATCAATCGCCAGTGAAGGAGGCATCCACACCAAAATTGGGGCAATGTATGACCAAGATTTAGAGGGAAGCTGTTCATCACCTGGGACACCCTCAATCGGAAAAGTAAGTGACTTCTAAAGTTCTAGTACAATTGTCAGACTGTCACAAATGACATAGGTTTATGAGACCTTGCTTGCAAAGCCAAAGATTGATAATCATCTAAAGTTAGGCCTAGGTTTGTTGACTGGGGCATGTAGGGGCACATAGTTAAACTAGCTTTGTGGTTTTCCCCACATGCATGAGTTACTACACAACTGGAGCAGTGGAGCCTAGGACTGGGCGAGGGGGTCTGAGGAATTAGATTTTCTAGGGTAAGCTTTAGTTTACTTTAGGCTATCAATCATGATGTCAACGTCATCTAAAAATGCAATGCCTAGCCTGCATACATGCATGAAATGAATGATGCTGAACAAAAATAGTATTTAAAATATTTAGGCCTAGGCCCTTCACATCTAAACTAAACAAACAAATTTGTAAATAAACCTATAGACCCACTAACTGGGGCGGTGTATTCCTTTTTTGCAATATTTACATTATGTGCAAATTTCGACAGTATGGCAGAAAATTTCAAAATTTCGAAAAAGGACAACAGCATGTACACCCCCAGTTCTACTCTTAATCGTAAACTACAATTTTAATTTGTTTAATTTAATTAGGTTGTTCCTTTTTTACTTGCTAAAAAGTATTTAACCCATCGCACGCTACGAGGCTGTACACACAGTATTCCCCTGGTGCTGAATTTCCTGTGTCGCGCTACTTACATGCACATACATTTTTCCTCAAGACCATTACTCTGTGAAGAAAGTGTCTTGGGCTAAATTGCAAAATGAGTTTTATACTCAGTATTTTACTCCCCATCTAATGCAGTCAACATTATGTTTTTTGGATAAAGAATGATCGAGATACGCTTCTTTCATTACCACTATTCTACCACCGGCCGCCAAGCCTAGTTGCTGTCGATTTTTATCGGGGCCATCGTCCGATCCAGACCCATCGCAGCTGACAGCCGACCCATTGCTGTGTTCATGTACATCGTTATCGTTGACACATACACAGTACACGTACACAGTACACATACACTATTTTTAACACATCAGAATCTCTCGAAAAAAGCTCTTCAAAGTCTGATTCTCCGGAGTCTGAGTCCTGAAATATTTCCAGAAATGCCGCATAGACATCCATTGTGTCCGCATTTTGTCTTAGTGTACAGCTTTTTGATCGGAAATTGTGAGAAAATTTGGGACAAAACATAGTGTTTTTTCAGATGAAATATCGTTGCATATATGTACAGTTGGGGGTCTTGTCAAAACTCATCCTGGACAGACCACAGGACGAGGCTCGTCCGATGTCACATTTTTGTCGGACGGGCCACAGGATGGGAGTTCATATGGAACAAGGTTCCACACGATGAAATGTGTAATCCCGTCCAATACACAGCACTCTGCGGTTTCACTGGCTCATTAAACACTAGATAAACAAACCTGGAGTTTGTGGTTTGGGGCAAGTCTGGACTGACTGTTTGGAGGTCACTGTAGGAAAGATTATACTAGCATAGCTCATGTAAACCGTTGACAGTGTTTTATTCTCCATTCCTAATTGAACAGGTTTATAAAAATTAAACTAATGAAAAATATAAATATCAAAAGAAAACTTTTTGCAATATTGGTGAAATTACCCACCATCTTGAAACAAAAAACACGGGTGCTAGTCATGACCACCCGTTCATACACAGGAAATTCCCTTCAAAGATTTGTACCCTTCAAAATGGACCATAACACTCCAAACTTGTTGGATCGTTGGGTGATGTTTCCAAGGTTGTTTACTGTCTAAGTTACTTTCAGGATAATTTATATTCAATCACGACACATCAAAAGGGGTACATCATTGTAAAGGTGCTGTTGTATAACATTAGATTTCTCAAATAATTAGATTTTAATCTAAAGATTTTAAAAGGGGTTGTCCCACTAGATAATTAAATAAGCTTTTATTGACGCTGAAGAACAACATAGACAACAAAGACAATTGCAATTTTGTCCGCAGACTGAAATAAAACGTTGAAACCCATCCCGTTAAAAAGTTACAAATTGAAATGCACAGAGAGCTTAAGATATGACCAATTTGTCTGTAGTTAAATACTCAAGGTCACTGAAGCCCAGTGTGAAACCGCAAACTGGCCCTCGGAGACCCCCTGCTTGTTTTCCATTAGATAGCAATCTAACCACTGCGGTTTGTAAACAAATGATCCTTGGTGAAGGCCAGTCATGGGACAGAAACCTGGTCCTGGACGGGTGCCCGTCCGTTGGCTGTCCAGGAGGTGTTTTGACAAGGTCCCTTAGACAGACCTGCCAACCTTGTAATATTTTTTGAGTACCACATTAGCGCAGCAGCAAAACCAGAAGCCCAGGGCATGGCGGCATAACCCAGAAGCCTAACTACATGTACTGTTTTGGCACAATGCTTACAGTCAGTCAGAAAAAAACTATTATATGGACCACTTAATTTTAGATGAACTATTTATTTAATGTAATTAAACCATCTTCACACAAAACACATGTACAGACTACTTCAGAAAAAGAAATGTTTGTATCACGTTAAGTGAACATGGTAAAGAAATACATGTGCAGGTTCTGACTTAATATTGAAAAGTCCACATACAACTTTACATTCAGCTGTCATGCTCTCACCCAGTAATGACACTTGTTTCACCTACAACGTGCGATCAGCTGTTTTAGCCGCTGCATTTGACAGTTTGGCCTCATAACTTGAAGACTTGGCTCTTCTGAGTAAGGTGTCACTGTAGTCTTCCATATGACACACACTATTCTTGGCAGCCATCATAACCTTTCTGGTGACTAAAGAGCTTAGCATGTCAGTGCTTAAGCTGGCACGATATTTTGTTTTGTTCTTAGTTACCAAGCTGAACACCCTCTCACAGTCTGCATTACTGTGGAAAATTAACAGAATCCCCAGCATGACAGTAGAGAGTCCATGGAAGAGTTTCCTTCCTGCTGAGGCCAGTTGTCCAATTTCTGTCCAAGCTTCATCAGCTCTCCTCTTCAGGATACTATCTTCTATGCTAGTTACTTGAAATAGCCTGAACTCATCTTCTACATCATCAATGGTAAACTCCTTGGGCAAAATACAAGGGAATCTGTGTATGAAGTATCTCAAAGAAAAGAACTTGGCTGTCTGCCTTCTGTTAATGTCAGCCACTTCTGCATGTATAAGCAGTTCATCTCCATAGGGGAACTTGGACACCATGTAGTCTGCTGCAGCTTTGAAATAGTTTCTTACATCCCTGAAGAACTTTTTCAGCTGTAGGTTGTTCTGACTTTCAATAAATGTAAGTGTCTCACTGCCAATGGATAGCTCCTCATCAGCCAGCTGATACTTTTCTTCACTATACAGAGTAGGCTTACGTCCTTTCCTTATCTCTTCCATCATCACAACAACATATTCAGCCTTGCACAAGGCAAGCAAAATCTTTTGCAATTGTAGCACTAGAGTTTGAAGCAATGTATGTATGCAAGGTTCCTCCTTCTGCAAACTCTGGTTGGCTATGTCAAAAAGGGGAACTGCCCGTTTCAAGAAAAGTGCATAAACCTTTGACAGTGGTTCACTGAGGAACTTAAAAACTTTCTCTGGCTTTGTCATCTCTTTTTGTTCCACTTTCTTCTGCTTTTTATCTTGAGATAGTTTCTTCTGTTTACCTAACTCTGTTTGCCGGAAGAGATAAGCATTCAAGTCAAACTCACATGGGTTGGATGATGAGGAACTTGCTTTGGCTTGCTTTGACTGTTCAATTGGCTTAGTCAATGAGGATCCTGTCACAGCGGGATCAGCTAATGATTTGTCCTGTGAGATGGAAACAGCTGAGGGCTTGGTTTTCTGCTTGTGAGTAGTCATAGTGGAACAGGCCTCTAGAGTAGAACCAGCAGTGGGTTTGGCTTTTAGTGTAGAAGAACCTGCTGTGGGTTTGGCTGTTAGTGTAGAACCTGGAGAGATGGACTTTGCTTTCAGGGTAGAACCAGAGGTGGACTTTGCTTTCAGGGTAGAACCAGAGGTGGACTTTGCTTTCAGGGTAGAACCAGAGGTGGACTTTGCTTTCAGGGTAGAACCAGAGGTGGACTTTGCTTTCAGGGTAGAACCAGAGGTGGACTTTGCTTTCAGGGTAGAACCAGAGGTGGACTTTGCTTTCAGGGTAGAACCAGAGGTGGACTTTGCTTTCAGGGTAGAACCAGAGGTGGACTTTGCTTTCAGCGTAGAACCAGGGGTGGACTTTGCTTTCAGCGTAGAACCAGGGGTGGACTTGCTTTTTGGTACGGATTTCTTCCCTGCTGCCTCACCAGCAAAGTACAGAGTCAGTGGTTCCCATTGCTGGAGCAGGCGATTAACAACTTGACCAACACAGAGCCATCGTGTTGAGACCAACTTCAGAAACTTTCTGACATCAACATCACACATAATTTGATTATCTCGCAGCATAGCCTTTCTTTTACTACTTTTGTCAAGGTAGTAATATATTGTTATGACTATGTCCTCTATGTTAACATGTAGCTGCTTGGCTGCTGTCTCTGCGGCTATGTGCATGAGGTGGCAAGCACATCCGACTAAATAAATGTGAGGATTCTTTGCCTTAATGAAAGCTGCTACTCCTTTGCCTAATCCCTGCATTACTCTAGCATTGTCAGCTGCAAAGCTGACACAATTTGACCATGGTATTCCTCTTTTGTCAAGCTCATTAGCAAGAAGATCATAGATTCCTCGACCAGTGGAGTCTCTACTTTCAATAAGTTTCAGCAGTAACACCATTATTTGTCCGACACTGTTATCATAGAGGCGAACAACAACTGGATAGAGCTTAACATCAGCCATATCAGTGCTTCCATCTGTAGCCATGCTGTATGGAAATTGTTTCATAGCATTAGTGATGCTCTGTTCATCCTGAATGGCAAGAGTTTTCACTATGTTTGCAGTTTTGGTTCTGGCACAGCTGTAATTTTTAGCAATCGTGCTATCGGGGAACATTTTCCTGAATAGGGGTGCTGCATGATCGGTTACAGCTAATGGCAAGTTGTGCTCAATGATGAAAGATGTGAAAAGTGCCTCTGCTCGGATTGGCCGCAAATCTTGACTTTGGATAAACAGTGTGTTGATCTTCGGGGTGGATGATAAGGCCTTTTCTGATTTTTTGTGCTTTGCTCCCTCAACGTGGCGTTTACAGTCTGAAAATAAAAAAAATAAAAATAACCAGTTGACTGTTGGCACTTTATGTTCCAAATGCCTAGATCATAGATGCTAAACTCAAAGGGGTGGTAAATTGAAAACCTTTTTTTTTATAATAATATCACTCACAAAAATTGGCCAGGGGTTTCCCTACGGGCGGTGAGCCCATTTTGACAGGTTGCTTTTCCAAGAACTTATATAAATTTCAATGAAAAGCACTGTTTAACAATGTTCCTAAATGGACAAACGAAAGCCTACCGCAGCAAGAGGCCAAAAATTGATTTTTTTTTTTTTTTTTTTTTTTTTAATATCACAAAAAAATTGGCCAGGGGTTTCCCTATAAGGGCAGTGAGCCCATTTTGACAGATTTTAACATATATTAATTTCAATGAAAAGCAGTGTTGAACAATGTTCATAAATTATAAAGTAACTTACTCTACATGCAAATAACTTGACAACAATAATAAATCGAAACTGATCGAAAGGTGTCCATCTTTGTGGGTGCCCAGTAAACGGACAAACAAAAGCCTACCGTAGCGTAGAACCTTCCAGTTCCACTTCAATTCATAATTTAATTCCCTTTGTTTATAAACCACGATCGCAGGCCATAAGTTCCCATTATTCTTCCCTTATAAAAGTAAAACTAACAAAAACTATGTATTCATTGACAAGGCTGGGGAATTATCCACCTTTTTCGGGAGTTGGGAAAAATCGTGATGCTTTCATTACGTAAAATAAAATGCTTACCTGCCGCTCCTTGATGACTAATGTCAAAGTGTGAACTGCACACTGTGCAAAACGCACTGTTTTCTCGGTTCCCGTCGGGCTTCAGGCATGGCCATCTCGTTTTATATTGTGGCAGAAACCTCTGCGGGGCATGTGTTCGCTTTTTCTTTTTTTCAGGTGGATACGTACTTTCGGAATTTTCCTCATCACTGACACTTCGATCGGCGTCCATGTTGAAAAGATTAGTGAAAACAAACGGCGATGCCACACACGTGCGTTGTGTGCACGTACATCCATGCATAAAGCTGTACATGTACTGAACCAGATTAACCGAAACTGTATTGCGCCATTCTCACCCCCTCTGTTACGCATTGGTTTATTAGTTTTCCAGCGGGAGTAAGAATTTAAAATATAATTCTAAACACAACCTCTTTTTTATCGAAGCGCATAATGATCACTCAGATGCAGGATGTCTTTGTTCTGTTGTTTTCGTACTTGGGGTCGAGCGAATAATAGTTGAAGAAATTGAGAACAAAATTGTCCGTTCGTGCTGCAGTTTTAAATCACCGCGATATAGATTTAGCTTTTTGCGTACGTTCTGCAGAATATCTCGTACCACCGTACTCAGAGGTGAAAATGCGTACATGGTACGCAAAATGCGTACAGGTTGGCAGGTCTGCTTAGATACATGCAGCTGGAGAAGGGTCAGGGGTCAATAGTTTCCCAGATTTTCTCATCTATTTACTTGCAGTACGGCTGGGAGACTGGAGTCGCCGACAGCGCGCAGGGAATAAACTAGTCTAGGTGCTAGCCCTTCTCTTGTTGATTTGTGGAAATTGTCCCCACGAGAGGCGTTCTCATATCCATTATCCGCTCTCACACACGAACCGCTCCAAGAGAAGGTCTTGGAGGGGGTACATACATAAAGGATTAAATCCACATACTGCTAAATCTCATTTAAAAAGTAAAACCTGTAAGTATAACCTAAGTATAAGTATTTACACCTGATGGTAATTATGGTAACAAATCATCCAACACTGACTTTTAAGAGTTGGTCCAATGGATTTTACTAGTTTACTAGTCTGGGGAAAATTACGTAACAGTTGGGAAGCACTGAGGAATATCTAGCAACGCTGGTTCAATTTTTTATTTCATTGGGAACTTTTTATTTCAGAGTTGGGCAAAACTAACCTGACTGTTGGGTACACTTGGTGACTAAAACAGTTGGTTGAAATTTAACTTATTGGAAATTAAATACAATTTTTTTGAATCTGCTTCTTTAACTCTCTGACTACAATATGACTGCCTAAGGATCAACTTGTAAGGTAGCCTTATATACTTGTAAATGGGTTTAGCAGACATTGCTGCAGTGACTTTCTAAACAATGAGAGTTTTTTTGTAAAGCAAAGCACTTTCTAAGCAAAATACATAAAAGAGTGGTCAGTTTTTTGACACTTGAATGAAAAATTAGACCAGTCAGATGAAACAGGGACTTACACTTTTACATTGTATTGTGTTTACTATTAAATGAAACCTTTAAAGCTGCTAACTTATACACATACCAGCACCCTCCCCCCCAACAAACTAAAAACCGCCACAAAAAACACTGTTTTTTCATTTTTCAAAACACAGTTTTATAAACTGATCCTCTCAAACTATGAGTACAATATTATGACTTGTATACTTTTAGATGGGTTCAGCATTACTGCAGTGACATTTAGCATACTTAGTGTGGTGGTTTCTCTCGGTTGCACACCTTGCTGGGTGACCATACAATTTTCAAAAAAAGTCCATACCCCTGGCACTGCACTTGATATTTGCAGTCCATCACATGGGGTCCGCCCGATAGTCCGAGGGTCCTTAGTCCGAAGGTGCAATAGTCCTAACATTCAAAAGTCGGAACGCGCAATTTTTCCATGGGGGTCATAAGTCAGAAAATGTAATAGGGTTCGTTAATTCAAACATTTGATGTGATAGTCCGCAGGCTCATTAGTCTGAAGGTTCAACGATCCGCAGGTTTACTGGTCCGAAGGTTCAGTAGCCCGAATTTAGAATAAGGTTAGTTGGTCCGAAGGTTCGAAACAAAAACAAGGTTCAACAGTCTGTAGGTACATTATTCCGAATCAACGATTAGGTTTGATAGTCCAAATCAACGATAAGGTTCGACAGTCAGAATCGATGATAAGGTTCGATAGTCCAAATTTAGAATAAGGTTCGATAGTCCGAATTTACAATACGGTTGGATAGTCCGAATTTACAATACGGTTCGATAGTCCGAATTTACAAAAAGGTGCGATAGTCCGAATCGAAATTAAGTTTCAATAGTCCGAATCGATAATAAGGTTCGTTAGTCCGAATTTACAATACGGTTCGATTTATCCGAATTTACAATAAGGTTCGATAGTCTGAATCAAAAATAAGTTTCAATAGTCCGAATCGATAATAAGGTTCGTTAGTCTGAATTAACAAAACAAGTTGTTGATGCCCCCTCCCCATTATATCGCGTGATGGGACGGCAACGGGAGTGTCCCCCCACTCAAATAAAACTAATAATATTAATTATTATAACCAGCAATGGGTTATTAGGGAGATATAACTGGCAATAGGTAATTAGGGAATAAAATAACAATAATAATATCCCGCGTACCCCCGCCCCCCGCCAGGCACAACACTATGGTTTTGTGTGCATTCCAGGCCACAGATTCAGCTGTGAATCTTCATATTGCCCTTGGTCGCTACAAAGACCAGGTTGATAGCGTCGCAAGAATGTCATGGAGGTAAATATTAACTCGGCTTGTCCAAAAGAAAATGTTTTTTTTTTAGTACTAACTAACTGATGGATGGTCCCAAAATGTAATCCCACTTTTTTTGATTTGCACAGGGGAAAGAAACTTGTGTTGTACCTTTTTGGTGACTACGAGTTCTTGTGTAGGATGGAGGGTATCCCTGGTGCAAGTGGTAAGTTGAATCACTGTGTATGACGGCATGCCTAGCTTGTTTGATTTACCCAATACAGAAAATTATAAAAATGTTGGGCCATTTAAAATTAAACAATTGTTTTGTCTATGCAGGTCGCCACCCTTGTGTTTGGTGTAACGTCACCACCACTGAAATGGCGAAAGAGAAGACAACCCGTTCACCTTGTGAAGGAAGAACATTGGAAAGTGTACATAGGGACATAAGCAGTTTTTGGCAGCTGGAGGCCACATAAAAAAGGCCAAACTCCACAACAACTCAATTGATCTACCAATGTTTTCAATCCCGATGTATGTATCTGTACGTATCAGTTCAATGAAATTAACAAGTTTTATGTAAATAGTAATAAACCATCTGCTTTCCCACTTCATGATATAAATAGTTAAATAATTTTGCTGTTCATAATTGTTTAAGAAGGTGTAATGTTCTTATGAAATAAACCAATAAAGATAACATAATATAAGTGAGGTTTTAAGCTGATAATTTGTTTGAGTAATTACCAATAGTGTTCACAAGAAGACTAGTCTTCACAGTTGGTGTTTCTCATCATGCATAACATTCCAAATCTGAGGTCTTGAAATCAAATAAATGGAAAATTACTTCTTTCTCAAAAACTACAATGTGCGTCCTTTCAGAGGGAGCCGTTTCCCACAATGTTTTATACTAACAACCTCTCCTCATTACTCGTAACCAAGAAAGGTTGTAAGGTGTGCTTACTATTTGTTTAACTGCAGCTGCAATCAAATCCAGACCACAGCACTTGGCTCTCCTGTGAGGGGGGCCTGAAGTTATGTTTACTGGAACTGCTTTTATTTTGAGCTGTTTATACGTCTCAAAGCGTGGTAAAACAGTACCAGCCATGTCCCCTCCGTTATCCTCATGAACAACGGACATCCTCTTCTCCTAATTAGTAACTGTGTCTTTGTCCAAAACCGACTGGAAGACCTGAAATGCTTGATCAGCTCCTTGTACGGGGCACTTGTGGCAGCCTCTGCTGTGCGTCATAGATGGCTTCAGCCTGTCATTGGAAAAGGCTCGTCTGTTTATTGGATGAATTACTGCCGACTTGAAACTGTTCACAATAGTTAGAGGCTTGTAGAACGCAGTAATGGTTTTGTTGTGCTTCTTTGGAAACTCCATTTGTTGATTGGTTTCCCTGGGTTCTCCTTATGTTTTTATTTTGCTTCTTCAACGCACCAAAAATACCAACATATAGTGGTTGCATAAGACGAGTAGCATTTGGAACAATTCGAAAGATTTCAATGTCATGAGCAACCACATAGTCAGATGCATCGACATCAATATGGCACACTGCACTGCCAATGAGGAGAATAACAGGTGGCTTAGGACTGGCACGTCTGTCAGAATGATCCAAGAATTTCAGGAAAGTATCACTATCCATTCATCCCTTCTTTGTGAAGTGGACGGCTGATCCTCTTGCCTGGTAGGAGTGCTCGTTCTGCACTGCCACAAAACATCACCTTCAGTCGCAGCTTGAGGATTCCCCAGAGATGTGGTAGTGAACTTGCGTATTCTGACTTGGTGGGTCCTATCACATGCCCCGATTTGCTCCCAATCTAAAATCCAGTTTCATCTGCACTCCATACTAGTTTGTCTAACAAATGCAGATCCGACACAAACTCATTGTAACTCTCAAACGATTCATTTACTTTGTCTTGTGTGACTCTCACTCTCTGATGATTCAAGAACTGAACACTTTCTCCTTTGCAAGACATCAGTGTTTCTCGCAATGAATGCATGGTACCAAGTATGGCTTGGTCTGCTGGTTTTGAAGTTTCTCTTCTCCTTTATTAGCAGTCCCTCGACAAAATTCAAGGAAGTCTCCTTGGGAAAATCCTATACCTCTGTCTACCAAGAGCGCGTTCTTCTTTAGCATTGAAATACAGCACTGGACCATTCCTGCTGTGTATATCTACCTCCTTGGAAACTTCTGTATAGAAACCCTTAAGGACATATTGCATTTCTAATTGTTTTCCAACTACCTGATGAACTGCTTCATTTATGCTAGATGCTCTATCAGAGAATCTGGCATTGAATCCCCATGAATACTTTTCCGCCATCTTCTCTTCTTCGGGGGCTGACTGGAGGTCATTGGTGTCTTATTTCTTTTCCCCATTATCTTCAGAATCAAAGAGTGAAATAAAATAGAGGAATCAATTACTTAATGCAAACAAAATTGCACTTTAAGATTCCTAACAAATTATAGTATTGTTGCTCATAGACAACAAAAGAATTCTCAATACTATTAACGCAGCGTCAGACATTTCATCTCATCGATAGAAGTATGAGGATGATATGACTCTATATGAATCAAATAAACTCCCGAGGAAGTCGTATCCAAGAACATGTCAGCTCCATTGAAGAATGGTCAATCGACAACCGCCTAAAACTGAACCAGATAAATGTGCAGTAATGAGAGTCGGCTTCAAAAAAAGCATACCACACACGAGCAAACTGATACTTTGCAAACCAGCCAATTGAAGAACAAACTTTATTGGAGACATCGGTATCGTGTGAATAAACATCTATATCTCGGATGTCTCCGTCACTCTTGGATGAATCAAGCACATGCATTGGGATCAATGTATCTGCCTCTTCGTAAGAGTGCTCACTAATATTGGCATCAAAGACATTTGATTTGTTGGAGTATGTCGAGGTTCCATATACGCAACTACACTCTTGCTACTATATGCATAGTCATGAAGTAGAGCTTTCCCTAAGTATTCTGTTAGTTTAGACTTTGTTTCATTGTGAGACAAGGGTTTTCATTGGTACTAGTTTGATATTGGTTGAGTCTCTGATGTCAAATTTGACCGAGTTGATGCCAGCAGATCTCTTGCCACGTGTCTGAGTTTTCGAGAGAGTTGTCAATATACCTGTCAAAGATAATGACTCTTTATCACAAGCAGATATGATCTTGCGGATGCTTCGAACAAAGGTATTCGCAAATTCAGAGCAGTATACCATCGACGGGCCTTTCTTAATGGATTGGACAACTAACTGCCATGGCATCTATACTGCACACTTTGTATCTGCTCTCCACTCTGATCAATGCATCGGGTGTTAAATTTGCATCAGATACACTTGCAGGTTCCATGGTGATGTTGCACTTCTGTCATTTGGGATGAGAAGAACACCATCTGAAGAGAAGAGTGACCTGGGGGTAACAGAAAACTCGAATCTTCCAACTGTCTAACACAAAGATATTTTGACAGTTTGTGTACCACTTGCAGCTCTTCTATTTGTCTCTGTATTCTTAATGCTTATGGTTTAGATCCACTCTGTGACGCAAGACTTACTAACTTCTTCAGCAACATGTCCCCAAACATACCAAATGTCTTTGGTCGCTCAAAGGGTCTGCAGCATTGCCATACAATTGACTATCCATACTGAATCACGTGGGGATTTCTCTTATTGGGTCTACTCCAGAAATGTCATCAATGAAGTGCATGAGGGTCGACTTTGCATTATTGTAGAGGCAGCCTCTATCAGTTGCTATAGGTAGCGGTACAGGCCCAAGACTGTATGACAGAACTTCCTTCATATCTGCATTCCTCACTTCACTTATGATGAGGAGACGAGCAAAAAGATCACGAGTAGCCTTTAAAGTAACTTGTTTACCTTTTACTGTTCTGGACACTTCCTTACCCTGATTGGTGAAGGTCAGCAACTTCATCTTCTTTAGAACACCAAAGAAGTCTGTCTTGTCACTCTGTAACCTTTCACTGCAGAATTTCATGCATGCATCATCGCCGGTCTGTCTAGCATTCATTAAATCATCTCTTACTCTGCTGGTCCTTCCGAGATCTGACTCCAGTATTTGCTTTGCCAGCCATTTCTTTGCACTTCTTCGTTATGCCTGACCTATGGTGCTGGGTAAGGTGCTAGCGTTGAACTGCCCCTTTCTTCCGTATAAATCCTGTCAGACCCCCCTTTGACTTGGAGTCTCTATTGCGCGTCTCTTCTATTAGTTGATCACAGGGAATTTGTGCAAAGCCGTAGTTGTCCTGCATTTGTACTGCAAAATCACCCATTGTCATTTCACAGAAGATCTGGAGGTGAGATGTTTCCAGTGCACACATTTCCAACCAATAAGCAGACCCGTACCTTGCATAGTTTACCCTGTAATAAGCGAAGAACCATGGCAGAAGACTTCTAATGCTGGATAGATGTAGCTCCCAATCACCTCTTGATGCTCGGACTACCATCAAAAGCTCTAAGACCTTTGAAATATACGACGTCCTGAAGGCAAAGGTGTTGCTTTCCTTACTAGCCTGGTCTAGTAGCCAAGATCTTCATTTCCATCTCTTCTTAAGACAGCATTGAAGTCATCACCAAGTGTCAAGTATAACTGCTGCATATCTTGAAGAAGACAGATTGTAGACTCCTTTTGTCCTTAATCGAGTGTGTCCAAGTATGCATCCCATCTCGATCGGTACATAGCTTCATACATAATGTTGTGTGCTCTCATCGACCTGTTGTAGTGGTGCCCACATCTAACCCCATTAGTTGCACCTTCAGAAATTAGGCCAGACTCAATCAGGATGTCCCTCAATCCAGCATCAGCAAACCACTTTCCCATACAACTGAGAAGGACATACATGTGTGAAACACACCTAACCTCAAAACTGTCCTCTTCATTAGACTTTCATCTGATGTGCTGGGCTTTGGCATATATGGCTTGGTCGAAAACAATCACGATGTCGTCTAACTGCAGTTTGTCAGCATACTGCAAACTTCTCTTGAGTATTGTGCAGATGGTATCGTAATCGGTTGGACTTGCATCAA
This sequence comes from Asterias amurensis, assembly GCF_032118995.1. Lineage (NCBI taxonomy): Eukaryota > Metazoa > Echinodermata > Asteroidea > Forcipulatida > Asteriidae > Asterias > Asterias amurensis. The sequence goes on along the minus strand of NC_092657.1, from coordinate 10,155,454 downwards.
TGAGAGGAAGGTCTTTAACCAATGCCTTGGGTGGATGTGTAGATGAATTAAGTGTTGTATTAAACCCTGTCCATCCTGGAATTTTCAGTTCTTCGTTGTTGAGTCGCAGCATGAAATAGGTCATGTCAAGGCGACGTGCATCCTTCTGATCCTTGATGAAACGGCTTTCATTTCTTTTGATGTCCTTCCCAAATGGCTGAGGACCTTCACATTTCCCACCAAAGTATGAGACAATATCAGAGGGGGGGTGCTTCGATCCCTTGTTGTTGGTATTGAAGTGGGGTGAGATGAAGAATAGCGAGGATGAGAATCAAGAGATGCCTGGCTGAACGATGATTCCAGATGTACTATGGGTCGTTCCCTTCCCCGATAATGTCTCCTCGCCGAAATCAATATTGTCACATACCAGGGTGGTGAACGAGCCTATCCGGACATCTTCTGGAACAGGATTGTCTCCCAAACTCAACTGCTTCTTTGCTAAAGCGTTGTCATGCTCCAGTACAGATGTTGCTGGCGTGCAGTGTCCCATTCAACAGTCTGATTGGGCTGAACCGGTTAAATGTCTCACTGCCATTGACAATGCCATATGCTTGGGTGTGGCTGACTTGCCTCTGCTAGAAAGGTACATAGATATAGATAGCAACTTTTGGTGCTCCTGAGAATTAACGTTGACTTTGGAGTTGGATTGTGGCTCTTGAGAAAACCCTGTAGTCCATGGCAAAAAGTTGTATAGCTGATCTGGTACATACTGTTCAGCATTCTGCAAGGACAAATCATCTGAAGTTGACGGTCATGGTAGTGGCAACTTCTTGTATTGTGGAAAGCTCTCTGCTTCTACTCCTGCTTCACTGCTGTCAGTATCGGTATCGGTACATGACGTTTCTGAGTCAACGGCTGTCTCCACCAGTTCTTTTGCATAAAGTGATTGGCTATACACCAAGTCGCTGGTATTCTTATTATGTGATCTCTCAAATACGATTGTGGGAAATGTGTTGTTCAGACGTTTTTTGATATTGTGGGACTGGTAATTTGTACAGTTGACTTCCTCAACTTCTCGTTCACTCTTGATGAGTTTGCGCCGGAGTGATGTCAAAAACAGAATTTCATTATGTCGGTAATCCTCTTCTAAATAACCTCTACACAGAACTTTGTATATGCATCCTTAAATCCGTGTGATTCATCCCATGGACCAGATCTCCTGACGAACCGGGTGTATTCATTGTAGCACAGACTATAACAAACTTCTAAAGCTACAAGATCTTTATTTTCGATTTGCATCGATGACCTTTTGTCCTTTTGTCGTGCTGCTTGTATAAGTTGGCCCGCAGTGAAGGTTTAGTACTGGGAGTACTTTGTCGAGCAGAGTTTTCCTAGAATTCTTCTCTTCACCATCTGTCTTTCTTGTTGCAGATAATGCAAACTCTTGCAAGAACGTGGCGTTTTCCTGGGTTGCCAGGGAGGAAGTCTGATGAAGACCCGAGTTTTCTTCTCTGGGGTTCAGTGTTGTCTTTTCCTTGCTGGACATCATCTTGAAACAGAACCGGGTATCGTGATCAGAAATCGAGGTAAAACAAAAAAACTACGCATGCAAGAAAAGGGAATTTTTGTGAGCACTGTATACTCAGTAGCCTACTTACCGTGATCAGAAACCGAGGTGAAAAACAAAACTACACATGCAAGAAAAGGAAATGTATGTGAGCACCGTATACTCAGTACTTACCGTGATCAGAAATCGAGATAAAAAAACAAAACTACACATGCAAGAAAAGGAAATGTATGTGAGCACCGTATACTCAGTACTTACCGTGATCAGAAATCGAGATAAAAAAACAAAACTACACATGCAAGAAAAGGAAAATTATATGAGCACTGTATACTCAGTACTTACCGTGATCAGAAATCGAAGTAAAAAACAAAATTACACATGCAAGAAAAGGAAATTTATAGGCACTGTGTACTCAGTACTTGATTCTGTGAAAAGAAATTACAGGCATTTCTATTCCAAATGCAAATTTAAAACAAGCAACTTTTAACATACTGCACATTTAAATCTGGATTTAATTATTCAATGTACATGTGTGCCTACCTTGATGCTTCCGTTTCTTCTCATTCCTTTTCTCAGCCCCTGAAATCTGGGTTAAGTCATAAAAACGCTTGTAGCACTCTGAGTGGTAACCATACATCTGTAAATCAAATAAAACAATAGCAACTGAAAAAAATAAAGCTTTGATTATGATTATCGGTAAGAACCCGAGTTGTCATGCATACATGCAGTCAAGAACTTTTATAAAAATCAGCATTCACTTATATATGTTATTTATATTGGGCATTGATAGTTAAGCCACACTATTAGTCGATCATGATATTGGATTACTATCACCCAAAAAATGCATCAAACCACATTAAGCCAGGTGACAGCGGCTCTGGCTGCATCTTTCCTGAACGGAGACTGAACCCTCAGAAATGTTATGTCTGAAGCGTATATCAGATGAAATAATTTAACAGGATGCCTTCTATTCCATTTCAATAATTATAATTCCGTATAAAAAACATAGGGGGCCTAACACAAAATCCTGAGTTGAAATGAAGATTGGGGTGAACTCAGGATATTAAGTTATACACAAACAAGAAAAGTAACAAATAGAACTAAAGTTCAACTTACGTAAAAATATTTGCAACATGTTTATTGTTGATGAAAAATGACAGGCCAGTACCAATTGAAAACATTTTTTCACAATTTTGAAAAGAATATATTAAAATACTGAAAGATTTTATATACCACAGGTCACATTAAACTGGTATTTAGAGTAGTCGCTGATGACATGACCCATGACTAAGATAAAACTGACAAACGTTGTTTACAGTCACCACGAAATAATTGTTTTGATTCACAGGCCTAAATAAGTTTTAAAAACTTCCTGTGAAAATTCTCAACTGAAAAATATCACAAGGATCTATTTTTGTATGCATGGAAAGAAGTAGTCAGTGCCATTTGTTTTTTTAATTTACGATTCATTTACACACCAAATTTTCTCTGGGGAAAAATAAAAAAAATATATACATTGGAAAGCTTGAAATAAATGTAAACAAATCGCCACATACTTGACTTATGATTTATTTAGGAAGCCAAGAAAATTATTCAAGACTAAAAATAAAACTATAATGACTATGTAGGTTCCTATGTTTTAAAAGTTAAGTTAAAAAAGGGTATTGTTGGACATTATCTGACGAGAGAGATCCCGTGAAAGTGTTTCATCATCGTCACTAGTGTCGACGTCGCTATCGCTGAGCTCGAGCTCGAGCTCAAGACGTGTGGCTGCTTTGATGACCAGTTCACGCTCGACTGTGTCACTAATGTCTCTCCATCTTCTGACACATACACGGAACTTTCTCCAACTCTTTTCCGAGAAAGGTACAACCTTTGTATCGACGCTGGATAATTTTATAATACATTATTTTTGCAACATTTTTTCCGCAGCCGGGCCCAGTAGGGCAGCCTTGATGTATTTTGTTGTGTCGATATGTGCAGAGGTCATGACTTCGTGATGAACGTAACAACTATAGCTATAAGTTTACCTACCGCAACTGCTGCCGCGCGGTCTTGTAAAGCTAACGTTGATTGGTCATTGATGAGGTCATACTTTTCTCAGTCTCGCACTTTGCTTCGAAAAAATGGCAGTCAAAATGTGGCCATTACAAGCAAACTGGCTAAAAGAGCGATTGTGGATTTATGATACGTTGATTTCTATATTTTTCTTCTTAATTCAAGATAATAAAAATGCTCATCTTTGATATGCGTCGCGAAACTGCACGATAACGGGCTACGCCCGCTTGTCTTATAGGCCAAATTATAATTTAAAATGGCGGTCATTTTGAATTTCAAAAGGGTGCCTTTTTAAAAAATGGTACCTTATTTTTTTTTTAAATCGGCACCCCAATATTGACAAATTTAGCTAATAAAATCCATTTTGGCACGAAAATCCAGCTGGACCCAAGTTAATGAGATAGGGACCTGTACTATATATAAAACACAACAGATAAAATTAAAATCCAGTATGGCATAACTAACTAATGCAGTACAAATTCAAGTGGAAATTAATAATCTAAACATGTGATCAAAGGATAATCATTAAGATTGCCATACAATGGCTGTATCTTAAAAAAGAAAAAAATTCCCCCACATGGGTGTCTGTTGCCTTCACATAGAATACCTGGAGTTAAATCACCGGCTGGTAATTTTTTTTTTTTTTCATCTCAGAAAACACCAAGAAAAAAAATTGACATATAAAAATTAAAAATTAATACAGCCTGCAGTACGGACCACAGTAAGGAGAAAGATCAATATAGACTGGTAGCAGCTACAAGAGGGGGTGTTTCAATGACTCTAGATATACATAAAGATGCCACACGACAGTCAGTTCTTGATTAGTTTTGTGAGCTAAACTTCCCAAATGGTGCAAACAAGGCAACTGACCTGTTTTTACATGATCTGAAAGCTAACATAGCAACCTTCAGCGGAGATGTGGTGCCAAACATGATAAATGGCAAGCCATTGTATGAGGAACTATTTTGAGCACATCAGAACCCACCCAGTGAGAATGTATCTTGAAACAGCTGTGAAGAATGAGGTATTGTGAAAATGTTTATTTGCAGCAAAAACATTTATTTTTTGTCTGCCTTGTTAATTGTCATTTCTCTTCATTCATCATTACCTATAAAGACAATTGGTAAATACCCCAGTTTCTCTACTCCTGTTGGTGGAGAGCGAGTCACGTGGGTTTGCATAAACCTTTTGTAAGTGACCGGTAAAAAATGTTAATTCATGGGCGTGACACGCGACCTTGCAACTGTTCTTACAAGACATTTTCTTCATTTTTGTTGGTCGAGAGCAACCTCTGAAACAGTTGTGCCACATCACACGATACGCGCGACGCCCACAGCATTCCCTTATCAGGAGTTGTTTACGCGAGGGCAGCGGAGGGCTCTAACCATTTCATGGCTGGAGGGGTGTTGTGTTGAAAAAAATCATTTAACAATTATAATTTTTGCATTTATTTGACCGTAAAGGTATTTATGAATGGGAATCAAAGTGTGTTGAATCGGTTTTCAACTAGTGGTTTATACCCGTCGATTTCACCAAACTTTTCCTAACTTAGGATTAATCTTAGGACGTAGGACGAAGTTCAGATCTGTATCCAAATACGTAGGACGCATGGAACCCATTCCGGGTTATAAGTCCTAACTCGAGTTATTCCAATAAGATCGTCTTTTGTGATTTGTGCTGGTTCAACCAATGCAAAGTGATCGAGGTTCTACAGTTTTTTTTAACCATGGCCTTAATGACTTTTGTCTATCACGCAACTGTACACATAGTTCCGTGATAGACGCAAAGTCACGAAGGACATGGTTAAAAAACACTGCAGAACATCGATCACTTTGCAATGGTTATGTAATACAGTACATGTATAGCCTTTTGGCAGTATCACCGTGCGGCTCACTGGAGATTCAAAGAATGTTTAAAAAGTCAGTATTAACCGGTTTGGATGTACGAGCTGTATAACAGTGTTGAGAAGGGATGCACCATGATGGTTGTGGCGGCCTTGTGAAAAGTTAATACTCACAGCAGTACACAATTAGATGATGTTCATAAAATCCAAATGAAACCAAGATCTGGAGTACAAGTTACAAATGATGATACTAATGACCCCCCATAACTATAGCGATCCAGTGGGTTCAAACTCTCCAATCCAGTCTGCTCTAACTACAGGCCTGTACCATCTAGCCTCCTCTACACTCATCGTGACCAGCCGACCGTTAAAGTCTCATCGTCTGTAGAGTATTCTAAATACAAAATGGTCTAAACATGGAGCAACCTGGCTATTCATTCCTGGATCCGACCCTCCACTGGACATTACTATATCTATGGATTTATCTCTTAACCCAGGTCCCAACAATTAACCTGAGCTACCTCTACAAGGACCTCAGATCTGATATTTTACATCAATAAAAGTGGGGTTACTCAACACCAGAAGTATTGTTAACAAACTTTCCGACTTTGAGCTATTCATTATGTCCAATGACTTGGATATAAGTCTTGTCACTGAAAGTTGGTTGGCTCGGACATCAATCAACGATCACGAAATCGTGCCTCAAAACTTTACAGGAACACGTTGCCTTGGATCGGCGAGTTGGTCTTTGAAAAGCGTTTTGTGACCCTTTATCATAAAATGCATATGGTTAGAAAGATGATGCAAAAGTAGAATACAATGATCTACACAAATATGCCTCGAAATTGCGTGATTTTCTTTTTACCTCGTCCAATAACACGGTCGGTCATTTATGGGAGTCAAAATTTTGACTCCCATAAATGGCCGACCGTGATAGTTCGCGACGTAAAAAGAAAACCGTGCAGTTTTGAGAGATTCTTGTGTGGATCATTATATTCTACTTTGAAAACATTTTTCTAACCATATACATTTCATGAGAAACGGTTTCAAACGCTTTTTATCCGATCCGATCCAAGGCAACGTGTTCCTTTAACATCGTTCGTTGACAGAAACCGTAATGGCGGTCTACATAGCTGCTAGACCTTCTTTTTCACCCAACACTGTTGCAATTTTTCCCATATGAATTGTTGGAAATCATCTACCAGCGGGGGAAAAATTTTATTCGACTGCTGCTATAGACCACCTAACGCATCTGCTTAATGGCATAACCTTTTTTCAGGAGTGTCTCAACTCTGTTTTGGCTGTTAACCAAAATTACCTGGCTTTCTACATCTGTGGTGATTTTAACTTTTAACTGTTTTGATTTTGATGAACAGCCAAAAGTCTTACAGGATAGCTTGACAAGATTACACCAGACTTCGTTTTCTTTACATGTTTTATTCACTTAAGTATACTTTTTCAAGTAGAAACCAAATTTAATCTTTGAATGTGTGATGTTTATCACTCTCATGTTACATTTGTTCTGTGTTTCATTGTCAGAGAGGATAATAAATACCTTGGCTTGGAGCCCTTGGTAAGGATGCCTCACCAGGGTTTATATCAACAGGTAAAAGTTAATGTAGTTACCTATATTTTCAAGGTACTAAAGCAACTCTAGACAATTTTTGTGCCATTAACTTCTGCACCACTCACCTTAAACCCTTCCATGCGTTTGACAAATAAACTTCAACTCCCTGCACGAGACCCATTGTAGTTTTCTGCGCTCAGGAAAAACTTAATTTGTTATGCCCAACACCTTTCAGAGAGTCTAGGTATAGGTTGACAACAACACAAAAAAAATAAAAACAATATTTACTAATAATCTTGGATTTATCATCTTTTGACCTTTTTTTTATATTTTGTGAAAAGGGAAGTAAAAAAATATTTAACAATATCTCTGTCTTCAGATGAAAGATTTGTGTACGCTGACAAAAACCCAAAAGGTACAATTCAGCGTGGGTTGGTTGGAGTAAACAACTGTTATGAACATTCAGGGTCACTCTACACTTACGTTTTGCTAAAATGACATTGAAACTTTGTTCCAAAACACACCACCAAAATGTCCAATCATGGTCCAATGCTGTAGCATTTGCTCCGGACAGATCTGACCACCACATATGGAACCAATCACATGACCACCAAACGACCACCGGACCAGCCATTAAACTCTGGTGGTTTGTTTTATGACGGTATGAAGTTGGTAATACACGGAAGCCCGATATTTCAAAATAATTATTTGTTAAGTTATGCATAGAAATGAAAATAAATGCAGTGAAATACAGTGGCATTGCTCGGAGAAGATTGCTCGTACCAATGCCTAAAGAGGATTCTAAGTGGCCTCTTGTTGCGAAGCAAGCTTGGTCTGGGAAATCCTGGTGGAGTTTGTTGTTCCTTGAAATTTATGCAGGGAATCGGAGAAGAACATCCATGATCTTCAGAATCTGATTCATAATGATTATCTCAGAGCCGATCTTGGAAATTTGCAACCGAATGATGGTAAACAGGTTTCTTTGTACAACTATTTGTTATATATTTTTGTTTCATCTGTTTCCAGAACACGACATTGACTCAGATGCACTGGCAAGGCTCAGGGTTTGTTAGACAACATGTCTTTAGAGGGTGGACTTGTTATCTGTGCTGCTCCTGCTGAGGCACGCTTCTTAAGCTGGTGTTTTTGATCGAGTTGGATTGCTGTATCGGCACTTTTACAGGGATTATTGTCATTGTACATTTGCTACATTAATTTATGGTGGCAAAACACTGGACTCCCTCCCTAGCATTCCAAAAACAAAGCTATTAAGAACAACTTTTTATCCACAAAGCTACATTACATGTACTTGTTTGAAACTTGGCATCACAATACTCCTCCATGCAAAAAACTTTGCTGTAATTGTCTACACTACCTTACTGCCTCCTCCAGTTTTAATACTGGTTCACATCCATCATTATGCCTAAAAGACTTACAAACCCTTGTTCTGAAACTGTCAACAATTAGAACTCAAGTTCTAAAGATGGTGCAGCTTATGTTTTGAGCTAACCAGCTGCAGTTATCGACGTTATGAGCAAAAGCACTGCTGTAAAGTAGTAATATTTCAAATGTATATGTCTGTACATGAATAATGGTTTTTATGTCCGCAAAAATCGTCGTGACGCGTGCTGAGATTGAGTCTTTCTCATTTAAAAATAAAATCTTCCTCATTTTCAAAAACCATGGGTAAGATATGAATAGTGCATTCTTTATTCGTCTTCAGAAGGACTCGCCTATCAACATTTCTTTCTCATTTTTACAAATTATTGTTAGACCCCAACAAATCAAGGTACATCGTTTCATTAATATTTCAAGACACTATGCAAAAGTTTGCCTACACAATTTTTGTCACCAGCCGTTGCACTACCTGCCTATTCGGGGCTATAGGTCTATTGAAAATATCCCCTTGATCATCGTTGTCATCATCGCCAGAGTACTGTTCATCGTCGGAGTCGGGGATATCTATTTCTCTTGCGATAATGTGATGTATAGTACGAGTGTTGCAGCTATGAAGGCACATGTTTGTTAAAGACGACTTTAACGGATTATCGATAAAGCCTATATTACTACTTTTGTTCAAGAAATGTAAAATATGGACCGATATTTTAGTAGTATTCAACCAAACCTTTTCCTTCATGAATAAACCCACAAATTCGTGCGGCGTACTCCGACCCAGAATAACCCAGTTTCTGCAAAAGCCGGCGACCCACGAACCATTCATACTATACGTGTGACGTCAAACCACGTACCGAAGCTTTGTACACTGTACCTCGGGTCGATGTGTGCGTGCAACCTACCATACATTGAATGGGGAACAACGTGGGACAATTATTAGTTTTGGTTTTTTTTACCATAAGGCAGCGAAAAGGTCCGAAATCAGCGAGTATTGGGAAGAACACAGCATAGATGAGGAAGAGGAATTCTAGGGAGGTACTTCTGAGGAATATGAGGGCTCTAGCGATGAGGGGAGCTCACCAGACGAGAGAGAAGGAGAGGACTGTGACGAAGAAGCCGAAATGCGTGGCTTTTGAGCCATACCGGTTCGAGCCACTTGCTGTGCCCGCAGTAAACCAGCCCGGTGACGGTCATCGTCAGGCCGAAGAAAACGAACCAAACCCTAATAAAATACTGGATGATGCTTCGTTTGATCAGTTTATTTCAGATAAAGTAGTTGTAGGATATACTTGTTGAAAACACGAACGAACATGATGAAGACACGATTTTTAATTTGTACTCCCATTCACGTACATAGTACATGCGACAGTACTGCTCGTGTTGAACGTGTATTGTATTCTTGAATACATGGGTCCTAAAACATAGTTATCAGACATGTGTGGGGTGGGGGATTTAGGCTGGCGTTTTATGACTTTTTAGCAAAACTAGCCAGTGTTTCTGACGTGTCTGAGAAGCCTTGTGGATCACTGCTCTTTCAAATAAATCATTATCTTTCACCATGCTTTGTGTTTTTAGCATTACGTATTTCCCTGCAAATCAAAGGTTGTATATCTATCTATGGACAATTATGTTCCTTTCAGATCAGTTCCAGGTCAATTTTCAAGAAGTGTAACCCAGTGTAAAAGTTACTAATTTAATATAAAACTATATTTTCCACTAATGTTTTTTGTGAAATGGTAGGTGTTTGTGTGGGCCTATTGTCATCCAGCCTTTGCTAACAAACTGCATATAGTGCACAAAAGTGAAGACAGCAAGCATGATGCGGCAGGTGGACATCCATGGAGGATCCAAACCAGTGTCTTACCATCGACGAGTGAATCGATTCAATCTGCCTCCACCCAGGAGTGCTCGCAACAGCGTACCTCCAATACAGAGCTTATTAGGGCAAAATGCTGTTGAAGGAACGCTTGAACACTTAGTAGTTTGAGTGTTGACTGCGTGTACGTACCATCAATTTCAAATAATAATGTAGAGCTATGTCAGAATAGGCATCGCTGTTTACTTCAAAGTAACTTGATATGAACTTCGTTGACCCATGTGCATCTACTTGAATGTACATTTTATTGTACATGCATTTACATGTACGTACATGTTGATGTTACTATTTACTTTGGATTAGGATTGCCTTTTTGTCATGGGTATGGTTTTGAAGCAATTCAGGTTCACATAGTGGTGCTAACGTGGTATGAACTCTTTCGTTTTGTTTAATTGAAAATATCGACATGTTGCATAAAGGTAAGTGGTGGTGGTGTTGGGGCTACCCCGGCCGCTTCAACCGGGTGCCTCCAGCTATACAAAGTACATTTCCAAACACTGATTGCCAATATAAAGGTTTTTCATGGGGGATGATGTTGCTCGACTTCCTTCCTTCTCTTTCCTTTCACTTGTACCCCTGGGGCCATTTTCCCTCGACCAACAATGGTTTGTGACCCACCTGAAAATACAGATGCAGCAAATTCGAGATCAACAGGAACAACAAACGGTGATCTTTCAGAGGCAACATACGCAGACAACTGAAATGATGGAGAACATTCTGTCGTTGGTACATTCAGCATGTCATGAACGACAAGGTTGATAGGAAAGCTGAACGTCGGCAAAGATTACAACAAGAAACGGGCAAGATGAGCGCCAACCAAATCTTCAACTCTTCCCCAAGGGGATCCTCCTCGACGTCCGATCTAAACCGTAGAGATGGCAGGGTTTCAATTGTTGTTGGTCACGAGGACATGAACACAGACCGCGTTTACCAGGATGTGGAGATTCCCGCGGACGAGTACGACACCATCAGGGGGAGATGCCGCGCAGTTACGGCTTTCGTGCAGGGGAAATATGGGCTACTTCTTCACAGTGGACGTCCTTAGAGAGTCAAACTTTTCAGGGACAACTGTTCTGAAACAGACGTTTAGTGCTATCTAAGCTGGACCATGAGTTTCCCGGTGAAGTACGGGACGGACACCTTGTCAAACCTAAACTGAGAGATGTCATCAATGACAAAGGCCGCCATGCATGACATATTAATACAAATTGTTCCCATTGTACAACTGTCCTGCAATAATATGTGCTTTAATTTTTTAAACACAAAGAAGGAAAACAAAAAGGTGGTGTTCTAGTAAATTACAACATTTAAAAAGTTTTGTTGCAAATGAAGGATGTATTGTACTAATATTTTTGTTCTTGCGTTAATTAATTGAGGAACGGGATCGCACACAAAAGGGAACATCATCATGTTGGGGGAACGGGACGCAGTAACAAAATCATTGTTTTTTTATAAGATGTGTAATCGGTGTTGTTTGTCTAAATGTCAGGAAATTGGACCACAACCCTCAGCTGGCCATATTTATCCCAGTTCTTTCAAAACACTTCAGATTTAAATGAAATAATTATCATTTTTCTTAATCAATGCTATAACAAACATGTTACAATTTCTATTTTCTTGTGAACTAACCGGTTCCACTATTCCAACTATGGCAGACAATGCTTTTAAATAAAGTAAAACATTATTTCTAAACATACTGTAAGTTCTTCATCCGAAATTAACCACATGTAATTTTTGAGACCAATTTCTTTTTGGAATGTCAGTAATGCGTCTTAAACAAAGATAGAACTTTTGCAAAATAATACTTAATTACATATATCATAGTTAATTGCACAGGAACTTACAGGCTTTGATTATTTTCTTTGTTTTCTTTTAAAATTTTACCATGTCAAAAAGAGTAAAAAAGGCAGACAATTGTAGGCTTTCTATTTATCGGTGAAATTTTGTTTAGCAAGAGTCCGTTTGTTTGATCAGTATCCCCCAAAAAGGGTTTTACTGAAATCTTGTCCAAATAAAATAATGTCCTCAAATTGTGCATTTTGCAAAATAGAGCACCATTGTACTACTTTAAAAGTTCTCGAATGAAAACAAATCTTTGTATCATGAGCCACTCGGTAAACTGCCTTTTTCCATAATAGACTTGAACTCAAAACACTCAACTCGAAATGTACATATAAACAAAAGGTTCATAAGAACAATATGCTATATAAAATCTTCTTGTAATAATGCCACTATCATTACATTTGGCTGAAGGTTCAGTAAGTCTGACTGAATAATTCAACACAAACACAACATATTACTCAGACAGCTTTTTGCTGAGTACAGTGCTGAAAGATCTGTATTTTGCACTTTTCTTCCCATCGAACATCGAAGGGTATGCCCTTCAGTAGGTGAGTCTGCAATATACCCAAAAGCTGAGAGTACATCTTGGGGTATTGCAGGTGACACACATAGTACACTCCAAGCAAAGTTATAATGGCTGAAGTTACAGTTTTATCCGTGCTTGTGTGGCGTCTAATGTTAACACCGTCTCCAGAGATGTAAATGCCTATTATGGCACCGCCCCTCTTTATTACCAAGATCCGTGGCGGTTCTAATCCAGCAGTTTTCAGGGCTGCTTCTACTTCACCATCAGGAATATCCTGAAAATTTAAAAAAAAAAATAATATTTTAATTGCATGCTGCCTTTTCATTTAACTAATAATTATTATTTAACCGTCCATATCACACCTGTTCCTTTATACTGTTCCCACTTCGTATTGCACTATTTGAAGCTGCGCATTAATGCTTTTATGTCACAATGCATGTGACAGCACAGAGAACCAGCCACGTAAGCAAGTGGCCTGTTTTCGCAGGCATTCCTTAAGACTATCATTTAAAAAAATAAATAAATAATGTAAAGTTATACAGGAATGCACAAAATGATTTTTTTCAAACAGAATTATTAAAAAAAATATATGAGGTGTATTAACATAAAAGCATCCGTCTTTAGTACTTCCCCTCTTGAAAAAACATAACTCTTATGACATGGACTGCCATGGGCCATGGTTAATAACAATCTACTTTAAATTTAGTTGTGCACATGTAAGGCAAATTCTAATGGGAGACTTTCAGACACCAGGGCCCAATTTCATAGAGCTGCTAAGCACAAAAATTTGCTTAGCAAAAAATGTCTTCCCTGATAAAAACAGGATTACCAACCAAAATTTCCTCGTGATTTTCAGCATTAGCAAACAACAGCTGGATACAAGTAACAAGCAATATACAACACATGGAAATTCGGTTGGTAATCCTGTTTTTATCAAGAAATTTTATGCTAAGCAACTTTTTGTGTTGACGAAAATTTTTAGCTATTCATACAGTAATTCTACTTTAAAAAAGACAACTTTGTTGAGAACCTTTGTGGTAGATAGCTACACTGTTAAAGAAGTGTTTGAGTAAAAGCCGAGCATAGGCCCATACTAGCAAATGTTTTTGTACAAATGGGCAGCGACCCAAAGCTAGACTGGACAAGTATAGCCGGCCACTTTTCTGTGCAAAGAATCAGGGCTAACTTTCCAATGAGTATTCAGAGAGAGTGACTTAGATGGCTGGAGAATAATGTGCAGATAGAATCTTTATACCAAGTCATTGGAAGTTGCTCATTCCATTGCATTGAAAAATGAAACTGAAGATGGTGTCTTAAGTCTAAGAAATTCCTGGCCTAAGCCAAGCCTCACTACATAATGCGATGAATGTAGGATGAGTTTAACTATAGTAGGCGTACATGTACGTCATTTTGTCATAGTGTAGTCGTACTACTACTGTAGTAATAGTAGCCTGAGTACACTTACATGCACAGTTCATTGCACTGTCGTGTGCACAGAACCCTACGACAACGAGCCAACAAAATCACTAATACCAACGGCAACTAACGCATTACTAACTCTTTTACGGTTTCAAGATTGACCTTGAAATATATAAAAACAAAATAAGCATGCTGAAACCTGTGACAAGTATTACTTGATCTGTAGAGAAACTGAGTGAGATCATGGAGGCTTGACACCACGAACAATGGCGACTCCGCACTTTTGGTCAGGCGGTTGAAAGGTCAAGGTGCTATTGCGCATGCGTATATTTTTCCATGGAGAACTGCCCGCGAAAAATACTAAGCGCGGCGTTTACGTTTCAAGCTGATTGTCAGCATTATGTTTATGTGGTTGTTTGGTGGACAGAAAAGAACAAAAAAGCACCCTCAACCAAACTAATTAATATTAGCCAACGTCTATTATGCACGAACTAACACATCCTTGGCGTAATTATGCCCAGTGCAGCCTGAATTCAGCAAATGAAATACACACCCACACGATTACGACTGAACACGTGTTTATAATAGTGAATATAAATGCATAGTGTTTTAGTTATAAACTCTTTGTGTGTTTAACGTATAAACGCGTCATGCGTCACCGGTTTTACAGTGTATGCACTGGCACGGGACTGGGGTTTGTCAGACTCGACAATATAGAAATCGTGTAACTGAAATACGGACACAAAATAACGTTCACTCGACACGATTTAAACTTCAAATAATCTTATTAAATAAATCTTGGGGGTATTTACAATTATTTACAACATAATCAAGGTGTAAACTAAAACGATGGCTTTCGGGTCGCCAGGAACTATTGTTTGCATAAGCTCACAACATCAAACATACTTATAAACAATATGCTTTACAGAATGGTTCTTGTGCTCCTTCTCACATCAAGGTCTAATTATCGCACAACAGTTACAATAAATAAATCAATGTATAATCGTCTCTCTTTGTGCGTCACTTCTCAACTTATAGGCAACGTAAAACACAGAAATAATCTGGGAATCGGGTTCTGCCAATCTGGCCCCAAGCCTTAAGTTTCACTAACTGGAACAACTTAAGCTTTCATAATTTAACAATGTTCAAAATAATCGTTGCGTCGTTAAAAACCTCCGTCTCGCGGGTGAATCCCAATTATAGCGCCACACTCTTGTGTCCCTGCCGTGGTCGTCCTCGCGATCCAGACTTGGAATACGGTGAGAGGGGTGGCTGATTCCAGGGGTTAACTGGTCATCTACAAACGAAATTAACCAAACGGTCTAATACTGGGTTTTCCAAACCAAAAGCACATCAGATAAATATATTCTTGGCACAACATAATTTCGTTAACCACTTCCAACACTTTTGTTGATGTTTTTCATCACGTCTAAACTTACAGGTTTTTGAGGTAAATTATCCCTATCACTGAAACTGTTTGCACAACAAATTAATTGACTAAATCATCAAACACTTGAATGATATTAATAAACCAGTTCATCATCGTAACATTGTCAAACTTCGTAGCCGTTATCGAAATTACCAAGTAAATAATAGTTTATTCAAACCACATTTTACTTCTCAACTTTCGTTAAAACTACTCAACTTACGGTAATTAATTGGAGAGGCGTATTTGGCGTCAAACTGACTGTCCTTGCTGAAGAGATTGGTCAACTGTGACGTACACGAAGGTGGCTCTCGGCCATAACTGTGGCTGACCGGCCCAATACCGATACGGTGGCTGTATCCACTCGCCTGCTGGTTTGGTCGGCAACCCTAACATTCACATTCAGCACGTCCTCTCTCCTCAAGCTCACATCGCTTTTTAACTTTCACAACACATTCTCACACTCCACATTAACTTTCCTTTATCCAACTGTTTCAATGCAAAATACAAAGGCTTTGCCAAAAAAGGAAGGGGAGGGGTTCTTAATTACCATGACCATAGTAAACTAAGGGTGGCACGCAAAGTTTGCCTACATAACATAGCTTAACAGGGCATTTCCTGTGCAGTCGACGCGTATGACGTGACAGAAATGCGGCACTGTGCGAAATATTTATAAACCACAAGTTTGGGGATTTTACACTATGTCATATTGAGAAAAGTAACAATTAAACAATGAAAAACAAATTATCAACAAGCGACTCTGACAGGGTTTTAATGAGCCCCTTGGCCAGAGCATGACCTCCTACGCGCTGGCATATTCATGATTTATGCAATCCTTTTGTAAGTGTTCACCGAGTTAAAAGCCGCCGGGATCCAGTGGTTTACGGCGGAAAATGGGGGTTAGACGCGAACTAAGACGGCCTCCCTTACAAAAATTATGTGAATGCTGCTAATTATAATAAAGCTACTTTATATTCTTGAACGAGTTACTATGTTTACTATTTGTTTCCCGTTCTTTGAGTTGTCTGAATTATGTTGTTAACCTTATTATTTCCATGTTTTCTTGCTTAACACCAGGTTGGCTGCTATGCACATTTCACATGACTGCTTCCCTGGTACTTGTTCATGTCTTATGGAATCTTTCATGTCTTGCCATACTGCTTATGTTTCTTCAGATGTCCATGAACCTTTTTTCCCTGTAACAAAATTTTTAATCAGATTAAAAAGTCACTCGGATTAAAAAAAAAAAAAAAAGTATGAGCATTTATATTTGTTGATCTTACCAAGACTGTGTTTATATAACATTGAATCTTGAAAGCCTCTTTACAGCTTTGGGTGAGATACACAAGTGTAAATGTTCACAGATTTACTCAAAAGTGACATGTACAGTATCGGTATCCGTATGTGTATCCGTAGACGTGCGAAACCTCTCTAATGTAGTGACCCTCCTCTCACAATTTTAACAACATAGAGCTCCATCCAACACTTCAATCTGTCCATAAATTTGTATTAATTCGCGAAATGTGACTTTTTTTCGTCTCATCATCATGCTTGGTGAGTATTAATTTTCTTTGGGTTGAATCAGCATGATCAGTTGATCCGCTAAACCTTGTCGTTAATGATACTCCGCATACAATACACCAGTTTGTCATATTTGTACACTCGACCATATCGACTGGCGGACTTCATTCTTTATTTTCATGATCTTGTCATTTCATTTCTAGGTCCCAATTAAAGACACAAAGACACGTAGGATGAAGGAGAAATGTACATGACAATAACCATCGGATCGTACATAAGACTAGTTGCGATAACGTAACCCTCCTGCCGACGGCGGAGCCGGAGGGTTACGAGTCGCTTCAATCGAAAAACGGCGAAACGGTCAAACACGTACAATTTCAACAGCTAGTCAACAGATTTGCTCAATTTTTTCCCCTTTCAAAAATCATGTCTTAAATTCTAAGAACACGACCTTAATCCTCAATATCTAATGAATAACACTCAACACACTATTGAGAAAGTATTTTGAACTAAAGTACAAAAACTTACCAGATCCCGGAGCGAAACAGTCCCAGGTTCTATTTTGAACCTGTCGCTTCGCCATTTTGTGACTTCCCGATGTTCATTGCTGTTAGACTAAACCATTCTGTAAAAGGGGTGTTATAGGGCAGCGCGGCAGTGCGTGTGCGTTGTCCGTTTACTATGCCCGCTGTTCACTCACTTAAAGCACTGCCGCACTGCAGCACTCCTTGTAACACCCCTTTTTACAGAATGGTTTAGTCAAACTCGGCTGCGGCTCGGTCGGCTGGTACCTGCGGTTGGGTTCAGCGCTTGGGGCTGCGCATGGTAACCAGCGACAGGTTCAAAAATAGAACCTGGGAAATTTGTGACTGTTTCGCTCCTGGAATCTGGTAAGTTTTTGTCCTTTTTTTCAAAATACTTTCTCAATTGTGTTTTTGAATCTTATCTATTATACATTGAGGATTACGTTCGTGTTCACAGAATTTGTGTCACTATTTTTTAAAGTGGTAAAAAAATGAGCAAATCTGTTGACTAAATATTTCGCCGTTTTTCGATTGAAGCGACTCCTAACCCTCCGGCTACGCCGTCGGCAGGAGGGTTACGTTATCGCAACTAATGTAAGACATAAGAGCAGTGCATGTTGTGAGAAATAAAATGCTGAGTCCCATCATGCATCACACTCACATTGCACGCATGACGTACTTCCTGAACAAAAATCTGTGCAAGCTGGGGGCGTTCATATGATCAAAATGATGGGTCGTAATTCATTTTGTGGTTGAGCAAATTAACTTAAAACCACATAACAACCACCGTTCTTAATGTGTGGTTGAGCAAAACTTATTTAGTCAGTCTGTGTGATTTCGCATTTTGTGGTTGTGGTTCTCAAGGGGATAACTCGTAAAGTTCGATGAACTGCAAATAACCAAAATGTGCTTACTTTATAAACCAAAATGTTTGTGTGTATAAAAGCTAACGAATAATTTTTTTCAAACGGCCATTTTTATATTTGTTCTTTTTATGACTGTTGTACGTTTTAATTGAACAGTTACAAACATTCGAAATTTTTTACATATACTGCATTATGTGGAAAAGCAAGATGTTGTGAATAGTTGAAACGCCTCTATTTTTATTCTGTAAATAGACGGTAGAACCCTGTTTTAATTAATTTCACTTGACTCATGTATAGCATGGTTTTTTCCCCACAACACACTGAAACATACGATGGTATAATACTAAAACAATATCCCACAAACTGAGCAAAACGTAAGTTACTTGTATAAAGGTGTTGGTTAACCATTAACCTTGTCCATTTGAAAATTAACAATTAGTGGTTGAATCCATAGCAATGCAGTAGTTGTTTATTTACTCTATACAGCTTGTTCAATATTCTTTTCGGTCAATCGATGGAATGAGCTGATGGTGCAAAGGTGATTTTATTTTACACATTCCTTTACAGAGCTGCTATTGTGAACCACGTCACATTTTCAATGTTTTTGACTGTACAAATTTACAACTCAACATTTATACACGTACATGATTTTTAAATGGTGTTATTTTTGCTGGACAAACCTCTAAGAATGTTTGTGTTTTCTTTTCCCATGAGTGTCCGAACTTGGAAAAATGCCACGTTTAGTTTTTGAGACAAATTTTACTAAGTGACATAATATTTTAATTTGGACAGATCAGCACTATTTGGAAAGGTCTACAACAATTTACAGCCACAATCATTGTAAGCGAGCCATTTCATAAGAATTTTTGGCACATAAAATAATTTGAAAAACTGCAAATGCATACTGTGTTAATACAGTTTTATCAAGTTTAAGTTGATACTCTTAGGTCTATGAAGGTTGAAAGATACATTTTCGGTTTCATTATGCTTTGCCATTGATTGGTTATTGTAAATTGTCTTTCTTCCAAATGACTTACCTATAACAGTAAAAGGAGGAGCCTTGTATAATGTTAACGGCAGTGTTAATGTTTGGCAATTGTAAAAAAAAATCTTCTCACTTGGTGTATCCCATCAAAAGCATAAAATTTTTGCTAAATTGGTCATCGAAGTTGCGACAAAATTCTGAGAGAAAAAACCCTTGTTGGACGAATTTGTGTGTTTTCAGATAGGAATTAAAGACTTAAAGCCAGGAGGCCTTTTAACAAAAGACTTCTATCTAGAATATTTTAGTGAGAAATTACCACTTTCTCAAAAACTACGTTGTTACAGAGAGAGTTGTTTCCCATGTTTTATACTATCAACAGCTTTCCAATGCTCATTGCCAAGTCAGGAATGAGTAATTACCGAACGTGTACACTACCTTCCCTCCAATGTTAATATGTTAACATCAAACGGGAAAATTTTAAAACATTTTTAATAAAAATTTAGGGAACTTTTGATTAAGAAATTTAACTACTGACAATAGCTTTTATAAAATACAAGATCAAATCAAAGAAATTCAGGAAATAGTTTTCATGTTGGGTCATTCAGTGCCAACTTACTAAACTTCGGAGAAGGTGGGCAGGCTCCGTCTCAGATTTCGCTATGTTGTTTTCTCCAAACATTTCATTTATGGGTGATATGCACACACACCAAATTTTAGAATCCTCTCCAACATTTTTGAGGTATGACCCCCTAAAGCGTTAAGCCCCGTTTAACTTTTTAACTTTTTGTGTTTTGGGCGTTTTTAGGGGCCTATATCTACAAATTTAGATAAGATATGTAACTGCAAACTAATAAACAGCGTGACAGGTACCCCCATCAACTCCAATCTACTCTCAAAAGTAGTATAGGAAGTTTTTGCATATTAAGGTTTATGTCTTTAGGAGCCTTACTCATACAGGTGAAGTGCATCTTCCTTAGATATGCTGAGCACATCTTGGGTCATCTTTAGAAGTGCCTCAGGAAGAAGAACCTTGTGCACGTATTCCAGGAACTAAAAACGTGGGATAGCAATTTAAAGGAAAGATTAAAAATACAAAATTAGTAGTCTTACTACTGGTTATCTTTCCATTAATTATCACTATTAAAGATGCATCAACTAGTTGTACTGGAACTCCAAACTAATTAACAACTGATTCCAAGGATCGAGTACAATTGAAAAATTACATGTTGCTTAGATGTTATGGCAGATGTGGCGGCTCCATTTTGTATATTCGCTTTATTGGAACATGTAGGTATAACAAAACATCGTTGTAGATAGTTTTTAGGTTGGGGCCCTTTTTTTCCCCTGACAAATTCAGAAGTGTAAAATATTAAAAATAATTGACAATTACAAAAATGAAAATAAACAGAGATTAAACTTATAAAAAGAATACCAGTTAACAATTTATCACTTTATTTAAATTCTATAAAGCAATTCTACCAAAGATGTTTCTGGCTACAGTTAACTTAAAGGAACACGTTGACTTGGATCGGACGAGTTGGTCAAAACAAAAGCGTTTGTAACCGTTTTTTATATAATGCATATGGTTGGAAAGATGTTTTAAAAGTAGAATACAATGATCCACACAAGTTTGCCTCGAAATTGCGTGGTTTTCCTTCTACTGTGCTAACTAACACGGTCGGCCATTTATGGGAGTCAAAATTTTGACCCCCATAAATGGCCGATGTGTTAGTCGACGAGGTAAAAGGAAAACCACGCAATTTCGAGGCATGTTTGTGTGGATCATTGTTTTCTACTTTTGCAACATCTTTCTACCCATATGCATTTTATAAAAAACGGTTACAAACGCTTTTCAAAGACCAACTCGACCGATCCAAGGCAATGTGTTCCTTTAAATTGATGGTCTTATTAGGGCAAAGTGTAATATTGAGTCGGTCCAACACAAACTCTTCCTGCTTATCGGAGAACGGGCCTTTCCAGACATCACATATAAGGTCCCCTTCAGAAAAAACAAAGATCTAATACTGTAAGTTATCACACAAGCGCGAGTGGAATACAGAAATATGTAGCGCTTCTGAGTCCCATATCCAACGAACGAGGCCGAAAGCCGAGTTGGATATGGGAGCGCGCATGTAAATAAGAAATCATCACTCGTACCACAAACCGACCGAACTCAGTTTTTGGCATTTTAAGAAAAACGCGTTTGAAAGTATGCGTATTTTGCACCGGTTATATCTGCCATAGTTGTTATGGCCATCAACTCCAATTTCTTACACAATGCAGAGAGGGAAAGCCAATCAGTTTTTCACAAGAAATTAAGATGAAAACAATAAATAACAACGTGAAATTATCATTAAAGTTGAGCGTCACTTTGTGAAGTGTTTTATTTAAGTTTGTACACGCGCAGAAAGCGACCTATCTAGATAGGTCACTTTGTGAAATTATTTCTTTCGTTTTATGTATGCGCTACAAGCGACCTATCTCTGAGGCACACGAGCAGTACCACTTTTCATTGCATTTGCATCAGTCTATAGAGGGTTTAGCTATAGCGTAGTGGGGAACTAAACCACGAACTATGAGATTTGGGTGTCAAACTTAAATCAAGAGAGGGAAATTACCCAATCTCAATGCAGTCCTAGGACTTGTTTTTCGCCACAAGTTAGGGTTAACTTTGTTACAATATTTGAACGGGCTCTAATGTTTCGTATTGGTTGAAACAAAATTCAATAGGGGTAAAAAGTTGTTTTGCAGGGTACTGCTGTCTCGGTTACACTAGATTGATAATTTTCCTAAACACAGAACAAATAAGAATAGTTAAACTTTCAAAATTCTTTAAAACTTTAATAAACTGGCATTCACAATGAGCCATCAAAAATGAAACTCAACATTATTTCAGGAACATAAAAGTTGAAGAGGAGGGGAAGTCATTTTCAACAACTGTATGGCTCATTTTAATACATTCCAAGGAGGAATTTTGTTGTCAGTCAAAGGTAAAAATCAAGGCTGTTTTGATTGAATATCATCAAAAGTTAGGAATAGACCAAAACATCCCCGTACAAAAATGTACAGACCTATTTTTTACAAGAATGATGTCATTGGAAGTTTTTGATGTTGAACAATATTTTGCGCTGGACCGATATCGAATACAACGGCAATGTACACCGTTTTAACGTGAGGTTAGATATTTGTATTTTTCCTACCCTTATGAGGTCTCTATCTATTGCCAAATGAGTACATCAACAAATTGAGTCGGGAAATTTCCCTTGCTCTTTAACCTATGTTAAAATGTTTTGTAAATGAAATGTTTTTATAACATTCTAAATATTTTATCTGACTATCCCGTATGTGAATGTTTCTATGCTGTTTCGATCAAAATTATAACAGTTGTTTGAGGCTTTTTTTGAACGTACCTATATTTGTTGAAATTGATGTCTTCCCAACCCTAACCCCCAAACCATGTAGACAGCAAGTGTTTGTAAAATTATGTATACATGTATTACCTTCTGTGCACACATTAAAAGTGTTATACTCGCTTGCCACAATAAACTGGAATTAAGATGCGGTCTGGTGATTTGCTTTTTGACTGAGCTGAATGTTATATTGATAAATACTTTCTCCCTATTCTTCCTAATCATATAAATATCAAATATTTGTCGTTTTAAACTATGTACAACTAAAAACAAATCCATTAACACGTTTATAACCTTCTGTACAAATTAACAAGAGGTGAACCCTAAATCAACTCTTTGAACACACTATAAATTGTTTTTATTTTGCACACAGGCCCTACCCTTTTCAGCAAAAGTTAATTTTAGTTCTGTGTCTTCATTCAAGACTTTTTTAAAGCTAGGGTGTACTTTTGGTAATTTTTCCACAAGCAAATGACCATAAAAACTTCCTTTTTGTGGTGAACTGAATCAAGGAAATTAACTGAGGTGATGATTTGACATTATTAACAATTAGATACTACACTTTCTTTCATGAGGAAGGTTTCGATAAAAAGTAAGGTGATCTTGGTGGCGTATAACAGGACTTGAACAATCACAAACACTCATCAGGTCATTAAATTTGCCCTCAGCAATTTTGGGTGGGCCTCTGGGATAGGCTGGAAGGGGGTAGTGTAAGCGGCCAGGGAAAACTTGCCTTGATCCATCCTTCAAATCGATGGTATCAAAGTGTGAAAACTTCACCATGAGCTTTTTAGGGCGACTTTTTCGTACTTCCACTTCCATCACCTTCTTCCAGTCTACGCTGTTACCTTGGACAGTTGTACGTACTTTTAATAGGTGCACTGATTGACTAAGTGCCTTCCAATCGTGGTTGTCATTTGTCTGGACTTCTGGGACTTGGTACCTGTTGGGTCCTTCTTGCTCCCTGAATCAACGTTGTAAGCTTACAGGGCAGGAAAAGATCCCCCGTGTTTTTCATCGCTTGCTCAATTGTGCTATGTACCGAGTCCCCCTCACTCTTGCCATGGCCAGTTTCAAAATAATACAATGTAACTTTGGTAACTGACACAGACTCTGCCAAAGAGTACATAAGCATCACCGGAAGGATTGAATTTTTATTTTGGCCAATGCACTCGTCACTGAAAAGAGAACCTTCTTTTATTTGCTTATCCAAGTTTGAAAGGTAGTTAAATAGATCTAAAGCTATTTCATTTGAACCCCGCTTGGCAATTTCTTCATGGTGCAAGTAACAAAACCCATCTCATACATTTTGTTAATGTTAAGGTCAGAGGACAGACTCTGTTTTTGGAAATCTCATGTGAGCTTCAACTTCATTTCTCAGAAGTTCATCTTTGACCTTAATTTTCCTCCCTCCTCTGCCCTCAGGCTTAAGAGTGTTACATGGTCCAAGTTTTGAAGTTTCAATGTGTCGTGCAACACATTATCTTTGAGCCTGTAAATTACTGATTGAGAAGAAAGCATTTCTAATTGCAAGTCTTTCTTCTTCAGAAAACTCATTACACCCAGGATTTCTAACGTTGCAAAATGAAGAATTACATCTTGCTTTGTACTTCGTTTTTCATGTCTCATCAAAACAGATTTAAATGTACAAATAACCCAAAACTATCAAGATAGAAATAGACAGAGAATTTTCTAAATAACCTTAAACACATCATGAGCCAAACTGTGTATCTAAATATATCAAAAACATTGTATGAATTATATCTAGAAACTTGACAAAAATTAACCTCCTGTGCAGTTATAAAGAGTGCTATTTTGCTCAGTAGTTCTTGTGACAAACCTTTGTCAAAATACCAATCCATCTTCATCCTAATGTTAAATAACACACTGGGAACTTTAATAAGATAATTAAAAGTGAGAAATAAGTGTTCTTTTTGACTTACCAAATCCACAACAAACCAAGCAATGGGCAGATGAAATTGAAGCAACAGCAGAACCTTGTGTGGTGTTCACTCTTTACTGCCGGTCTGCATACTGAGTGTGTGGCTTGCATTAGGAAACTTTTAGCACATGTTTTATTGTTATAGAAAGTTCTGTTACGAACCTCACATTGATCCCTGTGCCTTACTAGCGCCCTCTTTTGACCTAATAACTAATCAATGTATTGACTTGAGATCAATGTTCGATTCGATATAATCTAGAATTGCTTAGCTCTTACTTCCACCTACGTCACAAGGACCCTATGTCCAGTCAGCACAATTTGATGTCGGACCCTGGATCGTCCGAGGGCCAGTCCTTCTCCCACTCATGCATATTCAGTGAAGCTTTGTTTGCAACCTAGTAAACCACTCCCTCCGCACACGACGCAGAACTTTGTGCTTTATCAATTGCCTGTGTACAAGAAGCAATGCCATAATGACGTGCGTAATGATAGTACACGAACCCTAATGCCATAAGGTTGCGTGCTAGTGGAAGCCATAGCCTCACGCACGTATTTGTTGTACACGAAATACAATGCCATGCCAATGTGCGTAATCATTTGTACACGAAGTGCAATGCTATGCCAATGTGCGTAATCATTTGTACACAAATACCATGCCGTGTCCTTGTACACACACTCGATTGCGTGTATTCCTTATGTAGTTGCATTTTGTACACAGGTGATTTAGCGTGTAATTCCCAATGTAATATCCTCATGCACATTCTTAATTGTACACAAGCAATGGCAAGCCCCGTCTTACTCTCAACTGTCAATCACTTTAACCTTACTACCCACAACTCCTTATTTGGGTTATCAACTCGCCACGTCCGACGACCTTCCAGCGTTGCAATCTTCAATTGGTCAAGACCCCTAATTGGCTTATGTTTAATTCATTTCTATACTCCAGCTTTCTATAAAAGCCCAGGATTTTCCTCATTCGGGGCAGAGACGGAGAATAGAGGGCATGTTATGATGTTGAGGAGTAACAACTCCAGACAATAACTCGATGTATACTCCGAGTAAATGCTCCAACCACATTCCAGATATTATGTTCCAGATATTAGTACTCCATAGACCCAGTACCTCAGTTCTCCTTTTTATGATTAGTGGCTTATAAACCGAATATTAACACTAGTGGCATTATTGCGCTACCACATCACATGTTGTAATGTCATAAGTGATTCAGCTGTGAATAAATTACCAGTTCATGTTGTCAGTAAAGTCAGACTCTTGCAACTTTATTGTCTTCCTCGTATGTGATAGGCCAGCACACTCGCCTCATGCGAGGAATGCAACACTGGTGGCTAGCGGTGGGATTCTGACTTTAACACGCCTCTGCCATGAACACTGAATAGTGATATCAGCCATTACGAACGCTTACTCAGACAACCATATGAGTTCTGAAAATAAAGAAACCCTCCACTTGTGTGAACACTTGCTCTGAACTTCAGTGCTCCAGACTGTGCTGTCACAGTCAAATATATAACAATAAATTATAACAGTCTCTGGTTCAGCCCGCCCTCACAGCATTATGCCAAAGAAAAATAGAAGATCACGCAGGCTTAATGCCCTTGAAGATAATGACGATTTCGAGCACTCCTTTGAGTCTCCAGGGCATGACATGAGCCAGCTGGAGGCGCTAAGACAAGAACTAAAACAGGCAGAGAAACGTGCAGTGGAAGCCGAGCGGAAAGCTGCCGCTCTTTTGAGTGCGCCCTCTTTGCCCGAGACACCACCGTCTCCTCAACTAGCCTCGATCTCTATACCATACCTCAACGATGAAACTACTCTTCATACATCTAGTTCACCTGCAAAGAGTGAACAACCCGACAATAACAACTCATATATACCAGCTTCTGTTAATAAGACATCAAAGAACACGTTCACCGTTCCCCTGCCTAGACAAAGTGAATTTGATGGCACGAGGGCCTGGGAAGGATTCATCCGCCCCTTCATGGGCCTAGCCGAAGCCTGTGAATGGTCCTCAGCTGAGAAGAAATTTCGCTTGGTTAGCAGTCTAAAAGGAAAAGCGGCAGAGTTTGCTTTTCAACAACTTGACCCTTCTACAATAGAAGACTTCGATAAGTTGGTCGAAGCTCTACAGAGCAGATTTGCCGAACAGTTAACACAAAACACTTGGCTAGCCATGCTAGACAACAAGAAATTCCTACCGAAAGACAACTTGACCGAGTATGTGGCTGAAGTTCGTCGCCTCGTCATGAGAGGCTACCCGACAGCGGATTTCAAGACTCGTGAGAGCATTTCCCTACGTCATTTCTTAAAGGGGCTCCCTGATCAGCAAATGACTGTATCCATCGGCATGACAAATCCACAAACACTTGAAGAAGCACGCACGGCAGTTGAAAATTACTTGAGCTTGAGGGAAAGTGTTGCCCCCAGCAAAAACTCTCTTAGAGTTCATGCCGTACACCAGTCGCCTGCAGCTCCTATCCCAACTGCTACGGACATGGATAAGTCTATGGACTCCAAGTTTGTGACACAGAAGGAAATGAAACAATTCACGGACAATCTAGATCGCCGACTAACGGGAATAGTCCGTCTGGTTAAAAATAACCAGCCACCAAGCAAGGGCTACGGCTCAGAAAAGAACGTGCTACAATTGTCAGGAGACGGGTCACTTTGCCAACAACTGCCCCAAGATGTCAGCCAAGGAGTCACAGCCCACTGTGAACAAACCCAACCCAACGGGAAACTAGGAGGGACCGTGCCGTCCGGCCTGGCACTGGTCCAAACCCCACCCGAACATTCCATCATTCGGATGAGCAGGCATCAATTTAAGGGCATGTCTGCATTTCTACAAGTAAAGACATACGGTTTAAACGCCGAACTTTAAGTAGATACTGGTGCAGCAGTCACCATTATTTCGTCAGCACTTTTTGGCAATATAACCGCTGAAAAGCGCCCTGAACTAAGACACCAAAGTCAACCCATGAGATTAGAGACCGCAAACAGTGAACTCATAGAAGTTGAAGGCGTTGTTACAATAGACATTACCATTGGTGTTCAATCATACCAGTGGGACGCGTTGGTGGCACCAATCAGAGATGAAGGGATAATCGGCTATGATTTTCTGTATTTTTATGATTGCATACTGGAGGCACGACGCGGCATTAAAATTGCCGGTACTTGGGTACAGTGGACAATAAAGGGAGAACCCCCTGGCGTTATGAAAATAACCCTAAAGGAAAACACCATCATCCCAGCTTGCAGTGAATGGATTGCTGAAGGTGTAGCTAATATAAACGAACTGAACTCGATCTATGCAGTTGTAGAACCTGCGAGGAATGCCAACATTAACGCGAACCTTGTCATCGGCTCCTCGCTTGTCGACAAAAGTAGAAGTGACATTGGCATTCCCGTTAGAGTCATGAACATTTCACCGGAAGACATTGAACTTCATGCAGGAACCACACTTGGATACCTGCATGAAGTCGAAACAGTCGGACTCATTGATCAACACGAGAACGGTGAAATGGATCAGTTCTTTCGAGCGGCACGTGTGTGCAGTTTGCATGCATGTGAACCCCAGTCGCAGGACCCTTTGACCCCTCAGCCCCCTGTTGTAACACGAAATGGTCGGATAATCTTAAACAACTCTATGATCGCAGCTGTAAAGACTTATCCATTCCCCAGCAAAACTCATTGGCACAACTGCTCAATAGGCACGAGAAATCTTTTGCCAATTCTACTGAAGACTTGGGCCGCACGTCAATTGTTCAACATTCGATTGACGTCGGTGACGCACGCCCGATACGTCAACCACCGAGACGTCCCCCTAAAGCGTTTCAAGGAGAGGAAGAAACGTGATCGAAAGCCAGTTAAGAGCCGGAGTGATACAAGAGTCAACTTCGCCCTGGGCATCCCCCATGGTTTTCGTTCGGAAGAAAGACGGCACAACTCGTCCATGTGTTGATTACCGCCTATTAAACAATGTCACAAAACGCAACGCATACCCTCTACCACGAGTTGACGATTGCCTCGACTGCATTAGTGGTGCTAAAATGTTTAGCACACTTGATCTCCAGTCCGGTTATTGGCAGATAGAAGTCAATAAACAGGACCGTTCAAAGACGGCTTTCGTCACTCGCAGTGGTCTATATGAGTACGTGACCATGCCCTTCGGACTCTGTAACGCACCAAGCACGTTTGAGCGCTGCATGGAACTGATTTTGAAGGGGCTTCAGTGGAAAACCCTCTTAATTTACCTCGATGATGTGATCATCTTGTCATCGACATTCGAAGAGCACATAGAACGACTTGACGAGGTGCTTAAGAGGCTTGGGAATGCTGGACTCAAACTCAAGCCGAGTAAATGTGAACTTTTCCGAGAAGAAGTGTTGTTTCTTGGACACACCATAACACAAGATGGTGTGAAGCCTGACCCAAGCAAAGTTTCCGCGGTACAGAACTGGCCGATACCAAAGAACATAACTGACGTACGGTCATTCCTTGGACTTTGCTCGTACTATCGCCGGTTCATTGCGAAATTTTCGACGATAGCAGCTCCCTTAAACCGTCTGTTAGAGGCCGGACAGACGTTTAAGTGGACCACAGACTGTCAAGGCGCGTTCAACATGTTAAAGAGCGCCCTGACAGGAGACGAACTGATGGCATACCCTGACAACACCGGACTTTTTATCTTAGATACCGATGCTTCTGATACAGGCATTGGTGCAACCCTTTCACAACTTCAATGGTGTGAACAAACGCAACGTGACGAAGAAAGACCGATAGCGTACGCTAGTCGGTCGATGACCAAACCTCAGCGGCGATATTGTACGACGAGACGCGAACTCCTCGCAATCATAACGTTTGTACAATACTTCAGACACTACTTGCTTGGAAAGCAGTTTTTAATCCGCACAGACCACAGTGCTCTAAGATGGGTTATGACATTTAAAGACCCAGTAGACCAGATGGCTCGATGGCTTGAAATTATGGCTCAATTTGACTTTAAGATTGAACACCGTGCAGGGAAGAAACATGGCAACGCAGATGCCCTCTCTAGGGTGCCGTGTGACCCTGACGAGTGTCCGTGCTATGACGGTAGGACAATCCTCACTGAATTACCTTGCGGTGGTTGTGACAAGTGTGTCGCCAAAAGTGAACTTTGGTCCGATTTCAATAAAGTCGACAATGTAGTCCCTCTTTCGGCCAAACGGATCCATTCAATGATGGAGACAACGCCAGAGCCCTCTCAGAACACTTTCAATGATGACCAGTCTTCCAAAAGTAAAGGCCCCCTGGGTGTTGTGACTCGCCACACCCCCGGACCCGATCTAGTACCTAACCTCTCCTGGGCGACAGTCCTCGTGCTGTTGGCATTAGTGGTAACCCTCCTTTTCGATGGTATGAGCAACCTAGGCGATTGTATATGGCGCACGTGCAGTATAGTCACCAGCGACTTGTGGGTATCGACTCCCACTAGCTGTTTTGCAAATACAGATGGAGAAACCCCCGGACAAGCCCCATTGTCTAACGCCTCGCCAGGGATCCAGCACCTCGCCAAGGTGCAGGAGTCGGTAACAGACATAACCAACATCAGAACTGATGAACATAAAATACCAGTGTGTAGCGGAGTAAATTGTGATATGCCCTGCACCCCTGACAAGGGTGCCTCAGCCGGTTTTAGTACCGGGCCGCAACCTCCAAAACGACTTCCCTCCTCTCTGGCCCCGTCAAATCCAAACTGTGACTTGTTTAACGTACATGTATTATCCGTGGACGACGATACCGGTTCCAACGCTGGTCAGCAACAAGACACACCCTGGGTAAACGGCTATTCATCTAATGACATTGCTAAATGCAAAGAGCTGATCCAGATATTAGTGTAATACTTGGGTGGCTTGATAACTCTCCCGAGAGACCGAAACGAGACATGGCCGCTGGCAAAAGCCCAGCAACGAGAAAACTCTGGTTGCTATGGCAACAACTAGTCATCCACGACGGTGTTCTATACAAAAGATGGATAACTACAGACAAAACAATGTCCTACTTGCAGTTGGTTGTCCCTAAAGAGCTGCAAGACACCATCTTGCACGCGACGCATGATGCTGTGACCTCCGCCCACCTTGGGGTAAAGAAAACTGTTCATAAAACAAAACGGAAGTTCTACTGGTACCGCTTGAAGGAATCCGTCCGGAACTGGATTCGGAAATGTGCAAAATGTGGCGCTCGAAAGCAGCCGCATAAAACTCCGAGAGCTCCTCTACAGGAATATCAAGTTGGCGCACCAATGGACAGATTGGTCACTGACATTCTTGGGCCATTACCAATTAGTGATCTTGGTAATCGGTATATCCTCCTCATTGGCGACCAATTCTCAAAATGGATGGAAGCATACGCCATCCCCGACCAAACGGCACAAACAGTTGCACACAAACTCGTTTACGAGTTTATCTCCCGATTTGGTGTTCCACTTGATCTTCATTCTGACCAAGGCCGAAATTATGAGTCAAATTTATTCAAGTCAGTGTGTGAACTCTTAGAAATCAACAAGACTCGTACTTCCCCCTGTCACCCCTCAGCAAACGGTCAGGCGGAACGATTTAATAAAGTTCTCGTCTCTATGATCTCTGCTTACGTCGACGACAATCAAAAGAACTGGGATGTTCATCTTCCCCTACTCACGTCGGCATACAGAAGTTGCCAACACGAAACTACTGGCTATTCACCTAATATGTTGATGTTGGGTCGTGAAACACATGCGCCAATTGACTTGCTACTTGGTGGCCCACCCAAAGAAAAACATGGCAATGAGTGTGAGTACGCTATCGCACTTGGAGAACGAATGACGAAAATATATGACATCGTCCGTGAACATTTAGGTCAAGCTAGTAGCCGTCAGAAAAGAGACCACGATACGAGGATTTCCCAACATAACTACGAAATGGGAGACCTAGTCTACGTCATGGATTCGACAAAAACACCTGGTCTTTCCCCAAAACTTGCAAAGGCTAAGTGGAAAGGGCCCTGCATAGTCCAACGAAAACTGAGTGATTTGCTCTTTGACATTCGGTTCAAACAACGAGGCAAGTCTAAAATTATGCATCATGACCGTTTGAAGCGTTACTTCAGCAGTGATATTCCCACATGGATGAGAACAATGCAAAGGACCTTAATGAGAAAGTCAGTGGAAACACATTCCCCCGACAATGCTGTAAATATTCCCCAGTCCATCAGTTTGAGTTCTGATGTGACACCTATTCGACCCCCGATGGAAGATCAGCATCCTCCGGCATCAAGCACTGTGAACAATCCTTCCCCTCAGAGACGAAGTCTACGCACTCCACGTACCCCGACTAGATTCTTGTCCTGAGCCCAACCGCGTCCTCACTCAGGTCACGGAGAAACAATTTGCCAATGTTTTGGAGGATCGGTCCCCCATTATTGAACAGTTTGTAATTACCAATTTGTTTTCAACTCTACTTTATATTCTCATTTATTGGACCTTTTTGCTTATAGACTATAGTCTGTCGATTTTGTTTAGGTAGTGCGTAGCCCGAAACAACTGACAACTACATTTGACGATACTTCGCATCGTATTGAACTCTTGCCACCTTGGCTGAACTCTTTTCGAACGTTAATTTTGTTTTATCTCATTTGATTGTTTTTAAATCTGTTTTCTTAAACACAAAGCGGGACGCTTTGAATTCAAAGAGGGGGGCAGTGTTACGAACCTCACATTGATCCCTGTGCCTTACTAGCGCCCTCTTTTGACCTAATAACTAATCAATGTATTGACTTGAGATCAATGTTCGATTCGATATAATCTAGAATTGCTTAGCTCTTACTTCCACCTACGTCACAAGGACCCTCTGTCCAGTCAGCACAATTTGATGTCGGACCCTGGATCGTCCGAGGGCCAGTGCTTCTCCCACTCATGCATATTCAGTGAAGCTTTGTTTGCAACCTAGTAACCACTCCCTCCGCACACGACGCAGAACTTTGTGCTTTATCAATTGCCTGTGTACAAGAAGCAATGCCATAATGACGTGCGTAATGATAGCACACGAACCCTAATGCCATAAGGTTGCGTGCTAGTGGAAGCCATAGCCTCACGCACGTATTTGTTGTACACGAAATACAATGCCATGCCAATGTGCGTAATCATTTGTACACGAAGTGCAATGCTATGCCAATGTGCGTAATCATTTGTACACAAATACCATGCCGTGTCCTTGTACACACACTCGATTGCGTGTATTCCTTATGTAGTTGCATTTTGTACACAGGTGATTTAGCGTGTAATTCCCAATGTAATATCCTCATGCACATTCTTAATTGTACACAAGCAATGGCAAGCCCCGTCTTACTCTCAACTGTCAATCACTTTAACCTTACTACCCACAACTCCTTATTTGGGTTATCAACTCGCCACGTCCGACGACCTTCCAGCGTTGCAATCTTCAATTGGTCAAGACCCCTTATTGGCTTATGTTTAATTCATTTCTATACTCCAGCTTTCTATAAAAGCCCAGGATTTTCCTCATTCGGGGCAGAGACGGAGAATAGAGGGCATGTTATGATGTTGAGAAGTAACAACTCCAGACAATAACTCGATGTATACTCCGAGTAAATGCTCCAACCACATTCCAGATATTATGTTCCAGATATTAGTACTCCATAGACCCAGTACCTCAGTTCTCCTTTTTATGATTAGTGGCTTATAAACCGAATATTAACACTAGTGGCATTATTGCGCTACTACATCACATGTTGTAATGTCATAAGTGATTCAGCTGTGATTAAATTACCAGTTCATGTTGTCAGTAAAGTCAGACTCTTGCAACTTTATTGTCTTCCTCGTATGTGATAGGCCAGCACACTCGCCTCATGCGAGGAATGCAACAGTTCTAATTAGAGAGTGCATCAAGGTTGTTCATTTACCAGAGGGTGAGCGGGGGGGGGGGGGCTAGAAAGAGAAAGTGTTTATCCGGGGGGGGGGGAAACTAAAATTAGAAAATGGTTATATAGGGGTTATACCAATTAATGTAATGTAGTTTTCTTTGTGTTACCCTCAACAATGGACATTTAAAAATGGTTATTATTTAGCCCTGTCACATAACCACTAGAGTACTGGCACCTGTGAATGGAGTAACCACTGAAGTACTGGCACCTGTGAATGGAGTAACCACTGGAGTACTGGCACCTGTGAATGGAGTAACCACTGGAGTACTGGCACCGGTGAATGGAGTAACCACTGAAGTACTAGCACCGGTGAAGGGAGTGACCAACCTACTAAGGGGCAGTTCATCTGCACTATCATCACTTCCTTCATCTTCAGTTGTTGCTATAAAAGCAAATAAATTATATATAAATAGACTTATTTATTACAACAGCAGATCAAAACACTCTTCAAAATTAAGAAACAGTTTTAAGGTACATGGTGACATGAACCTGAGTGTTTGCCAAACATAAAGCTTGAAAATAATAAAGTTAACATTTTTGTACCTCCTCATTGCAAAGAGAAAAAACCAGTTGCTTTCTTTGTCTCAGGAAGTATCGGTGAATAGAGTAGCCACTGGAGTTCTCGCACTGGTGAATGGGGTAACCACTGGACTACTGGCACCGGTGAATGGAGTAAACACTGGAGTACTGGCACCTGTGAATGGAATAGCTACTGAAGCACTAGCACCAATGAATCGAGTAACCACTGGAGTACTGGCACCTGTGAATGGAGTAACCACTGGAGTACTGGTACCTGTGAATGGAGTAACCACTGGAGTACTGGCACCTGTGAATGGAGTAACCACTGGACTACTGGCACCGGTGAATGGAGTAGCAACTAGAGTACTGGCACCTGTGAATGGATTACCCACTGGAGTACTGGTTCTGGTGAATGGAGTGACCACTGGACTACTGGCACCTGAGAGTGGAGTAGCTACTGGAGCACTAGCACCGGTGAATGGAGTAACACCGGAGTCCTGGCACCTTTGAATGGAGTAACCACTGGAGTACTGGCACCTGTGAGTGGAGTAGCTACTTGAGCACTAGCATCTGTGAATGGAGTAACCACTGGAGTACTGGCACCTGTGACTGGAGTAGCTACTGGAGCACTAGCACCGGTGAATGGAGTAACACTGGAGTACTGGCACCTGTGAATGGAGTAGTCACTGGAGTACTGGCACCTGTGAATGCAGTAACCACTGAGTACTGGCACCGGTGAACGGAGTAGCCACTAGAGTACTGGCACCGGTGAATGGAGTAGCCACTAGAGTACTAGCACCGGTGAATGGAGTGACCAATCTACTTAGGGGCAGTTCATCGGCACTATCATCACTTCCTTCATCTTCAGTTGTTGCTATAAAAGCAAATAAATTATATATAAATAGAATTATTTATTGCAACAGCAGATCAAAACACTCTTCAAAATTAAGAAACAATTTTAAAGTACATTGGACATGAACCTACAAGTTTGCCAAACATAAAGCTTGAAAAAACATAAAGGTATCATTTTTGTACCTCCTCATTTCTAAGAAAAAAAAAGTAGCTTTCTTAGTCTCAGGAAGTATACGCACCGGTGAACAGAGTAGCCAAAAATATGTGTTCTGAGCTAAAAGTATTATGAACAACTGAAACTGAACTAAAACTGAACTACACCGGTCATTAATATCATTAGAATTAGACAGACCGGACCCGAGTGTGCAGAGTACAGATGGGGAAAAAAGTCATTAACACAAACAATGTGCTATAACTAGTTGTTCACTTTAAAACATTTAACAAGCAACAGCCACATTGGATCACACACCAATATTCATGGAATAAGGCATTGCCTACATTTTACAAGCAATGACATGACATTTAACCTACGTTAGGCCTCCATAAGACCATACATCATAACATTAACAAAAAGTTTGTTACCCAACTGTCGTTTTGATTTTTGAGTGTGTATGTTCGTCGTAAACTAAATTTACAGTAACAAACGAACATACGAAGTCATTAGCAAATGATGAAGAGAATATCATTCGATTAACAATTGAAATAGTACTTACAAAAGGTTGCCCTTTCATCAACTTCGGAAGATTTTCTTGACGACCGTAGGTACCTGACTGGCGTGCACTAGCACTAAGCGAATAACGTCTGAGCGTAATGTTTGGATTGAGTCTAGTTACAAGACTCTCAAAAAGTATAGTCTTTTTCGAGTCGCTTTGACTTGTGAAACTAATGATTGTTAGGCTAACGACAAGATTTACAGATGTATTTATTTGTATACCTGTAAACAAACATGATGTGTCACTCATTCTTATCATAATAGGAACATTTTAAACGTTATAAGCATATAGTGTGACCATAGGTCACTTTGTGCTGTTAGATTTTGTCATTATTGAACAACACGCACGACAACTTTGTTGTAGTTGGGTCACTTTGTTATAACCCAGCGCATTGCATTTACATTTTCAAAAAGTGACCTAACTCGATGCGTCATTTTGTGATGTTTTTTTTTCATTTTTCCTGTTATGTCGTTTTTTCAAATTAGCTTAATGAGCATACTAGAGAAGTACTCGTCCCCAATTTTTCACAGATTGAAGCTTTTGATGTATTTGTCAAATTTCCGTGAAATTTGTTTTTTGCCAAAAATTCATTTAGGTCGGTTCGTGGTACGAGCGACGAAGTTTATCTTCCAGTCTCACTTGCAACATGCAAAATTTAAAACTCCAGAGCATTATTTCAAGACGAACAGCATTCACGCGCACAAAGTTTAGAATGTAACTTTTGTACCGTTTGTATACGGAGCGTGACAAAATGACATTTCACAATAGGCATTAAGTAATAAAAATAGAGGAAGTAGGATATAAAACAGAGCTCGTAGCATATATGTTTTTATGTACCTCACATATAGAATACTCTGTTCTGATTGGTTAAAAAGGGAGTCATGGAAATAGCTTTGCCCGCTTTTTCTTTCAAGATGACGTTATATTGACTTTGCCCGGAGCATAGTCAATCGACTCTGCCCGCCCTGGAAAAACATGGATCCGTCTAAACACACTGTACTGTAGGTAGCGCAAGTGTTTGATGCGTTGTATACGTTCGTTGTGTCACGTCACAAACTACATGATCTACAGCTGTGAGCTTTATTCGCAGACGACCTTCAACGTAGTTGTTTGTGTAGGAAATTTAATTGTGTGGGAAATTTTATTGTTTGTGTTCATGCCAAACTCGCAACGTAAAATGGCTGAAGCAAGATTTCATCTACGTCAACAGAAACATCAGGTTGATTCATGTGGTTGTTAATGAGCTTTAGATAGTCTTCAAAGGTTTTTACAGCGTATTTTATCAGCTGCTTTGTGCATTTGCTGGCATCTATTCTCTCGTACTTTGATTGTTATCCAGTGGTGTTGGATTGGTATATTTTACCCCTGAATCCCTGAATCATTACACTTTATACATTTCAAAATCAAGGCCCAATTCATGGAATCTTTGAACCAATCAGATTAGAAGAATCTATATTATTTAATATATAAAAAGTAATATTGACTGCTTAGTATTTGGGGGAACAGTTGAAATTATAGGCCCTCGGTGATGTCAAAACCATGACTATGCCCTCAGCTTCGCTTTGGGCATACACCTTTGACCTATGATTTCAACTGTGCCCCTCATGGCAGTCAATATTTCCATTTTATCCCCCTAGTAGTTCGAGCTTCTGATTGGTGGATTACCGCGTACTGGAAGATAACAGTCCAAGGAAGGAGACTCACATGTGGAAATCCAACATAATTTACTTTTTGAGCTTAAAATAATAATAATCAGACCTTTGTTTCTGAGGAGCGCGATCGCGCTCCTACCGCGCTCCTGGGTCTGTCTTGGCGTGCGCGATGGACAGCGCTTCTCGATCATCAAGGTGTATTAACAAATACCTTGGACGGTTTCAAGTCTCTGATTGGTCAAAACCCCGTCATGTGTAAGAGTGTTAAAGGTGGTATAAATACCGGCTTTGGAAAATAGTGAATATATGTGGCTACTAAATCAGCATACATTGTGTAAACCTTGCGCGTTGCACTGTATCGAACACTTATTTATATCCCTGTTAGTTTCTTTGTAACTTCGCGCACTTTTGCGTACGCGCGCTGAAAATTTATCAATTTTTGAGTGCGCGTGTAATATGTGTAAACTTACGCCGAGCTCATGCGCGCGTTTTAATGCACAAAGAACGGATATCGTCCAATCATTTGCCTCCTTTGACCCCAGTGAAGGCGCTGAACAGATAATTATTTAAAAGAGTCACTGGTCTCAAAGATCAATAATGTGATTAACAAACGAAAGAGATGGGAACCATCAATTGCTCAAATATGGCCCCTGAACATGTCTGGAAGTACCGCCGAGAGAAAAGTCGCACAATTTGGACAATTTTAGCCGTTTAATTCGCCCAAAAAGGTATTTATTAATGGGAATAACAGTGCCTCCAGCTCGGTCCGTTAACAGCGTCAGCCACCAACCCGGTCATTACCACGCAGTGAAGACCGGGTTCTTGCACTATTATTCCCTAATTAGTATTTTATTCATAGTTCGACCGTGAACGGCAGCAGAATAAATATATTGGTTATGTAAACATTGGCACAGACCACACCTTATTAGCAAACATTTTTTCGTTGTGGATATTTTTACGTCCGTGACAAACACGAAACGATTTTACCTGCATTAATTCTACCTCCATGTTTTTAACATAACGCATTGGCCCCTAAACTCATGCCAACCGGACTCGACTCGATGATGCACTTACATGGGAGCTCGCTCCTCCCTGGGCAGTCGCCAACAACCGCCTATCCCGTTTTTAATTGGCCAAAGTTTTTGAGTCAACGGCCTTGTTTATTTACAAGCCAATTACGTATCGAGTTATTGCCCTGCCAAGCCACATTGCATTGTTTGTGCGAGCGGGTATTCGCCGACACAATCACGGCGTCAAGCAAAAACAAACCACAGAAGAAAGGCAACAAAGTTCAGTTGGCAACTTTTATGAGGTGGGATTTGTCGACATTTGGCTTCGAAGTCGAAGAAGAGGATGGAAGGCTGTGAAAATGTTGTGCAAAGTGTGCAGCAAGCACATAGACAGGATAAAGATCGACGGAAGAATAAGAGGGGCGGCAACAGCGTACATCCAATCATTTGCTGACGGTACAAACTTTGTAACAAAGCATACTGCCCAAAGACATCTGCAATCAAAGGTAGGTGAACTTGATTAAAGATATATATAACATTTAGTAATTTTTTTTTTTTTAAAAGTTCTACTTCAAGGTAGACTAAGTAATCAATTTATTTTCTCTGCCAAGTTGTCCGCTCTTGTTTGTTATGGCCGGCTAGCGAATGACAACGACACACTCAATATTGATGCCATTTCATTCCATTACTCCATCCACGTGCTGAGCTGGATGCCCACAGTGTATGTGATGTAGGACAACTTGTCACTAGTATTGAAAATTTTATTGAAAAAAACATGCCGCGTAGTGCGATTGTGTTCAAATTCTCCCAACCGTGGCACTGGTTTTCGGGATCACAGAATGCCTAGGACTTAATGTGGCCCATAAGTTATCAAGCAAATTTGGCCAGCGGTTATAAAATATAAAATATATAAAATGTCGCGTGCTGTATGCGCAAAGGACTATGGGGCGATTTTTTACGCAAATATTATGTGTACAGTGTGTACATCACACACACGTTGACTTTATGGTACTACTATGTTTTGTAAACACAGTCACATAATAAGTAGGCCGTCATGAAGGCAGTGGACACTATTGGTAATTGTCAAAAATTAGTCTTCTCACGTGCTGTATCTCAACATATACATAAAATAACAAACCTGTGAAAATTTGAGCTCAATTGGTCGTCGAAGTTGCGAGATAATGAAAGAAAAAAAAACGTGTCACACGAAGTTGTGTGCGTTTAGATTTCGAGACCTCCAATTCTAAATCTGTCTCAAAATCAAACTCGTGGAAAATCACTTCTTTCCCGAAAACTAATCCGCTTCAGAGAGCCGTTTCTCACAATGTTTTATACCATCGACCTCTCCCCTTTACTCGTCACCAAGTAAGGTTTTGTGATAATAACTATTTTGAATAACTACCAACAGTGTCCACTGCCTAAACTCACGAATGCATCTACTCGTCTTTATTGAGGGATCAGAGTAAGTTTACTTAGTAGGTTGGGTTGAAACTGATGTACTGGCGGAAGCTATTCGTTCCAAGATAGCATCAATACTGCATCGATCAGTCACCTGCCTTCTCCATTCTCAGTGATGGATCCCAAGCCAGAAAGACTTCGAATGAGAAGGAGTTAGTCATGGTGCGTGTTGTCAAAGCGGGAATGCCAGTTTCCTTTGTTGCAGCTCTTGAAGGCGTGGATCCTTTTCGAGATGTCACAGCAGCAAACCTCCACGAATGCCTGAAGAATACTCTCGAGACCAAGTGGATCCTGGATCCTCGGATTTCTAGTAAGGCCTTGGTATCTGCCACTGCTGATGGAGCTTCTGTAAATACAGGTGGGATGAGTGTGAAATTTGTGTATTTTATTGTAAAATTTACAATACAGAATGCCCCAAAGCTTTTTAATTTCCATCTACTACTTGGGACAGAGGGACTGAGATTGAGGCTATTTACCTAGTTTAAAGAATAGAAATTATATATAGCCGCCAAATAAAATATTTTCTTTAAATTAGGTAAACTGACTTCTTCTGGAAAAATGCACACACGATTAATGCAATTTCATTAACTTCAATTCTGTCAACCATTGTACTATTCACTGAATTTTTAATAAGTTATTAAAAATGTATTTAAATTGTTCTCATTATTTCTGATACATGAATAAACAATGGTCTCCCGGTAAAACTCTGTGATGATGAGCGTCCATGGTTAGTCATGATACATTGCGTATCCCATCGCCTCGAATAGGCTGTTAAAGATAGTCTCACCAAGGCTAAACAGCTTTTAACAGGTCAAAGATTTGATGACGGTTCTCTTCTATCTCATGAAGAGATCTGGCCGATTCAAACGTCACTTCACATCAACTGCACAGGCTCTGAAGGTTCAAGTTTGGCACTCGTTTTGTTGCTCACCAATTAAATGGTGTCAGTTGAAATGAGCCAAATGAATTTATGTTGCGTTTCTTCATGGTTTTATTTAAAGGTCGCCATCCGTGCATCTGGTGTGACGTTGTCAATGCTGATATGGCCAAAGAAAGGTAGACGCGTGAAGCGAGAACGACTGAGAGTCTGCACAGGGATAGTCACCGGTTCATCGCTGATGGAGGCCTTATCAAGAATGCGAAACTATACCACAACACAATCCACAAGCCATTTTTCGCAATCCCAATCTCTTCAGTATGTAGTTTATTAAATATGTCACACTATGTTCATTGTAAAATAACATGTTTTTGTGTTATCTTTTACAGTACCTGTTTTTTTATCCCCAGGTATGTCCTCCTGGTCTTCATATTAGCTTGGGGATCTGGTACAAGTTGTACACCGTGTTTGAAGAGCAAGGCAAGAGGCTGGTTAGGCAATAGCTTTAGATCTTGCTGCGTCAGATGCTGCAGCTCACATTGGAGATGGTCCTTACTACCTACACATTACCAAACTGTCGGACGTTCATGCAGCCAAGCTCAGAGCAACTGCCATCAGATATGAAATTGAATAACTGCAAGATCAATTAGCAGTATTCGAACTTCTCAACAACAATAAGTTCATCGACACATCACAAGTCGTCTCTGATGTAAACAAACAGATGAACTCACTTAATACAGAACTCAGAATCAAGGTAAATATCTATATTTAACAGGCCATTTAAATACATTCATTAAACATTAATAAGACCTCATTAAAAAAAATTATAACTTATGTTTCTGATGTAGGAAGATCTGGAAAGGACCAAAGTTGATCAACTGAAAAGCTTCCACAATTTTCTCGTGAGAAGATTAGATGATGCGCTTTTGCAGATAAAAGTGAGAAGACAAGCCTATTACTCCAACACCTTTGTGGGCAACCATGTGCATAAGTGCCTGATGGTAAGACTACAAAATATGTACTACGCAATTTAGTTTTCCACTTGATAATATCTCAACATTTTTTATTAATCACACACATAACATCGACATATAACACAAGCCGTGACTGACGAGGTAACAAAGCTTTGCCCTCCCAAACTTGAAGAAGCAGCCAGATTAGTAGACAAATTTTATACTATCTTCAAGCTTTTTGCAGATTGTCCCAATTTGTGTAGTACAGCAGAGTTCCTCAGTGAACCTGAAGTTTCCCTACTTGGCAAGTGAAATTAATCTAAATTCGTTTGTTTTGCATGTCAAACAATTTGATAAATAATATTTGTATATTTAATTGATGAAATAAAATGTTATACTGAGTATCCATTCGTAT
The DNA here is from genome assembly GCF_032118995.1 of Asterias amurensis. NCBI lineage: Eukaryota > Metazoa > Echinodermata > Asteroidea > Forcipulatida > Asteriidae > Asterias > Asterias amurensis. The sequence goes on along the minus strand of NC_092657.1, from coordinate 10,113,289 downwards.
TTTATTTTAATCAGATGAGAACATCAAGCAATTCCTCAGGTTCTACAGACGTGAATTTCCAAATGGTACAGTACCTCCAAAGTGTCACATTCTTGAAGAGCACTGCATACCCTTCATTCGGCAGACACATTGCGGACTTGGACTGCTAGGTGAGCAGGGCGGGGAATCTATGCACGCCGCCTTCAATTTTACTGCTAAGAAGATTCAATGGAGCAAAGAACAGTCTCAGCAAAGACCCTGACCTCTTCAAGCTCACCTGCATCATAAAAGAGCACCACCTGAATGTAATTCCAACGATAAGCAGTCTCCGTTGTAAATCTCAGCCCCGCAAACGCAAAGTCCAAAGAGTCAGTGTAGTTAAGTTTTAACCAAGTAATTTTTTTTCACAAAAGTGAAGTCTCACTCAAGTAATTTTCACTCGAGCCAAGTTGCAAGTCAGTGAAATTGGCGACTTGGGTCAAAGTCACTGACTCGATCGATGTTTTGTTGGTTTTGTACATGTACATGTATAAATCAATGGCGGTTAAATAAATGGCAGTTATTTGTTAAGGAATTTTAGACTCTTGGTCTTTGTTTCTTGGTCGACTGGCAATGGTGGTATTATGCCAGTATAATTTAATTTTAAATAAAATGTGTTTATTTAAAAAATTCTAACAATAACATTTATTGTTAATATTACTTTACTATAGACCTAAAAAGCCAATACCTAGCCAGTTTGGTTAGAGAGGAAATTAACAGGGTCTATGATCCAACATGGAGAGGAAGCCCGTCACGTACTTCTTGCGGTTTTTAAAAATGGCTTATTGTACAGTAACACATGTGCCACGGTTGTTTGTATGTAACACATGTGTCATGGTTTCCCCCATGTTCAGTACTTACCTGCGTGCTGTCCATTGAGTTTTCAAGTCTGGTTTCATCACGATGGTGTATTCGGAAATCTCGTCTTCCCCTTAATGGCTAAGTTTTCGACATGAAAACTTCCACAGATCAGCTACGGTGTCTTCAAGAAACCCATATTGTCTTCCTCTACAAGATTCTACTCTAACGAAAAATTTTGATGGATGTTGAGATCGTTTTTGTCGCCGAGTTTGCTTTGGCTAGACCGTTGTAGGAGCTTATGTTGCAGAGTGGACTCCCGCCAATCACGTAGGACTATTTTTAAATATTCATTCATGATATATATATGGTAATATTAAAGCAAGTAGAAGCGCCCGAGTTGACCACGAGAGGGCGCTTTCTTTAGAAGACACTGCGCGCAGCACGTAAAACTAAATGTCGCAACGAAAACAGCGGTGGGGCATCGTCAATCGACTATGCCCGCCCTGGAAAATAATGGATCCGTCTCAACACACTGCATTCCTACATGTATGTAGATCGCGCAAGTGTGTGTGTATACGTTGTATACGTTCGTCGTGTCACGGCGCCAACTACATCCAACTATAGCTGTGACCTTTTTTCGCAGACCGAGGGAGTACGAGAGATAATAGATGCCGCCAACAGCAAAAGCACAAGGCAGCTGATAAAATACGCCGTAAAAATCTTTGAAGACTTTATGGAGCTCTTTACAAGGATTTGCAAGAGGTTGATGAACTGCCCAGTTCTGAGCTCGACGAAATCGCTGGTAATTTTTTTTTAACTAACATGTGTTGACTACAAATATTTATTGATAAATAAAATATGCTAATAACTACATAAAACAATAGTATGCTTTGACCCGAAAATTCTGCAATAAGTTTGGTTTTAAGTTAGTAACGGAATTTGTTTTAATTTCGAGATAAATTCCTGGAGTGATTATCTGTGTTGATCATTATTGACTGAGTTATTATTGTTTTGGTTGGCTAAAGATCGTTTATTATTATTTTGTTCTTTGTGATATGATCAGATGATTATGAATTAAAGCAAATGTTTTTGTTGGGACCAAGGAGTAATTTTGACGATTGTTTGATTGTTTGTCTCTAAAATATTTTATATAAAAAATGGACGGAAGATGTTGTCCTTAGCGGTAATTAACTTTTACCAAAATATTGATTTCACATTAAAATTGACATTCTCGTAATATTGATTTTTGTTTTTCAAGTCCTTAAGTATTATTATTAATTTGTATCTCAACGAACAATATACCCTTTTGAGGAATACACGTTGAATGAAGCTGCGAAGTGACTCGGAAGAGTCCATTGTGTACTGACCAACCTGTCTGGTGTTCATGAACCACTCAGGCGTACCCGCGGCCAGAGTGATCAGAGATTATCTCCTCGTGGCCGGCCACGAGGCAGTCTTGCTCCAGCACCCTCATGGTGAGCATCTATCTGTCTGGGTTTGCAAGCTGGCGAGAGACTCAAACCACACTTCAAAATGTCTGTTTCCTCATATTGTGTTAACTGCCCCAAAACAGCCTTTACCGAAACCAATATGAGAAACATAAGGTCCTCTGTGAAAGTTTCAGAAAGGTTTTCGGGAAAGTAATTACGCCATTGAAATATAGACAACAATTCTATGTTCTTAATGTAAAAAAGTGTTGGATGCCAACACCGTCCCAAAGAAAAAATGAATCCAAAAGACACTTCCATCAAACCAAGACCACTGACGAATACATTGTAAAGCGGCCGAAGACAACCTTCAAAACGACCACTAAGAAGTTAATTGACGAGTCCAAATATCGGGGGTTTGGGCGGAGCTCGGGGGAGTTGTGATGGCGGGGGGGGGGGGGTGGGGGGGACACCAGTTATCATTGAAAATACTTTCGATTCAATGTTTACGGTCATACACGTTGATTGCTATGGATGACGTCCAAGTGGTGAGTTAATCAATGACGGACCGAGTCAGTAAGTGGATGGGAACAAATTTGACATATTGCGTATTGATTCTTTGCTTTTTATCGAAGAACTTTTTGACTGTTCTTTCGGGTTAAGTTTGCCTAATGGGTTTTAGGTATTTTATGGTCATTATTGAGATTAGTTACATCTACTTATTTGTTTCTTCCCGGGGTGTCCTTCTTTGGTTATTATAACATTAGGCCTATATCAGATATAAGACTGGAGAATCTAAAGCATTGGTGATAAATTAGGAAGTAGTAATAATGAGTTGCTTGTTTTTTTATATTTTCAGGCTTATACAGTGTCTACTAAGAGTAAACACAACCAAGAAGATGTCGATATCTTTGGTTGGGATCTCAACATGGAGCGATTGCAAGCATTTGCGTGGAGAGATGTAATCGAAGAGGCCACTACAACTTTGTACAAGGTACCCTGAGTGTTGAGCTATGGCGACAGGGCTGCTCGCACAAGTTGTTCCAAACGCCCAAAGGCCTAGGAATTTCTCAAGGGGTGCAAACTGTACAAGGCCACATTGATTGCCTCGCTGCTGACCATGACAACAGTCTGGTCTTGTGGAAAACTTCCGTCGAGGTAAGCTTGCAAGATACGAGACACAGTAAATATCGAGATGGGCGGATGGACACTAGTACAATAAATTGATATAACAGTTATATGATGATGCACTCCCATTAACAAACTTAAAGTCTTTTCTCCCACAGTCTAAGGATCAAAGAAAAAAGGGAAAGTACCGGCTTTCCCACAGAGATGATAGTGGTTTTGGTGTTTGTTGGGACAATGTCCAAATCAACCCACACTAAACACCAGAGCAAGGACCGAAAAGCAGATTTTCTGCTCTGGGCTCGGTCCTTTGCCCACAAAAACAGAGTGCCAACCCTTCACCTGAAAGACACAAGAACCACCCCTGCGTGTCAACTGATCCCAGACGTTCCGCGTCTCCATGAGAAGTACAGAAATCTGAACAACCTCATGGTATTCCTCGTCATGAAGATCTTTGACCAGCTCCCTGTCATGACTAACACTGCTGACATGGCCAAGAAGCGCGATGTGGTAAGTTCAGTGTTTTTAATGTTAAAACTAGAGAGCAAATTTACTGTTTATAAACACCGTAATGGTAAATAACCCACAAGGCACTGTCACTGGTCCACTTTTGTTTTTGTTGTACATCAACGACCTGCCAAACAACATCACCTCTCAGACCAGGCTTTTTGCAGATGACTGCTTGCTTTACACCCCAATTGCTACCAACGGGGACACCAGCACCTTGCAGAACGACCTGAAACTCTTGGAAACCTGGCAAGACACTTGGTTAATGAACTTTAATCCAAGCAAGTGCTGCACCATGACCATAGGCAAGAGAAACCCACCCCAGCATGAATACACATTTTGCAATCAAGTCTTGGACAGCGTCTCATCTCAAAAATACCTTGGTGTTCATATATCTAATACCCTCAGCTGGAACATCCATGTTCAGGAGTCCATCAAGAAAGCTCAAAGAGTGCAGAATGTTATCCGCAGGAATTTGTGGAGCTGTAACAGTGAAGTGAAATCAACTGCTTACGCCAAGCAGCAAGGTTTTGCACAGGAAACTACAAAAGGGATACGGGAACTGTTACTAAACTTCTAGATGACTTGGGATGGGACACACTACAGAACAGAAGAAATCAACAGAAATTATGTATGCTCTACAAGATGAAAAATGGTTTGGTTCACATTCCACTTCACAACTATGTTCAGCCCAACACCAGGGATACAAGGGGAAACAGCCAAAAGTTCACTCAAGTCAGCCATAAAGCCCGGGCCTTCAAAGATTCATTCTTCTTATCAACTGTTAAACTCTGGAACTCATTCTCGTCGGCTGCTGTGAACAGCACAACCCTAGCTAAATTCAAGGGACATATAAGCAACAACAAATACATGTAGTAGTCTATTTCCACACGCAGTGCGCAAGTTAGCGTAGATGTATCCGGCAGGATATTTTGCTGACTAAACCAATGGAGATGGAGATGGAGACTCCAAAAAAGTACTAATGAGGAGAGGTTGGTAGTATAAAACATTGTGAGAAATGGCTCCCTCTGAAGTAGAGTAGTTTTCGAGAAAGAAGTAATTTTCCATTAATTTGATGTCGAGACCTCAGCTTTGAAAATTGAGGTCTCGAAATCAACCTTTTAAACGCACACAACTTCGTGTGACAAGGGTGTTTTTTTTATTTTATTATCATCTCGCAACTTTGACAACCAATTGAGCTCAATTTGTCACAGGTTTGTAATTTTATGCATAATGCTGAGATACACCTAGTTAGAAGACTGGTCTGTGATCATTACCAATAGTGTCCTTTGTCTTTAACATAGAGCCAGCCCATTTTGTTTATTGCATATTAATTATTTGCCAACTATGTTTAATCGGGTAAACTTAGGAGTCCTTGAGGCTAACCCCTCATCAACTGCTGGCGTTATTAAGATAATGAAACATCTTCACTCCTATGAGCCTAGCCTTGATCAAGGCGCTACAGCCATCCGCGATCTGCAAAATCCCAGTCCCCATCACTGAATTCCGCCAGCGCACCCCCATACATAACACAGTGCATACGTGTACAGTGTACACATACGTACTGTACATGTACCATCTGTATACGGTACACTTACGCGGGTACAGGGGTACTTTCTAAGTAGCGCCTTGATGGTTTTGTAACTGCCAAAATTTAGGGCGGAGCTCATTATGCTAATGTATACTAACAACCTGTTCTCGTTGGTTGTTGGTTGACCTATAAACTCTCGCTGCGATGTCAATCACAACGTTCTGCAAGCACTCGCACACATGTGCTCGTGGCTGTAGTTGCAATGGCGGCGGGCGAGGGAGAAATCCCTACTAGTAAAACGAAACTGTAAGTCGCTGGAAATCAGTGGTGTATAATTTGCAACACAACTAAAAAAAATTTAAACAAAATATCAATCATGGGTTGAGAAATGGAAGGAAGAAAATTAGACCATGTGAAATGTGTTTGAGAAAGGTTAAAACAGTATCCAGGTGTCATGGGTTTCCGGCAAGATGGCTACTTGGTAAGAATTCTTAGGTGTTGGGCATAATATGTACAGTACAACGCAACCCATCCCATTGAAGCACAAACACAGACCAGATGAGATAAAGAAACCCAGCTGTTTATTTTGTCTTAATGTAGACATATGTTATTTATTACGTGGCTCGCGGTAAATCAAAGTTGGGGATCGAGAATATGTGTTGTCAAAAACATACAAGATGGTAGAAGATGGCGTGTGGCTGAAATGGGCTGAACAACAACTACAAGTGAAGTTCAATTTCATAAACTAACTCTTGCCATACTAGTACTACACTACAAGGTTACACTAATAGTACAGCAGCTTCCAATTCAGGGACAAATCTACCAGCTACGATGTAACTATGATGCTATCCCTCGTGTTATAATGAAACGCAAGACAACGGAAGTTGTTCGAAGTTGTTCAATATCATTACCGACCGGGTGAGTCTTGTCCGGCTCACCTGTCCGGCAGCGCATTCAGACCCCTTACAATCATAGCTAAACGTGATACACCACGCTCCCGGCACATCTATAAAAAACACGTAGTACAGTACATGTTATACAGCTAGCGTACACACACATACACAAGGGCGTGGCATGATTGCTAGCAGTAATACGTCATTCTCAATTGCGCCTGTGATTGGACAATGTTTAGAATGACACGCCCACATCATGAATACCCTTTTATCGGAATTCCGATAAAGCTTTACAAACCCATCAAGGCTGTTGTTTGAGCCACGTGTGCGAGGTTGAAAGTAGAAAGACACGACCGTACTCACGACTCACTATACTGTTCTTGCTGTACAATGTATGGTAATGTACATTTTTGTGTATGCACTGCTTGCGTGTGCAAAGCGAACCGGGCCGGGGAACAGCCTTGATCAAAGCTACTATGAGCCGGAACCCAATGGGGAAGTGCTCCCAATTCTCTGTAGTGGAGACGGTGTAAGCATAGAGAGAATGGTTCATGCGACCAGGGCCCGAGCCAATGGGGAAACAAAAAGAAGCCAGCTGCAAGGTGTAGTGGAAACTCCCCAGGAATTCCACAAGGAGATACTGCTACTGCAGTTAAGGGATTGATAGCGCTTTTTGAGCTATTTTGAACATTTGTCCACATATTGACACAATAATATATGACTCTGTGCAAGAAAATCATGAGGTAAATAATGAGCAATTTGCGTTCGTTCTTTCAATCTTACAGGATACAATAAACATGCTGTACAGTGGAAGCAGTACGACGTCCAGAGGGAGCCTTACCCACTTGGAGGTGTTTTACAATCATAAATCCATGAACACGGCCGTCAAGAACAACCTGCAGCATGTTTGGGATTTAATAAAGGTAAGATCATTTCAGCTGTAAAACTTCAACGACAGCTTACACTCCCTCTTCTGCATCCATATCTATCACCCAGTTCTCATAATCTATTAAACAATTATTTAATTTTTTTAAAGTTCACGACAGAGGCATATGTCACCCTTTATGCAAAGACAGTCACCCAACTGGAGAACCTGTCTGATGTGCCAGCCCAGTTCCCACAAACGGGTAGAATGACCGAGAAGGTTGAATTTCTCCGAAAGCTAGTCTAGAAAACTGTAGATTTCTGCTGGATGGGTGCAAAGGGCAAGTGCCTCGACGTCAATATCGCCCACTCACAGTCATACGGGTTTCGTGTCTGTGATGAAGGTACTGAAAGTCAATACATTCATTGTGTTTTCTTCCTTGTGCCATGAGCACCACTTGAAGTGGATGCCGGCGCACTATATTACTGTTCTTATAATGTATTGTTGTTAATTGTTCCAATGTTTTGCGAGATTTTAATTTTATTGGCGACATTTACTAGTATCAGATAAAATAGTTTGTGCACAGAAAAAGAAGATGCCATGATCCAGTGTTGCAGCAACCGTTGCCCCTTCACATGGTACCACCTGTCATGTGTCAACCTTCACGAGGCACCAACTTCCGACTGGTTTTGCAGTGAGGAGTGTGAAGGCGATGGCACTTACTTGTATTGTAAGGTGCCATACACGTAAGGGTGGTGAGATGGTTCAGTGCGCACTGAACGACTCATGTCGGTATCATGAGTGGTACCATAAGTCTTGGTTGTGTGAGAACATGATTCCAGGTAACTTTTTACTTTTATTTTCGATGATCCAAACAAATGTGTAGCGCAGTAGCCACTAAAGAAGAGGTTATTATTAGTGGAAAATATTGGCTTCAGTTTTCCCTACTCTTAAGGTGACCCAATATCAGGATGGAACTTTTTGATGACACTGACCTACAACCGTATGTTTTGCCCTTTTTATCAAAACACATGGGAACATAATTGATGGAGATTTATCTAAATCATTCATTCTTGTTTGTGGCGTTTAGATACGTGGTACTGCTGTGACGAGTTTGCTTGAGAAGCAGCCAAAACGAGACAGATATGATATGACCCGATGGGGGGCTTGCAGAAAAATAGTAAAAGGCAATCCACCTTCCAATAGATATGCTTCAAAGATCCCGAGGGAGTTCAACGCTGTGCGCAAATTAATCTTGGTTCCAAGACCATTGGTGTTGCGCGGTCACTATGCACGGCAAAAACTGTACACGCTTGTAATGAACGAACGCTAGCGGGCGCTCTGTTTCTCTGATTTAGATCTCACCATGGTCTTGAATATTTGCAACGACGGGTCTTAACTTTTTTATTGTTTTTCGGCAAATCTCCCCCGACTTTCCGGTGGAGCCAATCAGAGGCTGTGCAGCGGTTGGCTCATGAATAATAATCAATGTTGTGCATGCAGTGTACAATGCATGCAGTAAGTGCGTTGCATGACTTTTGCTTTACTCTGAATGTGTATGTGGGTTAACGTTTTTATCGGAGTATAATAATATCCAGATCAGTAGGATTTTAAACTTTGCATGGTGGAAATACGATAAACATGTAGAATTAAGGTTTGCGGTAACACCACAAACCTTTCTATTTATATCCAGATACAGACTTCTGCATTGCCATGATCGTGGGGTTATGCTCCCGACGTGACTGGTTACTGAACCAATTTTTAATTAAATTTGAAATGTTGTAGACTTGAGGCTAGTGCCCAACTAAGTTTTTGGATAGTAAAGAAATTCTGTACAGTATTTTCTGCCAAACAGATAACTGGTGGGCCCTGTAGTGTTATTCACAGTGAAAGTTGTTTTAATAATCTTGGGGGAAGGAAATCTTGAGGGATTCAAAAGCATCCTTTTGAGAACTCATTTTGAAACGTAAGCATAGCTGCAGATCTTGGAACGTAAGCACAGCTTGACTCGGGATTAAAAGCGTACCTTTTGATATTATAGCGTAACCTAAACATACCTTGGAGTGTTTAAGCTTAGCTGAGTAGCTGCGTAGCTTGGAACAAAACATTATCTTTTGGAGCGTAAGCATATCTTGGAACGTAAACATAGCTACGATCTTGAAACATAAGTGTAACCTCACATGGGATCGAAAGCGTACCTTTTGATACTATAGCGTAACTTGACTGAACGTAAGCAGATCTAGGAAAGTAAGCGCAGCTGAGTAGCTGCGTAGCTTGGAACGTTGACATAGCTTTTGGAACGTAAGCATATCTTGGAACGTAAGCATAGCATCTTGGAACGTAAACGTAGCTGCGTATCTTGGAACGTAAGAGTAGCTTGACTCGGGCTTGAAAGCGTACCTTTTGATATTATAGTGTAACTTGAAGGAACGTAGACTTAAGCGTATCTTGGAACGTAAACGTAGCCGAGTAGCTGCATAGCTTGGAACGCAACCATATGATATCTTTTGGAATGAAGTCGTAACCATATCTTTTGGAACAACTCATGAGAAATTGTGAATTTTGATTGCTTGTCGAGTGGCGACTACTGCTATTCAACTCACTTGGTTAATTGTGCGGCTAAGACTACGTACGATAAAAGTAGTCGTGATTAAATTCCTGCTTGGTATAACCACTTTTGTCGCTCATGACTATTCACAAAAACCTTTTACAAAACAACCATGTAGACGTCAGTGACACAATCTTTCAATCATTTCAGATGCCCCTTCGGCAAACTATATGTCACGATGAGTTAGTTTCGCGACTAATATCGAAGTCGCAGTTATTTGAGGCGACTATAGTCGGGTCATAAATTCCGCTAGTTGCCCAACTTAATAATTACCTCAAAAATAACTCTTCATTCACAGAATTAAAAAATGAGGGAATTCTGTTTTAACATTTTTTTTATTTCAACCTTTTATTTATAAAAAAATTCTCATAATTTGTTTAAGCTACTCCCACAATGACACTGTCAATATAACAAAATGTGGTATGTGACGTTTTGACATCAACATTACCTGAAAACTCATAACAAAAATAAATTAGGGGGCCATGAAACAAAATGGAGCATATTGGAACGTTGCAATCATGAGAAACAATGGATTCGACACCCACAAGCTGGGAGTTCATAGCTCCCAGGATTTAACACCTCCAACTCCCACGAGACACGGCATGGGCGGTACGTGATATTCCATAAGGCTTACGTTCCGAATGCTCCACGCCGTGGGGCCATAACGGACTCTCTGAATGCTAATTATTCGTTCGATTTTTGACCATTATTTACAATTCCCAATCTGAATAATCTGAATGGGTAGTCTATACTTGAAATTTCACTGTTTTCGTTCTAACAGGCCTAATATGACCACGGAATCACTTTAAATGCAAAGATTATTAAAAAATAGAGCGCCGGTCATATTGACTTTTGACTCGATCTAGTTTGAATAGTCATCTTCAAGTCGTCACATGATATGAATATTGCATACATTACAAAGTCTGGCCAAGCCTTCAATTTGCAAATATCCAAGACCTTGGTGAGCACAGACATGGTGAGATCCGGAAATCAGAGAAACAGAGCGCCTGCTAGCTTTCGTTCATTACAAGCTTGTACAGTTTTTGCATAATTGGAACGTTGGTTGTGTGTGACCGCGCAACACCAATGGTCTTGGAACCAAGACTATGCGCAAATGAGTGGGGCTTTGGGCTAGGAAATCGATCGACTGCCTACCGAGGGCAGTATTATTACCTTAACGCACATGGGGTAAAAACGCCCACCTGACATGTTTGTAGCGTTACTAAATGAGAAGGCGAAGACGAACAAATTGATAACATTTATCTATATTAAGTTGCCCTTGTATAAAAGGTAATGTAAAACAAATGTAGTTCATTGGTTGTATTGAATTTATAGGTCTTTTCTAAAACAACAACCACCTCCACAAATACACCTTCCTTAATATATATGCATGGCGTTATCATTCTTACCCCAAGAAGGTTATGGGCGCAAGTCCCCGATCACTGCAGTGGCTGCGCCTATCGTCCGTTTTGGGATAGCATTGTGACGCACCTGATGCATAAATATTAAGAGAGGCCTATTGACATCATATCATTGGCCTGTTTCACTTTACAGGTTTTTATATACAGGGAGTAAACGTTCAATTGTATTTATCGTTATTATTTTTACTATCATTATTACTATTATTATTATTTTTTAATTTTTTTTTTTTTTTGGGGGGGGTGATATAAAATATATTCACAAGGGTTTATTACACAATAATTATTATTCTGCGTTTAAAAAGTTGTTTGTATTTGATGTAATTTCCTGAGGATTAAAAACCACATGAGCTTTTTTTGTAAAGCCTACTTTATTGACATACAAAATGTGAGGGTGTGCCTTTTTGATCTACCCAGAGACCCACTGTTGGGGACAGTCTAATTCGTTTTGCAAACCAATAGCATTCTCAGAGTTTTTTAAAGACTGGCTAAGAGTCATGTCATCTAAATACTTAAAGTGAGTAACCTTTTGATCAGTGACTAAATCGGTCCAATTTTGGTACCGTGTGGGACACCGGCTTTAACGGTTTCCCAGTTTGGAAGTGTCCCATTATACCGCACTGCCTGTGAACGAGAATATAAAAAACTACAAATCCATTGTAAAATAGAGGTTCTCACACCTAAATGTATGAACTTTCAATTAAAATGTGATGGTCAATACGATCAAAAGCTTTACTAAAATCAGTAGTAATCAAGGCAGCAGAATGCTTAGGAACATCATCGGCCTTTTGAATGTCATCCAAAAGTTTGACTAAATAATGTGCAGTTGAAGAACCTTTCAATGACCCAAACTGATGTTTGTCAATAAGCATTCTGATGTCTTCAAGTATCCAATCAACCACAAAATCTTCAAATATTTTGGCAAAAATACATGTGAGTGAAATTGGGCGTAAATTGTTCATCTTGGGAGGATTAGACTTAGGTATAGGAACGATGTAAGACAGGAACAATTCCCTCACGCATTGAATAGTTAAAAATATTTGTTAATGGAAAACAAAGTTCGTATGCAAAGTCGTTGATGAGACGGGGAGGATGCAGTCAGGACCTCCACTCTTGCCGATTTTGATTTTATTCAGTTTCTCAGGGGTGATGGTAGGAGGTGGTGAATCTGACGGCAAGTATGCAGGTAAACGAGCATGATCCTGAGCCGGAATGTCTTTTGTCTTTATTCTGGATGACACGGTGCCATTGTTTTGAGTTGGTGGATTTAAGTCTGGCCACACTGCAGTTATAAAAAGCAAGTTTGGCTTGTTTAATGAGTCTAACCACCTTGTTGCGTAGTAACCTGCACAAGAAAAGTTTGCCACTGTTAAAGGCTTTCTGTCGTTTAACTATGAGCGACTTGAGATCAGGTGTTATCCACGGCTTGTCATTACAATGGACTGAGACGTTCTTTGTTGGGAGAAACTGATCCAAGGCACTTTGAACAGTTTGGTAAAAGGCGTAAGTTTTAGTAGATGTAGATGGTGCCGATTGGACACCGTTCCAATCGCATTCAGTGATCCATTGTCCAAAGTTCCTTTTATTCTCTAATTGGACGAACAATCTTCTGATGAAAGGTGTTTTGTTTCTTGTCAGCTTCCAATGGAATCCAGAGAACCGAGTTAAGTCACTTAAACCAATTGGTGAAGTTATTTGCGGAATTCGGTAGTGGTGTTGCATGTTCGTTAGGATTTTGTCCAAAATGGCTTGACCTCGGGTCGGGGTGTTAACAGTCTGACCAAGACCAGTTAAACGACACAATTGATCTATATTTAGTTGATTGAAATCCCCCAGTATTACAACACCCGAAGATGGATATTTGGATTCCAGTGAGGTAGAAAGATGATCAATAAGCAGAGCATCATGTGGTGATGGTGGCGGATGATACACGACACATATTAGTAGTCCACTTACTGTTCTGGGAAGACCGGCAGGTTTCTAAACTGAATACATTCATGTAGGTAAAAGGCGACACCACCCCCTCGTTTGGTCGTCCAGGGTTTACTGACTAAGGTGTAGCCTGGAACATCAAAATAACATGGGTTGACACTTGATGGAAACCATGTTTAGGTGATAGCAGCGATCTCGGTATGATTGGAATTAAGAATCATTTGGAGTTCATCAATGCGTTGAACAAGGGATCTTGCGATGATCAGAATAAGACTGGGTGTTTTTATTGGTTGCACTTGATGTCAATTATCTTTCGCTAGTCGGATCAAATTAGACGGGCAAATACCATAAGATCGTCCATCGTCATAGTTTTTCATAAGTAGTCCACGTTTGTTATCAATTATGACGGCGAGTACCACACTTACCCGCTCTAGTCCCCCGTGTAGTTTGCCTTCTTTGCCTTCGTTTAATTTTACAAATGTTGTGAGACTCCAATGTACACAATAATTCAAGAGTTAATTCAGTTGATTGTTGGCCTGAGTTTGAGGAGTTCAGAACGTGAATATTGATGACGGTTACAGTGATTCTGTGGTGCTTTATTGCATCGGCCATATTGGACTGGTACACGATGTTGGCCACTTGCTGCATCGCATTGCTGGGTACCAGCTACACTGTTCAATATGCCTAACGCAAGTACAGTGTTGTACACATGGTGAACAACGTGGAGGTGCATTTCGATGACTCAAGATTGCAAAATTGATTCAAAAAGTCAGTATTCCTTCCTATAGTTCACCCAGCGGCACACTCGAAGTAAACACTGACGATACTTGATGATGGAATACGAAACAACTTGGAACTAGGACAGGAATGGACATTAAAAGAAGGAAATATCGGAGCAAAGGCCGCTGCCTGTCATGCGTGTCATCGCGCCGGTCCAAAGGTGTGGTGTGTGGTATAGTTTTGATTACATGTTATCAAATGCAGGCCATTTCAAGAGCTTTAAAATTATGTTAGGTGCTTAACTTTTGGAGATATAATTGTCCAAACATGGCAAGTCATTTTAATTAGTCAAAATCTAAAAAAGAAAATCAACCAACCGACAAAAAAAATTGTTCTGGGTGTTCTCATTGAGTCCCATCAGCACACCAAATTTGATTTTTAATCCTTGATGCTCAGGTCCAAAAGCGTGTTGAACTGACACGGAATGACCAATTGTGTTACCTTTTGATTAAAAACTACGTTCACATGTATGTGCAAGTTACATTAAACTAGCTCTTTGCATCATCACATAAAGCCACAGGCTACTGTAAGATTTTTTGGTGATGTCTGATGCTTTATGGATAGCAGATACAAATCTGTATACCCTACTTGTAGGCCTATATACTTGCTCAGGTTTCTTGCAGTTACTTGACACAGCTTTTTGGAGGCAGAAATATATATACCTTAGACTGACAGTTTAAAAGGGTTACATTTCAACCTGTTTTTGTCTATCCCCGAACTTGTTTGTAGTTCAAACTATTTCAAATTGCGTAGTCCCGCCCCGACTATTTCTGGTTTTACAACAAATTATGATCGCCGCTACCCGCTGGCTTGGCCAGTTGGTGAACGCTCACCACAATTCTCGATTCGTGATTGGCCATCTCAAAATGACACAGAGCTTGCGTGACTCGCCGACATTAAGGTGTCAGTTGCCGATGCATTGACGTAAAAGTGTCAATCAAGTTGTCCGACGGGCGCGCGGACTACCTTTACGGTTGAAAATGGTTTAGATAATCATCGAAAAAAATCACTACAAAGTGCCGCAAAACACAGACCAACACCACTCCGCGATCACAATATACAACGCACGCAGCATGCAGTCACATAGTCTCCAATAAAGGCTCGTAGTCTTTTTACTTTGCATTCTATAACTAAGGCAAGAAACATTGAATGCTAGAAGGCCCTCTATTGTCGAAATAGCGCAGTGCATCACGCGTTTCCACCTTGACCAAAGACAGCATGGTCTGCGAAGCATTTAGTTCCTCGGAAATGTTAGATTGTTTACCGAAAACAACACAACGTGTAGGCTTTATTTGACCAAAATGACGCCATTACGATAGCTTGGATTGATATAAAGATTATTTTACTGTATAACATAAGATTGTTTTCGTCCTTGTTTTGTTTTGTTGATTCAACGAAGTTTTTTGCGGGGTGATGATGCATTGATTTTGATCACATGCGCAATGGGACGTTGGATCTTGAACAGCAAATGGGGCCGCACTCTTTTGGTATGTAAAAGCCTTGTGGAAATTACAAAGCAACAATTCCAAGAAGTAACGCACATTCAAAGCATTTTACATGCACTTCCGGTTTAGACAGGTCAAAAGGTCAAGAGAAGGTCACCAACATACCCATTTTGGTGAAGTACGTAAAGCCCTTTCATATGATGTATAGATTGTCAAAATAGCTTTTGTGGTTAAGGAAATAGGAGCTGATGAGTAATGACGACTGGAGAAGAGACTAACCGGAAGAATGTGTTCGTTGAATATTGAAACGCCTTGGAAACATACAAAAACGTACGAAAAGCCCTTCATATGATGTAGGTCTATATATTGTCTAAATAGCTATTGTGTTTGAGGACATAACTTGTGAATTTTGACGACTGGAGAAGAGACTAACTAACCGGAATGGAAATGTTTGTTGAAAATGCTATAAACGGAGCTATTTATATAAAAAATAAGCAAAAAACATTAACTAACCAAGCGGATTTCCCACCCAAGTACTGACTGGCCAAAATGTTGCTTAACTTCAATGATAGGACGAGAACCATAGTAATCAACGCAGTATGGACGTAGGGGTCATGTCTACGAGGCGTTTACAGAGTTGTTCACGACCGTTTTCGATGATGCATTGATTGTAAGATTCCATCACGTAGATCAAAAGTTATGATTTTTTTAATTAATAAACTTTGTATGTTTATAACTCAAGAATGTATGACGTCATCATGCCGTAACTAAAACAGAATTCCACTTCTATGCATATCTTACTATGTGCGAATTTGCAAATTCATACGAGTTTGGGAAGTGTGCTTTTGTTTGTTCTTGTCATACTGCCGTGAGTTCGGCGAAAGTGGACGATCGATCATGACCAATGTTCGTCTCTTTCTACAGTTATTTTCTCACATCATTAAAAGTCCCATGAATCGCTGAAGTAGGTGGCCATCTCAGCGAAACTTCGTCTTCAATTCCACATTGACCACTAAGCCATCACAAGTGCAAAGTTTGAACAATTTCACACCGAAGATTGAGCGTAAGTCGTTTTTGCAGCGTTCTGCCATGTACCCAGCTCAATGCATAAAAATTATATGCCGCATGGCACAGAACCTGGAACCGCGCCACCAATGAAGGCCTACATAATGCACACGTCCATACACCCCAAAACCGCGTGACTGAACCGCATACAATGTACACATCAAATCTTTACGTGCAACTATTGGGGGAATTTCGTAGTTCTTTACATTTGAATTGTGGAATTTTCAACCTCGGTTTGAACAGGAAGACAAGATCAAAATGGGGTCATGTCTGCTAGGCGTTTACGGAGTTTTTAACGACCTTTCCGATGATGCATCGATTGTAAGAATCCATCATGTGGATCAAAATTTATGGTTTTTTAAAATAATAAACTTTGAATTTTAATACCTCAAGAATGGATGACGTGATCATGACGTAACCAGTATTCCACTCCTAATGCATATCTAACTCTGTGCAAAGTTTCAAATTCATACGAGTTTTGAAAGTGTGCTTTTGTTAGAGGACAAGGGACGGAGAGAAGATGAAGAAGTAAAAAAAAATAAAACCGAACAATAACAAAAGGTGTCCAGAGCTATGCTCTGCTCCGAACACCTAAAAAAATAATAAAAAATAAGAGGTGTTCCGGGCTGTTGGCCCGATCACCTAAAAATAAAAAATATTTGTACAAATCTGACTAATAAGTGTCAGCAAGATTGGTAGTCTAAACAGGCATCGTTCTAGGCAATGTGGATGAGCACGTTTGGTTATGTAGCTATATAAATTCCATTATTTCTTATGCAAATTATTGTCATGGCAAGTATCTCAAACAAAATAACATCAAATTTACATAATAAAATATAACACATACAAATAATTCAAGTATCAAAGTAATAAGTTAAACGTACAGCACGTTGAATGAAATACAGATGTACATGTATGTACATTACGTGTATCAACCCGTTCAACCCGATATAAATTGAAATACATTTTTTTACACCTCTTAAAACTTGCACTCAATTTTTCTTTGATCACACCAATATTGAATGTAAAATTACCCGGTCACTTTCCCTTGTGGTTTATTGCTCAAGACTTGCTCGTTGTTCCACTTTTATTTTATTTTTTTTTTGTATTTGGAACCCAAGTTTGTTTCAATTCTATAAAATTTTAGATATATATCATAAAACTAACCTGTGTTAACTTCACGTGAAAAGGTGATAGAGTTATATAGATATCATGGAAAAACTGGAGCGGTTATGTTCACACAAGGTCCATAGTTGAAATACACATTCTGAGAACGTTAGGCATGTTTCTCAGATTCAATATTTAGGGTCTGAAAAATGATCGAAAGTTGTCGTACACTATCAACAGCTGCAGTGTGTCTTTCCATGCAAGTTTTTATCACCATTCATTTTTGGAGCAATTACCAAAGGGTGTACGGTCATTTTAAAGCCCCAATTAAAGAATAACACAAGTAAAGAGTGTACTGCCACTTCCTACTTTTTAATGAGTAACCGATTGTGCAACTTCCTTTCATTTGAAAGTTTGTTGCGTGCTGCCTCCTTCACATACTTCATATTTATGTCTTGAAATGTTGCTTGAACTTCAGCTGTAAAATGATTTTTGGTCTGATTTCCCTTTTTCGATTTTTTAACCTGAAATGGATGTGTTAACAGAAATGGAAGTTGAGCAATTTCATACACTTTCTAGGCCCTAGTACATTTTCCATCATTGCTATAAAATTACCTGATCATTATTGACAGATGGTAGATAACATACTATTTCGATTTAAACTTTGGTTGTGGTTGCAGTTGCACTATCTTCATCACTGTCTGGGCTTTGGAAGCGCATGGGACGCTTCAAGCTCCGCTTTGAGATTGTGGTGGTGCTTGATGCGTCGCCTTTGTCATTGCCTTTGTCATCGCCATCGGTGATGCTGTCTCCAAGTCTCAATATGTCTTGGTCTCGTCTATCAGCTAATACATTACCACACAAAATGTTTCAAAATAATTTTATATGCACCATGAGCAGATGAGTATGACACAAGGTAGGCCTACATTGTGTAGTAGTACTAGTAGGGCCTTTAGACCAAAAAGTTATTATTTGTAGAGTGAAATTTAACATGTTTAAAACCAGCATTGATGTTCAATGACAATGTGTTGAAATGGTGGAAAAATTTCCGCAGCGTGCCACCAATTTCTAAGGGATGTATTTGATGTTTTGATGAATGTTGGACTTTATTTCCCTTGAAAAAAAAGGTATTATCCTCGTAAGAAATTGGAAGCTAAAACGCTAAATTTTGACCTTTAAAAATGAAAACTCAAGTGCACATTTCATCGCGCGGACAGAAATGTTGCGCACATTCTCAAATGAACTAAAGTCGAGTGTAGCATGCCTGTCTGTAGCCATTCAAAAGTGCCTGTACCTCTCTGGACTGTATACATTCAGTCTACTTCTAACAACTATAAGGCTGAGCTTTATAGGGGTCTAACATTTTGGGTCTCCGTAACGCTAGACGTTTTCAAAATGGTCCTTAATTAGGTGAACATTTTATGGTGGTTAGGCAGCAATAACTTCAGTTTCTTTTGTACTTGACAACTAAAACTTTCCCATTGCACTAAATATACATTCACGATGTTGAGTTATATGCAAAAACCTCTTTTAAAAAATGATGAAACATTTGGTTACTGTAGGCTTCTATGTAACTTTTGCCCAAAAAGTCATTCAATCAATTAATAATTTTTAGAAAAAGATACAAATCTTGTCCTTAGTGTTTTTCAATTTTATAATCTTTACTGTGGCTGCCTTGGCATTTACTTAAACACCAAGGAGTTTCGTCATACTTTTAAAGTCTCTAGAGTCCAAAGGATTGAATATTCATAACCAAACAACTTATAACTGAAGCAAATGAAGACACTTGTCAAACTGAAGCTTGTGTTGCAATGGTCAAGATACAATCTGAAATTTAATGCCTAACATAAACAATAATAAGATACGTGGAAATACATGAACTGGCATTTAACAATAGAAATGTGTACAAATGTAAACTTTGTCAAGAACAAAATCATAATAAAGTGTTCAAACAGACTGCAAAACTCTGATTTTGCCTTGTAAACTGTAAGTCAAACTGTTGCAGAATATAAAGAGAAAAATATGCTTACCGAATTGGGCTTTCTACACTGGATGAAATTATAGAGAACTTGAGAAATACTTCTGAAAAGCTTGAACTATCATGTTAAAACAACCACATGTAATGTAAAAAGGCTGCACAATGGAATGCTGTGGGGGCAAGCATGGGCTGCATGTACTGCATATAACATAACCCACACATGAACTCTGTGTGGGGCTATGGGGGACGTTGACCTCATTAGCATACACAGGATGACCTTAGTGCACTGTCACTAGGCTACTTGGCTGAAAGGTCATGCACTGCAAAATGGGTACATATTAATTACAACTTAAAGGTAACACACATGAATAAGCGAAACTCACTGCACAAACTGCTGCAGTGACACTTTACATTCAATCAATTCAAACACACATTTGTTTGCATTTTGACAAACTATACACAATAGGGCATGTTAAAGCCATTGGACCCTTTCGGTACAGAAAAAAAAAGGTAATTTTCTGTGTATTGGGGTTATTATTACAACATCCACGTTGGCGAATTTTGTTTAAAAATATTTCAACGTGATCTTGGGAAAATTTGTAAGTCAAAACAATTTGCAAGGGATTGCTTCTCCATGTGAGCAACTTGTGAGCCAATTACAGTGGTTTTTCTTCTGATTACACATAGAGGCTCCCTTTTGTTATATTTCATACTCTCCAGTATTTTGACACAGTCCTTTAACCATTTATCCCAATCCAGGAAGTTTCTCAGACATAGGGGACTTTTGATTCCTTCCGCGCCAGTACTGCGAGAATTCAGCATGTCGAGCAGCTGATCAAACACCCGTATAAACTGTGTTGTCCCTTCACTGCCATCAAATTGGACCAGATGCAAATCTGCGCGAAGGAACTCAATTGCATCTGCCACGGAAGTGCTAAATGTTCGTGCAGCCAATCTGACATTCATGTTATGTTTTTGCCATTGGATGTGTTTTGCCGATAGTTTGTTTGCAATGAACAGGGTATCCTTTTCTTGGAAAGCTACAAGATCTTGGATATACCTCAACTCCACACATTCTTCTTTGCCTTCATCAGTCTTGTATTTAAGGACTTTGATGTCGGCCGGGGTGTTCCTCATCAATTTCAGCGTATGACAAACATGAGATACACCTTCTCGTGTGGAAGTGTTGGGTATGGAAAGTATGGTTGCCAATTTGATACTTCAAGTTTGACGCCAAGATTTGTTGTGGTTGACTGATTCGTGTATGTGCCGTTAAAGGTCACTGCATGCACTTTCATGCCATAATCTGTCAGCTTGGTAATGTACTGGTTGATTAACCGCTTGATTTTGTGAGGACAACTTACTCGCAAAGAAATATCCAACAACATGTTCCCATGCCTTGGTGAGGCCTACAGGCATGAATACATGAGCCTCTGAGGCTAGCTCATCTTCAGGTACTAGAATTCTACAAATATTTGTCTTTGTGCTGTTTTCTTATTGACCTGGCATCAATCACCAAGCAGCAGTCTGACCTGCTTTGATGTTCTGCTCGTGCTTGCATGTGAAGAATGGCATCATGAATGAAACCTTGTTGGCACTCAACGGTAGACGTCCATTGATGTAGTGAGGAAGGATGGGGAAGGTTCATCACTTTTCTTGTGAAATTATAAGCTTTCAGGGAATAGAAGTACAGAGTCAGGGCAAATTGCTTCAGGGTATCAGCATACCTATTTGCATGCTTTGACTTTGCTGCATTGTCCAGCTCATTTTGCATCACTGCAAGTTTCATCCCGGAGTAAGTGTGCTGGAAAAGCTCATGGATGTCATCATTAATGAAAGTTTTTTCTTTGAGTGCTTTCAACAACTCCTTCAGTGAATTTATCTTGGACTGCTGTCGCTTGATTTGTTGCCGCAAAGTTTTCACTTGTCTCCTCAAACCCATGTTGAACATCTGTATTGCTACTCGTTGATTTTTGCAGGGAGGGGGTTTGTCACATTTGGTGTACGAATGCTCTTCATTAAATTGATCTGATGCCGAGCGGGGCCGTTTCTTAGGAGACCCTGCGGTGTGTACAGGTTTTGGTTCATGTGCGAGTCGAGTCAAACGAGGAACAGGACACGACTTCATCCTCTTCATGTAGATAGGCTCATTTGGTGGCTGCAGAGCGATTGTGTAGGATCTCTTTCTTGGTGGAGATTTGACCTTGTTAACTGATTGTGTATGGTGCATGCAGTTAGAGTCATCAGGTTTTTGTTCAGGTCTTCCCATTTTTATTGTTGGCACTGAAGTTGTGTTTAGTCTTGGATACATGGTTGGCATAGGGTTAGGGAAGTAGTCCCCTTTTTTAAATGTTTTCCACAGACGAACTGATAATTAGTGGGTGTCCAGTTATCCCTATCAATGCTTTATATCCACCTGTCTCAGAGGGTTTTTTTGTAAGGGGAACCTGCGTGAAAAGACACAAACTGTCTTTCAATCCAAGTTCCTGGTACAAGTTATTTACAGTTACACTTGTGGGGTATTTATTGATAAAGCACATTGTTAGTGCTATTTTTAATGTTTAAAATCTTTGGTTTGGTCCTGATAAACCAGGTATTGTTGATGAGGCAAAAAGCTGGCCAATGAAGGGTTTGACTGGACAAATTCTGTAACGAGAAAAATAACTCATTCGCGAGCTGTATTCCTAAAGGATGCATGTGATTCTGTAGCCCGACCATCGATATGAAATTGTATGCAATTCAATGGGCATATTGGTTGTTACTTTTCTTTACATACAGATAGAGTTGTTGAAAAGGGTGCAGGAAGAGTTCGTGCGTGTCCATTCACTGATCCTGAACCCGAGGTGCGAACGCAAGATCAATGGGAAGATAATGCGATTGCCGCAACACCAGGACATCCAGTCAATGGGGTAAAAAGGTGCTTGTGTTCTACTATTCCTACCTATGTTTAAAGGTGCAAATTCAGTTTAAAAAATGCTACCGTTTCATATTTGATGTTTCCACTGGAGAAAAGGGTATTTTAAAACACGCAAGTTGGGCACAACTTGATTAACATTTAACTTTTACATAGAACTTCAACGATTTTGATTTAAGTTGAAAAGTAGCCTCCCCCCCCCTCCCAAACCTTTTCATGGACGATTCCTAACCCTCCTGCTGGTAGACCATTTGATACCATTCAACAATCCAGCCTTCCAATTTACACTGCATAGTATCATCATTGGTAGACAACATGCACATGTCATTAGGCGAAGCTTTTCAACATTCATAATCTGTGAACAGTTTCTGATGGTGGGATAACTGGCTGCCAAATTGGGGTTGAGAGTAAGATTGTTAATCAGAATACCTTCTTCAAAGCTGCTGTTCAGCTGGTGAGAGAGACTCATGTATCTCCTAGTTTCTGGTGGTGGACCAGTCGGGCCTGTTTGTGTAGGTTTCAACCAGTATCTTTGAGGCTTCCCCGCTCCTCCTCTTGTTGAAGGAAATCATCCTTGCACAAACAAGTTCGGTTAATTCCTTGTAGGTCTCTGGGTTAGGATCATATCAGATTCAATCGCTTTCAGCATGTAAATTCTCATCTTAACCATATCGTCCGTAGCAGGAAGATTCTCTGGTTGATTCCGTTTTCTCCGATTAAGTGTCCTCAAGGCGTTGGATGACAATTGCTCATATTCTGTTGAATGAAGCTAAAGATATATTTCGATGTCTTGTGCTAACTGATCATCACCATTCCTCGCTGCATCACCACGAAAAAGAGAGGCATATTTTTTGAGGTTGGGCCCTAGTTTCAGGACTAGTGTTGGCGTCTCAAAGGATTGATTACCATGAACATTTTCACTTCCAATGGAAAAGCCACTTAATGACTGGGAGTTGCATTTTGTAAACAAGACCATTCCTACTCGCCGATCTACATGAATCTTGAAGAATTCTTTTTCTTCATGGATATGTATCGCGTCGTTAATGCCTTAATGTTCTTGTAAGGACCGGTTAGGAGGGCATGCATGGTGTTCTTATCTTCCTGGGTGTATGGGGTCTCAGGGGCCTGGCTAGACTTATGGTCCACATCTATCTTGACGCCTCCATACTTAAGGTCTGCCCAGTACCTTTCAAGTGTTCTTAGAGTTGCATCAAAGACTTGGTTCTCCTTTGCCAACAAAGCTGCGTTAGTCAACACCCCCCAAACATGCTCGATTGGATTCCTGGCCGAGTATCCGGGGCAGTAGGAAGTAGAAATATAAAACCATTCATTTGTCATGTGGTTAACATTGATTGAAGTCCGCACCTCCTTTTGATGAGACAAAATAAGTCATTGCAGTGGCTCGCAATGGTCGTCTTAAGGTGGCGTCCTCTGTTGATAACGTCAACTGAAAACATCACAGATGACTCTGAAAACAGACTGCAGGCTTGCTTGGCGAACTTCACCCGTGCCGAGTAGAAATGGTCATTGGCGTTCTCCTTTCTATTGTCATTTCTCTTGGAGGAACCTTGGCATCGATCAGTCGTTAGTAGAGCTTGGAAGCACTGTTTTTCTTAGGGGCTTTCATCCACCACTGTATTGTGTTCAGACCTGCAGGGCACAAATGTTATATATTTAAAACACATGAACAAAGTTATCAATAATTATGTTTACATAAAATAGTCTTATTTAACCTTGTTAAAAAAAGTTGTGGTATTACGCAGCACATAAACTATTCAATGATTTACTTTTTTATCCTTGTACACAAAGTAATCTTATTCTAAGCTTCAACTCTGCTGCAGCAAATAACGAATGCAAAATGTTAAAGCCATTGGACCCTTTCGGTTCAGAAAAAAAATAACAAATTACTAACAGGGTTTACAAACGGCAGTGGTGAAAGACTTATGTTCAAATGTTCAGTTAAAGTGCATTTAAAAAAAATTGTGAGGGGTCGTGAGTTGTCTGTATTTAGTGCGACCACCCAGACGGCTCAGAGCAACAGTTTTATTTTAAATAAACAATAATAATTTTACCTAAGGTTCCATAGTGCTTTTCCAGGCCTGGAACTACTTGGATCAGGTGAGACTTTACGTTCTGCAGTGTTGATCCACACTTGCCTGTGGATTCTCTTCTTCGAAGGTGCGCCTCAAAACCGTTCGCTTCAACAAATTTCCGAGCAACCTCAACGATTCCTGGAAAAAGTTGTTCCACGGTTGGTCGTCCTCTCTTGGACAACTTCTGGTCATCAGGGAAGTGTTGCTCAGCAGCAGATGCTTGACGTTTTTTGCCTTTGCCCTGCTGTTGTGCATTATCAAGACCTAATAAAGGATACGATGTCATCATTTTTAGATCAAATTGTAATATCAACTCAACTGGTTTTTTTTTTGAAGTTTATAGTTTACTTATTTGTTTGTCTACAGTTGGCAATGATTTACTGGTGTCATGGGTTACCAGTAGGATAAGGGGAAAATTGTTAACAATCAAAACTAAATGATTTTTTCAAAAGTTATGTATCCAACGACATTCACCAATCACAGAGTAGGACGTGCAAAAAAAAAAGTACAGAAATTAATTACATTTGTGTCCTAAGAGTAAGACATACGGCGAGTACAACAGTAAAAGTATAACACCCTATCCCCCTGTTGAACTTGAAGCACAAACAAACACTTCAGAACAGCCATGTTTGGTTTCAATTTCAGAAGATAAGAAACCCATCTGATTGTTTTCTCTTTATTAGGTAATATATATTTTTTATATTAAACTAAATTTTATACCACTTAAAGTCTGCAGTTATAAAATAACAATCTTTTCCTGTTGTTTTTAAGTAGGCGTAGTCCTAGTAGAAGAGTACGTTTACTTCTTTACTTACACTGGAGTGGTTTTCGTGGACATGTCATAGGTGGTGTTGACCTCTGTCGCTGAACATAAAGACTTAGCATACGGGCAACCTCTGGCAGGTGTTCATCTGCTGCTATTATGTTTGAGAAAATGTGGACTTTATAAATGGAAGAGAACTGTACTTGAAGAAATATAGACAGATCAGAATTCATGAACCGAAGACCTAGCTTGCCCCACGCGCATACACACGAGTACAACTAATCGGGTTCCCTCACTAAAGATTCCAACCGACAAATTCAATATACACAGATTCGGGATCTGGGAACCAGATCACATGCACAACACGACACTCGACAAAGACACCATGGCGACTAGACTAAAGCGTTATTGTGTTTACGGCCGGCCGTGTTGTTATGGCGGCTTCGGCCAGCCTTAGCGTCTGCCTTAACAATATTGGGGTGATCTCGCTGTATCTTTAGTCAACTGGAGAGTGTTGTCAGCTTCCAAGTCAAGGCATCTCCATGGTCCAAAGTGACTGGTATTCGGGCCAACTTTATAGCCGACGTGTGCTAGCTGCAAAGGGAAATAAAACACATAAAAAATGCCAGCGGCTACCTAGGCTTGATGGTCATACACCAACGTAACAGTTAACATGATTTTGTGTAAACAATTTTTTTTAAAATAGAGGGTCTTTCGAAGTGGTTTTATTGCAAGGTAATTTTGTTTTTTATTATCCAACACAACGCATGACTGCTCTCTCTGACTTCTGGATTTTAAGGTTTTGGTAAATGCAAAACTTTATTAAAAAGAAAAACTAAATCTCAAACAAGCCCGCATTACCAAAAATGTAGGCTCTCTCTTAAAAATGTGATTTTTGAAATGAACCTTTGTATCAAACAGTTCCCCCCCGCCACACTTCCAGAGGATGATCGCAAGAGCTCAACGGAAAATCTGTTTTATTTTATAAAACAAAAGCAAACAAGTAAACACGCACGACTGCTCTACTCTCCGAAAAGTATCCTTATCTGTAGACTTCAGCTCCTGGCCTTTCCTTGCTTAAAAGTCAATCCCGGTTGATCAGAAAATGTTTTGGCTCTCCTGGCGGCTCCTTCCTGGACCCTTTGTGTTATCTTTTTTGCGGCGTACAAAGCAACTTTTAAGAATTCCGAACAACATGGAGCCGTCACTCATTATAGTATGGTATAATAAAGCTTCGTTAATATTTCTGTCAGGGAAGGTTCCGGCCGTAGCGTTGTGCTACCATGGTGCTAACTAGTTATGAACGGTTTCTAGGGCATGTATCTTTTTCTTTTTAATAGAAAAAGCATGAACTTCCCATGAAATGATGTGTTCCAAATAAAGTTCCAGGATAATACGAACATTTTCCCTAAGAATCCAATATTATCTGCAGTGTCCATGTTCAGCGGCGAACCTGGGCTAAAACTTGGGAGTGGCGCTGTAAACTTCCCGGGGGAATTTCCAGCCTAGTGGGCGTAAGAGGTGTTTTTTTTACTGAAATCCTAAGCTGTAACTACCTGACAAGTTTTACTGGCTGATCCCCATACCAAACATAAAACTAATTTTCATGGAAGAAATACAAATCAACATATACAATGGACTGGTCTCTAAAGATTGGTCCACAAGGCCAAGGGAAACTTATTAGTACGCGTAGGCCTACATCCATATCTGTGTGTTTGCAGAAATTTTTCGGTAATCTAAAGCCGGTCTCAGGTCAGCCTCTTTTTAACAACGGAGGATGGTTTAACCAACAAAATCAGTCGGCGACTGGGTTTCCAGGATCACATCACTGTGCATTATTGCTAAAGACCATCGGGTACTTTTCAGTCGGCGGTATTAATTATATTTACGACCTGAGCGTACGGCGTAACTGCACCGATTTTAAGACAATCGATCACAGTCAGGATCGCCGCTCGACAAAATCAACAGTCGCAAGAGTAGAACAATTTCAACATGTCCGACGTGATTCCGACGATCGACGAGAACTAATTGCAGGCACACGATTTTTCGATTTCTCAGTTGTTTATTGCCGACGGTTTGTTTACAGGAAATATACATTGCTCAAGAGGTTCCAAAAAGGAGATAAACAAATTTAGAGCAAAAACTCTGGGAAATATAGGCCTACAATTTTAAAGCGAAGATTACTTTCTCTATGAATAGATCCGGACGGTCAGCTTATCAGTGCCTCGAAGATTACTTTTGGTTGAATAGATACGACCGGTCCGCAGATTGGTCGCCGATATTCAGTGCCTCATTTTATTCATCAGCCTATTGACACTCCAACAATAGTGCCAACCTGGCCCACCTCACTAACTGTGCCGCGCTTGGCCGCACATGACCGTTCTGTCTGCAGACTGTCTGCACTCCTTTACAACAGAGACTTGCCGGAATGGCTGCGTACTTTCTGCAGAAGAACGGCTGGGGAATTTCGACAAGGCCCCTTTAAAAATCTATTGCAAGGCGCTCAGGTGTCTGCAATGCTACTAAATGATGCATAGGAGGGCGTATGGATGGGGTAGAGTTTTTGTAAAAGTGAACTGAAATATTTCTTGAATTTGAAATCGAACGTGACTAGTCATACCAGGCCAAGAACAGCGTTGTTTGTTGAAGGCAAGGGTGCTGTAAAATCCCTGGTTGCAATCCTCTACATTTGCATTACAGTACGATTTTCATAATGTTCAACTAGAAATTGTCAAAAAGCAGTGAAGACGATTCTGAGAAGTACCCCGAAAGGTATTCCTATGATGAAATTTGCAGCATCTGACCATGCTTTCTGCGGCGTTTGGGTATTTCAAAGGAGTCGCACCCCTTCCTAATTATTTACTTGTGTTCATGTAGGGGAGGGGAGGTCCATTACATGTGCCAGTCACCTTCCTAAATGTTGTTTGGTTGGGTTGCTATGTATCACTGTTTTTTCTTAAAGTTTGATAAAGTTTGATAACCCTACTACAACTGCCAATGATACACCTCAATATGCAGATCTTGAAATCTGTCATTAATGACGTATGATTACAAAATGTAAAAACACACTGCACAATATTGTTAATCCAAAAGTCTTCTTTTATTGGCACATGAATGTTTCAAGTAATGCGAAAGGACAAATTATTTGGAACAACCAACACAATAACTTCAGACCTGTTGTTATTTTCTCTATACCTTATGGAGACCAAACACAGGGGATACGTAAAGAGAGGGATATTATGTGTGTAAAAACCTAACCATGATTACTAAAATATACTGCTATCTTCTGCAGTGGTACACAAACGAGCGATAAAGTGAAAATAGGGCCAATCCTTACGCTTTTCCAAAAAACTCATCAGGGAAGGATTTGTTAAATAAATCCACGACTACACTCCGAGGTGGCACCAGATCTGACAGTTTCTTGGCACTGGTAGCTGCAGCTGGTGGCTGCAGGTGCATGCACCAATTCCCATAAGTGCTGCCTCTTGTAACACGAAGGTCACTGTTAGAGGGGATGCCAACCACATATGGGCATGTGCTCCAACCCTGTGACAAACTTGAAAATGTGTTGAAGGGTTATCTCCTCATCATCTTCAGTATTGCAGTGGTGTTGTCCGGCTAATAACAAAAAGAACAAAGAAGTTTCAGATGTTAGAAGTATTGGATCCCGACCGGTTTTGATTGTTCACAATCCATGGTGCGCCGTTGTGACACTCCTCCCCTGGTTATTACCTTCTACTTCGCGAAGGTATCGGATGAAGTGACTCATCATGGTTTCCTCATGCATTCGGTTGTTGCTGCCTGCCTCTGAAAATGTTGGCTCAAATGAGGCAATCACACCAGCCGCTGTTAGTTTTGGTCGCTGGTCTTTGTTGTTTAAAAGGCGTTTGCATTGGGGAAATGTCTTTATCACCTGTTAAAAGTATAGATAATAAAAAGTGTGATTGATTACAATTACGTTGCTTTATAATCAAAAATCAACCCTTTGGTGTACATTATTTGTAAAGAATCAATTACTGGGTTATTTCAACTATACATTTTCCTACCTATAGGCCTATTATGTTCAACTCCATTCATACTTGTTAAAATATTGATGCATGAAGAGGCCGCACTGTGCGGCCTTGCAATTTTTCGTGGAAGGGGAGCTTCATTCTATATAATTTTTTCATTCTATATATCTGTTTCGCGCTATATATATTTTTTCATTCTATATATCATTTTCGCGCTATATATGTTTCGTTCCATATATTTCTGTTTTGTTCTATATATTTTTTATTTCGTTATATAAATTTTATTTCGTTCAGCCCCAATCATAGCTTGCAATGGTGATGACACACACCGCAAGAGTAGAGAATCACACTGGATTCACCAACTCAAGACAGTCAAACCCTTTGGACTTAACATAAACACTGGTGTTCAATAACTTCTCATTACCCTCCACTTCACGTTGGCCTTAGAACTTATATGTTGTATATATTCTGTACATAAAGTAAAAATTAATCTAGTTTAAGTTTTTTTAAGTTCACCACTTTTACTATCTGATGTAAGTAACCCCCCCCCCCCCTTTTTTCCACAGGTCCCTCATACCTTTTTTTTTTAATCATCATACCTTTGATCATGCTATTCTTATTAATTGACCATTGTTAGTTGCATCATGATGGAACTTGCTGTCTAATCCTACCTTTTCATGTCTCCCTGCACTGTTGTCGAACAAAACTTTTACCACTTTTATGGTCCAGTAACCTATCCTTTCATTCTAAACATCCGTTGTCCTCCCCACTTTACTCCTATTGGTTCCTAGCCACCAATATTGTTTCTGAAATAGAAACTTTTATTTCCTGTTATTTTCCCGCTTCTTTCTAGATCCTTTCCTTAATCCCTTTCCCCCTCTCTGTTTCTATAAATGGATATGTATTTGTTTGTTCTTGTTTTATGCCTCTGAAGAAGGTCCGGATTGGATCGAAAGATAAGGCCATCTACCCTATTCATTAAATTTATTTCGTTCTATATGTTTTTTCGCTCTATAATTTTTGTATCATACTGTATATATTTTATTTCGTTATATATTTTTATTTCGTTCTATATTGATCGGTTACATTCTATATATATTGGTGTCGTAATAAAGTCATAAACGGCGCCCCATAGAAACTATTCGAATTATAAGTTTTATAACAACTCTTAATATAAAGAACACTCCTAGCAAACCTGCTAAAACTAGCAACTTAAACTCTTCTGATCGAAATTTGTTTGTTACCGATTAGTAACTTGTTCACTTTACTTGTCAGCTACCATTCATCCCTGTAGCATAGTATTCATCAGGATATATTTGTACCTTGCTCCTTAATAGCTGGGAAAGCAATTTCGACTGCACCCCTTCAAAATTGCCCCCTCCCCCCACAGATACTGGTTATACCACTGGGTGCTGTAATTAAATTATTGTACACTTACTATACTGCCATCTGTGTAGCTTGGCAACTTTTCAGAATGGGCTCCATCATAGAGTCAGGCAGACTCTTGATCCACTGCTGGTTGCGTTGGAAGCACTCCTGAAGCAGTAGATTTAGATGGTCACTGTTCCTATTGTTGCCTTTGCTCCATTCTTGCTTGATTTCGGTGAGGTGGTGCTCGTACTCTTCATCAACTGATGAAGGCCTGCAGACCCATCAGTACACAGGATGCGTGCCATACGAATTCCTCTTGCAAAGTTGAATATTCAATAGACTGTATTATTATACAACAAATTTAATATGAAGCTACTCTACGTTTTAGTACTAAATGTCAATGTCTCAAGCACATTCAACGATTCAATGACGACGTTATGATGAGAAGCTTACCTGAATGAACTCGGTATGAAAAAAAGAGGCAAAAAGAATATTAAGTTCTTATTGAAACAATCGAGTCTATTTAATGTGCTGTGTCACGCTGGAAGGCGAAAAGGCGGGGAATTTGTCGAATGTTTTACATATGCAAATTTGATGTCTTCCTCAACGATGTTTACAATTTCCCTGAGAGGACATGGTGTTGAGCCTTATTACTTTTTGTCAACTAATACTGAAAGTAAACACTGAAGAAAAGTTGTGACGTATTCTTGAGTAAATTTTACTTAAACTTTCGTATTATCTGTGTCGTTTTCAGAAGTCAGACACTATAGTTGGAAGTAGTTATTTATTCACATGTATCAGATAAGATACACTGCATAAATTGTAACATGTTCTGCATCACTATGTCATGTTGTCCTTTCAAGGAAGTTGTGTTATTACTCATGTTAGCAAGACACCTTCACATGCAAACGGTTTCCTCATTACGTTGTGTACAAAACCTATGTAAGCCTAATGCTGTCAGAGTCACACCAATGGCGGAGCGGTGCGTCGGCGGCAGCGCCTAGTGTGCGCGGGCTGCGTATTTTTTCCCTAGGACGAACGTGGGCAGTTTACATAAATGGGCCTAGTTAACTATACAAATTCCCATGCACATGCGTACTTCGACGACGTAATAATAGTTGTGGAAATACACTCGCGTACATAGTTACATGTACAATGTACATGTATATATTTAGTACCATGTACCATGTAAAATTGCATAGTTTTGAGTACAACTCTACCTTTTGTCCGTAAAATGCGTCGCACTTGCTTTCATCGCCAGGTCTTGATTGCCCGATAAAATATGTTTGGATATGGTTGGGAGGGGGAGGGAGGGCAAGTATGAAAATAGACTGACGGTCACAATGAACGGTTGTGGTCCCGAATGTTTTTGATGAAATTTAATAGTACACTGCATTACAAACGGCACTTATGCATCTGGAGCACACCAAATTAATTTTTTCCACAGGTTTGTTATCTTATGCAAATACTGGTCTTCTATAATAATTACCATATGTGCCCAGTTTAAAAATAGACCATGGATGTTATATCAGTTAGACCATGGAGGAAGGAATAGGAGGTAGACTGGTTCATCACAACCTGTACACCATTGTGTGAAGCAATTGTAGCAGAAAAGAAGGTTGTGTTGTACCCATTTCACAACCTATACACCATTGTGTGAAGCGATAGTAGAAGAAAAGGTTGTGTGGTACCCATTTATTTCTCCTCCATGCCAACGGCAACGCACTTTTACTTGGAGCTAACACAACTCAAATTAATAGACTTCAACATCTTCAGAATTGGGCTGCGAAACTAATACTTTGTGCTTCTAAACATGATCATGCAACTCCTTTTCTCAAAAAGCTACATTGGCTCCCGGTGAAAGAGCGCATTCAATTCAAAATATTGGTGCATGTGTATAAATGCTTAAATGGATTTGCACCAGCAAATCTTTCATCTTGTATTTCTTTTCATATTCCAACTAGGGCTGGGCTTCGCTCAGTATCAGAACTACCCGTCTTGCTGAAAATAAACCGAGCAGCAAATCTCTCCAGTCCGCTGCATCTAAATCATTTTCCTTAGCCGCTCCAGGACTGTCTAACCATCTTCTTATCTCAATACGCAATTTCACTGCCTGTTTTCAAAAAAGTTTTTCCTTAGTGTCTGTTAATGGCTTTATTGTTCATTTGTTGTATTATCTGCATTGCTATTGTTCATTTAAAGCGCTGTGGTCTAAATGAAATGGCGCTGTATAAAAACCTATTGTATTGTATAAATATTTTCATTCCAGATACCACCACCAGTGTCCCAACGTCCCTTGCGGTCATCACTTAAGTTCGTGCATGCGCGAGAGTGTTTTTTTCGGGCAGAAACACGCCCATTTTATGTTAATTGCCCAAATTTTTCCTAGGGAAAAAAATACGCGCACGGGCGTGCGAGAAGACTATTGGTCTTGGGTAATCGGGAAAGTTATTTCACAAGAATAGTCAGGAATAATAATACATGGTAGGCCAACCTAGAAGAAGACCTATGCCTGGGATTGGTAACTTAACCAACTGTTGGAACAATGGGTCGTATATGAATAAAAAGTAGTATTTACTGACAAGCACTAGCAAAAAGTAAAAGCATCAACTTCCAAGTAGAAGCATTCGGTAAAAGCATCTTCTAAATTCCGTACGAATTAACCTTTTATTTTACTGCAAAATATTCATTTAATGCTTTGGAGTAAATACTTCTGATATACCATGGCTGAATGGCTCTTAACAAGAGGTTTCCTTTGTATTACAACTCCCATTCACGTCTACGTATGCGCTCACACACAGCCAAAGCAGCATTTGATTTAACAGAAACATAGAAATCTTCAAGTCAGCTATGAGGTTTTTTTTCTGACAACATTTTGATGAAGACGACTCATGGACACACAGAATCAAAACGTTTTTGTTAAGCTTTTGAAACCTGGAGTGGAGCATGACGGTGCTGGATAGAGAGGATGGGAGCTGGGTATGATGAGCATAGCTAGTTAATTTACACTTTTATAATAACACAAACAGCATTCTATTGAAATGCATTTAATTGTTTAAAAAATTACTTCTTCTGATTTTATAAACAATAAGCCTTAATGATCGAGGCATTCATTTTTGAGTTGAAAACATTCTTTATATCTTTTTCAAAAGCTTACTGTAATGATACAACCCTTTTTTTTTTTTACAAACGGTTTTATTTTATCCTAAGCATATATAAACGAGTTTGATTTAAAGCGGTTTTAGTCTGTGTGTATCGTTTCTGTTGTAAAACACTGTGTATGTGACTATTTAATATTTCATTGATGTCTTTCCTTTGGACTCAAAAAAATTATCCTGTGAGGAACATTTATAAACACTATCATTTCTTCGGACGAGCCTTTTACTTCTGTGCCCAAGGTAGCTCTGTATCTACCTTGAAAAATATACTTACTTGCATTCTGTAGTATATTCTCCGTTTTATTCTTATGGAAGTAAGTAAGTGCTAAAATTAAAAGAATTTACTTTTTGGTTAAAGTAGATACTCGCACTTTAGTAGATACTTTTAATCATATGGATGGTAGTAAATACTTGGAATTTTCAAGTAAAAGTAAGTACTACTTTTTATTCATACGACCGAACGTTCTTAGACTGAGGCTGAAATCTGGTAGAGAGCTTGATTCTGAAGGTGACTGTTAAAAAAAATCACACAACGTACATAAAAGCAGTCACCTTCCATGGAATGGCTACCAGTAAGTTACACAATGTACACTGCGTGGAAAGATGCATTACCCTACACTGGAACACTAATTTCAAACAGTTTTGGGTCACTCGGTGAAACGTTAATTAGTAAACGTCATTTTTTTTATAAGAAAGACATAAAGTCTAACTGCCCTATATATACCGCGCACTATTCAGTCACTTTCTATAATTTCCATAGAAACCTACCTCTAAAATAACTTTACAAATATGTATGTTGTACCAGCACCGTAGTTGTTTATTCCCTTATTTAGTTATGTTCATTCGTGTCTATTTACTCCATTTAATTCTTTTAGTTATTATGTTCAATCGTCTCTATTTACTCCATTAAATCCATATAGTCATATTTTTGGCCATAACATCGAATCCAATTTTTCCTTGCAAGGTCCATCCTGTTGTCTCGTTTATGTGATATCCACAATTCTATTATTTCCACAGTTATATTATATCCTCATTCCATTAGTTATTCCACCTTGCATTCCCGGCATCGTGTCTTTTACTCCTTGTACAATTCATATCACCAGTCAAGTCAATCCTCCTGTGTGTATATATTCAAAAACATAATTGTATTTATTGTTAGTTCCCTGCACAACTATCTGATTTATCAAATTCTTATTATTTAAATTATAGCTTGTACATTTATGTTCCAATAGACAGTATTTTCCCATTTTACAAAGTATTTATTACACAATTATTGTAAATTATTCGTAAGCCTTTTTATTATTAAAGGGTACATATTCTAGTTCAACAAACAATGAATCCTTGCCCTTAATTATTTTCTTTTCCTTCTCGTTTATTTTATTATTTATTATCGTACAAAACATTTCTAACCATAAGTTCTCCCTCCGAGGTTGTATCCATATCCTCCAAGAGTTTATCCATATACTCCTCACACTAATCCTCACACCAACCCTCCTGTAGTCTTCCCCACAAATACTCATTAATCCTCCTTACACAAACCCTTCTGTGGTATTCCCCGCAGTATACTCTTTTATCCTTCACTGCCATTATGAACCTTTAAGTACACCAAACAGTTCATCAAAATAGTCACCAAACAGTTTATCAAAGATATTCACCCAGCCAGTTTCAAACCCAACACCAAAACGCACCCTAACTGACTAACTGCATATCGTATAATGACACGCTATAACCCCACAACCGCGTCCCGCCTTTTTCAATTTCTTCACCCAATCACCAACCTCCAATCATAAACCATTTTGCTTCATTTTTATCTTTTAAATTTAACCCTATATTTCGCTATTTGTAATACATTCACTCTTTATCATGTTTATTTATTTTCCCACTCGTCTTGTGTTGCCCATTGGCTCGACTCTTTTCTCGTTCATACACTACACAAATTGTTACTCCCATTTATTGCTGTACAGATCCTACAATCGACCTTTCTCTTTAAATCACTAACCAACCCCTTCCCCCTCCCCCAACCCCCCTTTCCCCACTCCCTTATACTCTTATACCCTTTCCCCCTAACCATAACCTCCCTCACCACCCTTATTTAAACCCCTTCCCTCTAACCTCACCACCCTTATATATACCTTCCCTCTAACCTTAACCCCCCTAACTACCCATAACCCCCTCACCACCCTTCTATATACCCCTCTAACCATAAACCCCCACCTTACCCAACCTTATATTTACCCCTCCCCTTTAACCATTACCCCCCCTCACCACCCTTATATATACCCCTTCCCTCTACCTTATATATACCCCTTCCCTATAACCCCCCTCACCACCCTCATATAAACCCCTTCCCTCTAACCATAATCCCCCTCACCACCCTTTTTATATACCCCTTCCCTCCAACTGTAACCCCCCTCACCACCCTAACCCCTTTACCACCCTTTTATTAACCCCTCCCCTCTAACCGTTACCCCCTCATCACTCTTAGCCACCCCACCACCCTTATTATTCCCATTTCCTCTAACCATAAACCCACCTAACCATAAACCCCCTTCCCCATAACCCCCACCCCCCCCCCCCCCACCACCACCCACCACCACCACCCACCACCACCACTCTTATGTATATCCCCACCACCATCCTTATAAAATACCCCTTCCCTCTAAGCATAACCCCCACCACCACCTTTATGCACAGTGGTTTAAAACCCTATGTGACCCTGGCATCGACAAGTTTCTGTACACTAATCGGTCAAAATACCTTTATAATTGGTCAAATTACCTTTATGATATCTCAAGTATGTCTCATTATCATCTTTAGGTAGATAAAACGTTTAAAAAAATCCACAACTTATCGATACCTGTCGTGATTCACGAATTATTTTAGAGAAATTGCGCCCTCTTGTGACAATTTTTATGATTTGGTTTTGAAGTCAACAGAGGGCGCTAATATCTTATGTGTGTAATGTTAATGTACACGATGTTTTTGGTTAAAAACAGCGTTCTGAAAACTTAGTTTTTGGGAGTGAAGGCGATCTTGCAGGAATTTATCGCTATTTTATTTTCAAAGCTAAGTAGTCACTGTATCATTTAATGGAAACAAATACAAAAAATATGTTGGCCGTTGGTGGTCGATTGGGAAATTATCCATCGTTTTGATTTTTGTTTATGTTCCTTAGGTTTGCGATGAAAAGAATTGCTTTTTTGAAAATTCTCATTTTCAGGAGTAAAAATTCATTTTCGCCAATTTACCGTGAATTTCTAGCCACAACGAATGGTTACTTTATTATTCTATTACATATTTTTAGCATTTCGTCCAGGCCTTTAATGGCTTATTTTAAAGATGTGTGGCGGCAATTTATTTTATAAGTAGTTTTTTTTTTACATTTTAGTCAAAGCATTTTTGCCGTATCATCAAAACCTCGGTCCGTATTAAATTTTCTACAGTGCGAAAGGTCACTTATACAGGTAATTTTTACTCCCCACATTCCCATTTGTAGTCCCATATTTTTTTCATAAACTCCCTTTATACCCACTTTAAATTCCATTTTATTCATAAACTCCCTTCATACCCACATTATGTTTAAATTATATTCATAAAAATCCATCACACTCCCCCCCCCCGTTTCTCTACACGTCCACCTTCTATCAAGACCTCATCTCTCTTATCAAGATCTTACTATATCGTGCCGAGTATGTATAATGTCTAGATCTTATATAGCTAGTCGTCACACTCATTCTATGGACACTAAGAACAGTGATACTCTTTCTCTCAACGGTATGTGTTTTAAACGTTTTATATACCGCGAGGAATATATAGGGCAGTTAGACTTTATGTATTTCTTATTAAAACTTGATTAGTGAGGGCAGTGCCCATCGAGTCAAAACATATTTTTTTTTTAAATGGGTTAGTACAGACAAAATAATAATACTAATACTTATACTACTACTAATACTTCAATATGAAACCAAAGGTGCACTTTGTGTGGGCATCTGAATCCTCGTGATGATGCTGCGTCGTTTTGTTCTTAAGCACACCAATTTTTTCAGCCTTTGTGCTAGACGAGCAAGATCAGGGGCAACCAGGAAGAACTTTGTGCGAGCAATGGGGTTGAGTGTGATACCAGTGAGTCCTTCAAGAACTTTCATCATCCGATTCACTTGTTCTAACGCATGATCAGGACCAATGGCACAAAATGGGACGGAGCTCTTGTTGACTACCCAATTTCCTTCCTTAAGTTCTTCCCATATTTCAGGATCTGAGTTGGCTTGGCCAAAGCTCTCATATCTGCCAAGTACACAGGAATGAGGCGAGCATAGTTCAATTTATCATGCGCAAAGAAGTACTTCACGAATGTTTCAGTGGCATCAAGATGTAGAATCCAATCGCCCGTTCGTACAGCTCTGATGTAGGTCATCATTTCCAAAACCATCTTCATGTACTGACGGATGGCTTTAGCCAGAGGTTTGTTATCCAGAGTGTCGTCAAACTCACTCATCTGGTTCAAGAAGCGAAGTGATTCCATTGTATGATTCATATATTCATGAGCTCTTTGTATCTCTTCATCATTGCCACCTCTGCATGCCTTGTTGAGCTTATCAGCCGTTTCAATAAGATTGGCGAATGATTCTGCTCTGTTTTTGTAGAAAGCTTCTATGTATAGTGTGAACAAAGCTTGCAAGGTGGTCAAATGGGCCGTAATTCCTCTCTTTACATGTTTTCCTTCAACAATCTGCTTGACAGTACTTGTGCCGTATAATTCTGCTTCGATCCAGGACAAATCTAAGCCACTAGAATCCATGTATGCACCTATTGTTCGAAGCTGAGCCATGACCACATGAAGCTCTCCAGGGCGCAGTATCAACTGATTGCAATCAGCTCGTGCCATTTGAAGTTGCTTGGCTGGTTTGTATAAGCCCAAGTCTAGAGTGATCACCGTTTTACGACTTTCACCAACAACCTTTGCTGAGATACCTTGGGCTTGTTTCAATATCGTCAACAGTGTTGGCCATTCATGAGCTGGTGCAGCTATCAAGGGTGGTGTATTGACTTGTGTAAGTGGCATGTTACTGCTACTAGCAATTGAGTTGTATGCTGACCAACTTGGAATGTGATACGCAGCTTCTGAATATGTTGAGTCAACTTCATGTGTGTCTGGTTGTACTTCCCGTTGCTCTGTATTTGTTCCATGATTTGACATCGCCTGTCCTAACAACCAAACCACGTCATGTTTGTAGCAACTACTAGCTGGTTGGGTATTGTTGAGGGTAAATGTTGGGTAAGATGGGCTTCTTGGTTTTGGGCTACTCGACATTCTACATGGAAGAAGATCTGTGATTGTTGAGGGTAGCTCTTTTATTGTCTTCGCCTTGGCGTCCCCCGTCAGGAGTAACTTGGGGGCTATGTCCTCAGGATTGCGCCTTTGATAGATAGCCATGGATGCCCCGTGAAGTGTGCGCTTTCCGTCGGGTGTGTCTTCTGCAAAGTCGACATTATCCACTGGGGAAAATATGTGCCTGCCGATAACAATGTCAGCTGGAATATAAACTCCATTGTTGACTTGCATTCTGTGTAGAACTGTATTGGCTATTTGGGTTTCTAGCTTCTGAAGGCGATCATAAGCCACTGAGACCCCGAAGCTATGCAGAAGATTGATTATCTTTTTGCCTCTTGTTAGCTGTCTTATGGCAATACCAACACCAAGCTCTGTCGGCATTTCACGGTGACATCTGACAACACCAGATTTTCTTCCAGCTTGACGATCTGAGATGTGATGAGAAACTGTACTCTCGGCAAGAATCTTGGCGTGTTTATCTACTGCACCTATTTGGCCTTTACACGCATCAGATAAGAGACTAGATTTTGTACCTTGTAAAACCCAGCGAAAGAACGTGTACAACTCTGTTGGTACAAGTGCATCAGTTACATCGTCCAGTGTGCCACTAAATGTCCATGTTTCTGCTGCTCTGATAGCTTTTCTCAGAATAATAGAGGCATCAAAGAGACTCTTCATATCACCCGTCACATTCCTTTCTTGTGAATCAGAAGCATTCTGAACAGCTACATCCCGAGTTTCCTTCAAACTTAGTAGTTCAGATTTATTTTTCTGCCTCGGTTTATGAAACTCTACTCCAGGGACTTCATTTATGATGAGACTTTTGATTTTCTTGGGTGAACAATCAGGTTTCTTGACGCAATTTGCTGAGCGAATATCAATGTATGCTTGGTGTAGATTAGACATGCTGAGGATTTCACCTTCAAGAAGAGCCTCTTCAACCAGACTTATGAATTCGATGTCTGCTCCCACTTCATCCACTGCTGTGTTTGTAGATCCATCCTGACTTTGTTTGCGAAGAATATTTGCAACATGTGTTGTCCAACAGTTGTTGTGATGTTGAATATCAATTGAATGTGCATCTGTAGGGTATATTGCTGTGCTAAGCTTTACACGGTATGTCATTGTTGCTTTTTTCTATTGCTGAACGGAGATGCCATCCAGCTGTGGCGATCCTAAGGGAGCGTCTCAAAAGTCGGGCACGTTCCTAGCGCAAAAGAACGTTCCTGCGGGCATATGCCCGCGATCCAATGGATCACGGGCATATGCCTGCAGGATCGCAACATCATGACAAAGTATCCGCGGAACGTTCCAGAAGACCGGTCCTGTGGAACGGACACAAGTCGGTCATTCGTGAATGGTGCAAGCTATGTAGTTGTGTTGGAAACGTCGATAAAAGAGACTACTAGTGCTACCTCGTCTTCAGTATCAAGACAGTTGCGATAAAAAGGTACGTCTTCTTCTTTTTTCTTTTATTGGAGTTGAATCAAAAGGGGGAATGGGGTCTTAGCACATTTTAATAGTAGTTTAATTATAATTAATTTTCAAAGAAAGGAGGCTGGTCGGTGGTTCAGCAGATATTTCAGCAGATCGTATCACGATCAACGCCATAGTTTCTTTTCGTGTTCGTTTTCAGTCCATTTGTTTATTTTTGTGAGGTGCAAATATCTTAGGCCTACATGAAGCAATTATGGTTCTTCACATATTCGTTTTTAAATATTAAACGTCGATTTAAAAAGAGGGAGTAAATCCACACGTATTGCACAAATATTGGATATCTATAAAGTTATGGCAATAGTTTTAATGTTGACGTTGGGCACAAACATAAATCCTTGCGCAAACTTCAGCCTCCGCTGAGTGCGCAAATTTGATGGCCCGATTTAAATTTGTGAATGCAGAAAGCCTGCGCAACAGAAATTCTGCACGCGCAAAAAGTTGCCACACGTAACTTTCACTCCCAATAGCTTGAAGTTTGCGCGGCCCATCTTGAAGATTGCCCGCGCAAGCTTGAAGCTTGCGCGAGCGGCAAGTTTGCGCCCAACATTGTCATTCAAGTAAAGCCAACACTTTGTGTACTCTATGAAAAACCTACGACACTGGATTTGAAGCAGATAATCACTCACCAAATGAACATGTAATTGACCTTTATTTTAATTATTAATTCATCAATGAGCTATGATAAAGTAGAAACTGATGATTTATAAAAAATAAAAAAAATAAAACAACAACAACAGCAGCATATCAAAAGCTTATTTACACAATCTGAAATGTAGCCATACATGCTTTACACCCCAAGACTGTTCAAATGTAAAATAAATATATATAAAGTATAAAGTATTAAATTCCTGTAACCGATCATTTTAACAATAAACACCTCAAAGAAGATTGAAAATAAGTTAATATATTCGTTCAAATAAGTAAATTTTATTTTGCTGGAAATTGCACATTTAACACATTATTTACAAGTTAAAAACTAGCAAAGAAAATCAAGTCGACATATTGATATTTAACTGTTTGTATACATTTCTAATGTTAAAGATTTATCTAACTTAAACTATTTGCTAATAAATGTTGTCCAGGCCACACATTTCATAATTTCATTTTTGTCATACAGATGGAGGTACATGTAGACGAAAATGTTCAAGTCGAAAATGATCGGTCAATAAATTAATCCAGTGTTACCTGAAGGTGAGTTTGATGGTTACAAATAGTTATGGTTATTTTCGTGTGAAAAGGATACCATTGAGATATTGGTGGGCAAAACATTGTTGATGGAAACATTTGATCCACAGTGACAGGTATTTCAATGTTGTGTGTTTCAATTCATATTACAGTAAATACATAATACTCTGAGATTGGTCAAATATAAAACTGTTTTGTACACATTTTAAATCAAAAGAGCTTAGGAATAAGTTAAAATTTTCGTCCAAAACATTTGAAAGAGCTTCATTTTAATTCCCCTAAAATTTTACATTATTGTTACATATTATTTACAATCTAAAAACGAGCAAGAAAATCAAGTCGACCGACTAGTACTATTTGCCAATAATTGTTTCCCAAGCCACATATTTCATATTTCATTTTTGTCATACAGATGAAGGAAGACGGAACTGTCCAAGTAGCTTAAAGTAGCACATCAATCAATAAATTAATCCAGTGTTGAATATTTTATCAATTCGTTACCTGAAGGCGAGTTTGATGGTTAAAAATAGAAACGATTATTTTCCTGTCAAAAAGGATATTCAGTTAACTACAGTTTTGGTGGGCAGTACTTTGCTGAGAACATTTCAAAATACGTGTATAATCATCGTAAATATAGGCACCCTTTGTTATTACAAAGTTTAGCCAAAATTACTGTTATGGCTTTTACAACATAATTTTAGAAAATGTTACCACTCAAAGTGTGATATGAGTAGTTTTACCAATGGTTGTTTTAAATTTTTGGTCACAAAAAAGTAGTTGAAACCAACTAACAGTTATGAACTTTAATGCACATGAAGGCTTATGTTGAAAGTAATTCATTTTTCAGAATTGTTCATTTTATAGTTTCTTTCAATTTCATCAACAAAATGGAAGAAAAGGGCAAGCAATTGCTCTGTCCAATTTTGCAATGGAAATTTGAGTTCAAAAATTTATTGAACATCAGATGACTTACAATGCTGTGTGTTTTAAGTCACATTACAGTATTAAGTACATAATACCCTGAGATTGGTTGAATATAACAAATAATAACATTTTTTTTTTTTACAAATTTCTAATTCCTTAAACCGATATTTAAAACAAATGAACATCTCCAAAGAGTTTAGAAATAAGTTGATCTTTTCTTCCAACATTTTGAATAACTCATTTTAAAACGCTTGAAATTGTTTACATTCAACACATATTTACAATTTAATAAACTGGCAAGAAAATCGAGTCAACCTACTAAAAATTTGCTGATAATTGTTGCCCGAGGCACACATTTCATAATTTCATTTTTGTCATACAGATGGAGGTACATGTATACGAAAATGTTCAAGTCGAAAATAATCAATCAATAAATTCATCAAGTGTTGAAGATTATATCAATTCGTTACCTGAAGGTGAGTTTGATGGTTACAAACAGTTATGGTTATTTTCGTATCAAAAGGATCACATTGAGACATATTTATTTAATACTACACACTGTTTTGGGTGGGCAATACATTGTTGAGTACATTTCTAAATATATCATTGTAAATGTAGGCCCTTCCCCCTTTTTTCAGATTACAAAGTACAGCCAAATTCTTCTTATGGCTCTACCAACCAGTAAGGTAATTTTTTGTACCTTGAAATTATTTGTATAATTAATGTTACCACTTGAACTGTTACGAGTCCTCGCTTTGGTTTTCCGTAAAGGCCGGTTTAAAGTCACGCAATGGTCGCGCGATGGAAACCTTGACGCGCGATCATAAAAAAGCACAGTTTATGTACCTCAGCGATGACTATAAACTGTGTTTTTTTAGGATTGCGCGTCAAGATTACCATTGCGGGACCATCGCGCGACCGAATACAAACCAGCCTTAGGTAGTGCTATGAAAAAGCACATCTCAAAACTAACAGTTTAACAATACTATATTGTCTGTTTGATGCAGGTACCAAAAAGAGAAAACTGGGTCGACCATCAATAGTTTCGAAGAACCCAACATTGATACCTAAACTCCAAGAATTAATTACAC
This sequence comes from Asterias amurensis, assembly GCF_032118995.1. NCBI lineage: Eukaryota > Metazoa > Echinodermata > Asteroidea > Forcipulatida > Asteriidae > Asterias > Asterias amurensis. The sequence goes on along the minus strand of NC_092657.1, from coordinate 10,069,451 downwards.
AAAGTTCTACAGCAGCTCAAAGTCGTCGGAGGGATGAGACAGAATACTCATTCGGTGTGTCTTTAGAACAAATGCAGAGTCAAGTAAAGACAGACTTGGGAATTACTATTTCCAAACACACAATCCATCGGTCACTTCTAGCTCCCCACCAAAGATGGAGGACAGCAAGGCTGTACAAAGGCTTTGTCAATGCCAAGGTCCCCCCCAAATCCAACTGCAGAACAACTAAAGATCACAGTGACTTCAGATACACACGTGTCCAAGTAAACATCGTTAATGAGTTTGCACAGTGCTATTCTCATGAGGTACTTGCCATGTCCTGTGATGCAAAAATAAAATAAATATTGGCACCCCCGCAGTAAGCAGATACTGCAAATACAACAGCTTTTTTGATGGCAAGAATCTACCCAACATACCAGACCACGATTTTCCCATACCCAACTCAAAACTAACTCCCTCGGGCTACTTGATACTCAAGAATTCTCACAAACACCATCGTTCAAGAAGTGCATCTCCTCAAAGAAACCAACATGAAAGCCAACAACGACAACGTAGTCGATCAGTTTCTCCACCTTGCGAACAACGCCTTCATCTGCGAAAGGATCCTCAAGGACGAGATCACATTGTCTGGCCTCGAGGAGGCAACTTAAATCTCTTTCTGCATTCAGACAGGTTCTTCAAGAGTACAAGCCAAATGCACTGCAATCAACTTCTCAAACTGTTACCACCCATTTTAGAAGCTACAAAGAAATCTGTTGTACTTGTTGTATGTGATGGTGGCCCTGACTGGCGTACAGATAGTCCTGCGAACATTATAAACTTTGGAAGGGCTTGGAAAGATCTTAACTTAGATGCTCTAATCTTGACAAGCTATTCCCCCTACCACAGCAGATTCAATCCAATCGAGAGAGGATGGTCTCATTTGAAATATTAATGGATGTATTTAAAATGGTGACGTTAAACTGTTCAGACCACTTAATACTTTTAGTTTATCAACCAGGCATTACTTTGAGCTAAAACACACTATAACTAGAGCTGAGAGATAATTCTGAAACTGTGGCTGGTGGTTTACACATCATTGTTTCAATTTTACTTCCACTGTGCAGAAGGATAGTTGCTGTGCCTAAAAGAAGGTTAATTGCCAAACGATTTTCATAAATGTTTCTTGCATTGCCTTACTGGTTTTACCTTCAGAACAGCGACCCTGGGACTTCAACAAGTGCGGTTACACCAAGAACAATCAGTAGCACCTGTAAGTTTTTTGACATGCGCTGGTAAATCTTGCATCATCATGTTATTTCGGAGTCGAGTTTGTTTTAATTTTGTCAACTGCTATGGCCCTCATTCACTCAGTGTTGTATAATATTTAAATAAAGACCTTGTTTAACCATGTGAGAAAAGTATGACAAAATAGGTATTCTTGGTAAATTAAGGAAAAATGTCAAACTAGTTTAGGTAAAATAACATTTTAAAAAGTTACATGAAAAGGCCTTTTTTAGTAGAACGGTGGAACATCATTTTGCTACGCAATTATTATGCCCTGAATTATGCCCTAAATTGAAATAAATACGTTATGAAGCTGACTTTTACGTGTTTCATATTGAAAATTACCAAACAAAATGACATGGAAAATAGCGGACAACATCATTCTCCAAATTAGTATGTGTTATGTTCATATCTGTCCGCAAGTTACGCTTTTTTGGTCTAGCGCCCTCTCGTGTTACCCAAGCGCTCTTCGCAAATAAGTTTTCTGTATAATGTAGTTTTCGTCAAACCGTTCAGTAAAAAGTGCCTCTTTTTCACCTTGTAGGCCCCTTTTGGACTTGTTGTAGTGAAGGTTAGTGGTAAGCTTGGATTATACTTGTTATGGTATTGTAGACTAATTTTCAGTAAAAGTTGTCTACTTAGGGTGTACTTTTTAGACTTGTTTTCCCGCCGTATGTCCTTTACAGTGGTATACAGCCTCTTTAAGTTTTTCTTTCATTTTACGTAGTTTTCGTTCCCTTTGTTCCCTTGATTTATCAATTTTGTGTCAAGGCCATTGTTACTAAAGTTGTTGAGTAGTTTATTGAACTAGCTGTCCAGGCCCCCTTGCTAGGGCCTCTTTATGGTTGTATAACTTCGCTAGCTGTGTGAGTTAAGACTTAGTTTTTGTGCATAGCGGGGCTTGACTAAACACTTCCACTTGCCATTTTTAGTTTGGACGCTATGAATATTCATGAGCTTGTTTCCTTATTTAGGCATTGCCTGCTTATGACTGGAGGGCTTTCGCTCGCTGTGTGTATTGAGTGAATTAAATAATTTATGCTTGTTTGTTTTTAGGTTGGAGATGACGAGAAGAGCAGTGTTTTGAGCAAAGGTTTATATAGTTAAGGACATCTTGAGCCCACAAGAGAACAGTTCTGTAAGAGAAATTTCATGCTATGGAAGATGTTTTTTCTTTAGAAAGTTGGTTTTGTGATCTGTTTTATTCATTACATTATTCCCTTTGTTGTTATTGTGCTAATCTTAATTCAAATTTTGTACTCAAAACTGTTGCTCTATGTACTTGTAGTTGCTGTACTTACTGCATTAAACTTTCAGTTTTACCGTTTTGTGGTACACTACACATTGGTTATCTGTTTGAAGTAGAGGGCGCCCCGGCTCCCCAAGTCCTTCACAGTAAAAAGAACTCTCCAAGACAGGCTCAAGATGATTGAAGAAATCAACTCCGACGATGGTATTTGTGCCACGTCCAAGCGCGCTGATTCATCACCGAGAACCGCTGGAAGTTTTAAGTCAACCACAAGCTCAGCAGCTATACTGGCTTGTGCGAAGGCTGTCCTTGAAAACCAAGATGGATTTTACTCATAAAGAAGCGGATCTTCGTCGTCAAGAAGCTGAGTTGAGGCGCCAAGAGGAAGAGGTTCACGCAGTTTACTTATTCTGGGTGCAGTGAAGGAATATGCTATGGCTGAAGTGGAAGCAGAATTCCTGGAATCGGCTGCTTTGAAAGAACACTCCCTCTACATCCAAGAAAATTTGCAGCTGCCTACAGCGGACTCCGCCGTTCGCACCCATGATTATGTTTCCAAACATTTCCTAAGAGGAAACGAATCGGAAAAAACTGAGACAAAGTGTGACATGTAAATTGTACAGAGGCCACAAATTGCAGCAGAAGCAGTAACTGATGTTGACTTAAAGTCAAACAAAGAAGATACAAAGGTGACCAAAGTACCCGGTAAAGTTTACCAGACAACGGAATTCCCCAATCAAGATATGAAGGAGCAGCTAAATTCCATAAGCAACATGTTGGTCCAAAAAGAGCTAGTGAAAAGTAGTTTGAGAAAGTTTCGCTGCAACGCAGGAGAATACCGAGCTTGGAAAGGCAGCTTCAAGCAGGCTACCAAAGACCTTGATCTCAAACCCTTCCAAGAGATGAACCTCAGTCTAGATTCTATCGAGGGGGAAACCAGGTCCCTTGTCAAGAACAGTTATGCTATCCATGTCAACAAGCCTGATTTGGGACTTCAAAGGGTATGGTCATACCTGGATGAAAAGCATGGCTCACCGGAAGCAATTGAGCATGACTTGATGATGAGAGTTGAGTTGTTCCAAAAGATCTTACCAAGGGCCAGCACAAAACTTGAGGAATTTGGGTATCTCCTTCTAGAATTTTCTATTATTATCCCTTTCCTCGTTACTTCTACAGATGACAGTGAAGCTTCCACCACTCTGAATGACAGCGATGTGGTTGTTTTCAAAAGTGCTGTCACATCAAATGAACCGGTTCCATGGGTACAAGTGTAAGCAATTATAAACAATTTTTCCTTGATGAATAATCCTCAACAATTACATCCTTAATGACAATTCTCAACAGTTAAATCCTTGATGAACAATCTTCATCAATATAATCCTTAATGAACGATTCTTAACAATTTAATCCTTAATGAACAATTCTCAACAATTTAATCCTTCAAGGAACACGTTGCCCTCAGATTTCACAAAATTTCACGTTTGAGGGTGTTCCTTATACTTATTACGAGTTGTTCTTGCAATAAAACACATTTAATGTGTTGTAATTAGTGAATGGTAATTAAAAAAAACAAACACTGACCTCTGACCCCGAAACATGGCCCGCGAGATATATACGTCTTTCAAGCCGTCAAAACGATCGTCCGTTTATGCGCGATGCACAGCAGTTAGGCTGGCGCCGTAGCCAATGGCCTGGTAAACCTACCAGAAGAACATGAGGTAACATACCGTCCTCTACCATACGACGTTGTGTGAAATGTAAACACACCATTTTGCTGTCAAAATAGATCGCCGAAAAACACAGATTCAGCTCATTGCTCTACGCAAAGAGATGATTGAAGACACGTCCAAAAAGAAAGAACGGACACCTCGCCAATCAGGGTAAGAATAATGTGGTGGGACATGGACTAGCCGACGAGTGAGAGAGAGAACGGACCGTGATTGTTTATACCCAATGCAATGTTATTGTAAGTTATTATTGTGGACATGACACGTAAATTCACAGCCATGACAGCCGCAGCACTGAGTTGTGAGAGTACATAAATGTGCATGTACTATGACTAGTTTACATGTAATTTTGTAGATCTATTCACTCGGTGCATAGATGGGGGGGGGGGGGGGGGTGGGGATTTGAATCGAGTGTCCAGCGTCCTAATGACTTGGCATAATTTACCCTAATTTACTTTGATACTACAATACAATTTAAAGAGTCGTTTATCTGGCTGGGAAGGGGAGGACTTTTGTAAAAATTGTAGAATTACATTTTAAAAATAGTACAGATTTATTAAATGTTTTTTGTATATTTTGAACAGTTTACCCCAAATATTGTACCAAAGTCAACTCGTACCCAAGTCAACCCGAATTCTTTCAAAGAAGTGTGACCTTTCAAACAATGAAAAATAAAATTGTCGAGAACTAATAAGTTATATCAATGGTTATCAATTTCTTGTTGAAGGTACTATGTGAGCAGATGCCAGGACTTGAGGTAAACATCTTGGAGACCTCATCAAACCCGGCACCTTCAAGTCCACATCATCCACCTCCGCAAAGCTCTTGCCAAGCTGGTGTGTTTGTACCAACTGTAGGGAGATGCCAACACAACAGGAGAGGTCATGCTGCAAACAAAGGCCGGATGAATGCTTCTCAAACTTGGTAGTAAGAGACTGATTATTTCATACTGTCAATGGCATGTGCATGTATAACAATATGCACATGTACTGTCAAAGCAGTCCAGTTTTGTTACATGATATTTTGATCTGTCCCCCCCCCCCAAAAAAAAAGGAAACAAAGTAAATGTGTAAACAAACATTTAATAAGGAAACACAAATTTAAGCTTTCATTCATTGTAGTTACTTGTAAACAGCCTCCTTCGCCAACGTTGCATTACCGAAAAACTTCACACTGAACAGCCACATCCCAAATTTTAATAACATCATGTCTTTGACCAGCAGCCGATTTCACAAAACTTCACGCAACTGCGTAAGTCCACTTGTGCAACGTTTATGGAGCAACTTGCGCCATTAAAATTGCGCAAGTGGACTCACGCAGTTGCGTAAAGTTTCGTGAAATCGGCTGCAGGGAGGTAGTATTTGCAAAAATGTCACTTTAATGAATCAACATCAAGTGCATGGGTTTTATATTCCATAAACATGTACAATTAACCAATTTTTATTTAGTTAATTGTTTCAAAAATGTTTGTGTTTATATTTGAAAAGATCTTGAGGCACCTTGTTCTGAACCACCGCTAGAGTTGGCACGACATCACAGGAATGACATGTACACCAGGGGAGCATGATGTACACAACAAATGACTGCCACCCAGCCAGCCTTCACAGACAACATGTGTTGTGTCAGAATGGTACTGGAAATAGAGTAACACTACCTAGTTACTGTGTTTGTAAAATCATGGATACATTTCCAGATAGTTTCAACTTTCATGTACACATGATTTATGCAAAACAGGTTTAACAAATGGTAATATTTCCTGTTGTCAAAAAGTATATTCTTATTCCTAAATTAACACATGTCAGTATTAAAACTTCTTATTATTTTCTTTTGCACATTACTTATGTCAACAAATCATTGAATGTGATGTAAGCAGAGTTTGTTTTCATCACAACGACATATGATTAAGTTTAATTTGAAGTACATGGCCAATTGTTTATACAATCGTCATATTTATTGTATTATTTATTTGAGATTTTGATTATTTGTAACAAAAAACACACTAGAACAACAAAATGCAAAAACATAAACAATCTGTATTCAAACAAATTTATCTGAAATATCTTTATTCTGTATTCATAAAGAAACATGGATCATAGATGCAACAAGTTTGATAAACACAGTGTCATTTCAATTGTTTAACCTTAACCCTTGCAAGTATATTTTGATTTCAAACCACATGCCTGTTATGAATTGCATGGTCAGAATGATGTTTTAGAACTATTCATATTTTTGACTAGCAGACCATGTTAGTTCGAATAAGTAAAGGTTTTAAAGGAAAACCACCCAATTTCAAGTCAGACTTGTGTTGATCATTCTATTCTACTTTTAAAACATCCTTTCTAACCATATGCATTTTACAACCAAATCACTCGATCTAAGGCATTGGTCTCTCTAAAGGGACTTTATACCTTAGATGTTGGTAATTACTAATTTGTGATCATAAAACTCACTTGATAAAGTCTACATGATGAGAGGCATGTCAAAGGACTTGTTTCTATACTGCAATGGTGTTTTTCTTTCACTGTTTCTTGCAGCTTTTATTGCCAAATTTAGCCCAAATTGTCACAGGTTTATTATTTTATGCATAAATATTGAGGAGATACACCAACTATTACTAAGGATACTGCATGGGACTATAGTGTTTTTTGACAAAGGACAAATTTAATTAATGTTTGCAAATACATTATGTACTGCTGTGAATTGTAAAAACATGTCTCAATAAATTGTCCATATTGTTTTATAAAGTTCCTATACATTTGTGACAAAGATTCTCTTTGATTACATACAAACTCTAGAACTTGCCAATAATGCTAATAATGCACTGACCTTATGTCTTATGCACACCTGTACAGACAATTTTGTAGCCAAATTGTGGAAAGTTACATGGAAATTAAATTTAAGAAGTGGAATATCTGGATTTGTGTTTTGCTACAAGTTCTTCTGTTGGTAGTAGTGGTGGTGGTAGTGGGGGGGGGGGGGGGGGGGGGTCGGGGGATGGGGGGGGGGGGGGGCCGGGGGGATGGCGGTTGCGGGTAGAGGCTATCCTTGCACCATTAGCGGTAAGCCTGGGCAACTAGTGTCGGACTCCAACTATTGAATCCTTAGTCGAGTCGCGACTATTGTTTTCAACTATTCGGTTAAACGTGCTACAAAAATAGTTCAAAAAAAATTGCGTCTACCTGTTTGGTGAACCAATTTAGTCGCTCATGTCTATTCATGACAACATAATTTACTTACAGAACACAGTCGCACATCAGTGACACAAATCTTCAATCTTTTCCGCTTGAATTAGACTATATTGTGCTTGCGGCACACATTGCCACAGTGCATCGTGATAATTAAAAATTTGTTGCGACTAGTGTCGTAGTCGCAACTATTGGATTGAGGTGCGACTAGTCGATTAGTAATTTTCACTGGTCGCCCATGCCTAATTAGCAGAGTTTTCCTGTCCTGCGAAGAAGCTGGTTGTCATCTAACCGTGCTTGGAAAACTTCTTTGATGTACGTGTACTCTTTCTTGTCCATACCGGCTTCAATAATCACATCACCACCCAACTTTCACTGTGACCTGGGAATCAAGTATAAATACAAAAATGTTACAAATTAACAAAATTGTTCCCCGTTTCTGTAATTGTAATTTGTAATTTTTGAAAAGAGTTCTTCTAGACTAAGGCCCTTTACGAAACCACGGCTTTGGCTTTGGATTCAGCTGGGGCTAGCTTGGCCCCGCAGATGTTTGGATAATACTGAGCTTGCTTTGCGTAGGGATTCAGACAAGAGCACGGAGTCTGAAGCCGAATCCAAAGCCGAAGCTGTGGTTTTGAAAAGGGTCCATGGAAGCTTCATTTTTGTGGACGAGTATTATTACTTTATTTTAGCTTTCCTTGCCAACTACCATTTGCAGTATGTGCTCCCTGTTCAGATGCATCGCACAGTAAATTTTGCTGTCAAATGATTCTGAGCAATGTAAACAGGAGCTACCTCAAACAGTACCGTCCAAGACCCAAGGTCAAGGAATTACATCCCCATAATAGACATAAACATTTTATAAAATAATGAATGTATACCCCTGAGAAAGGATCATGTTGGCAAATAAGACAAGTGACATCTATCCTATGGCAATGGTGGACTATTAGTAAAAGGCACCACTGTCCTGTTGCCCTGTGACTCTACATGTACATACAAACAGCATAGAGAAAGGACAGAGAAGTAAAGTCCCTGTAATTTTGTATCTAAAAACGAACTGTGGGGTATATGTGACTCGCAATTGCATACTATACTTACGCGGTAAACACGGTAAACGCCTCTGACATGTCTGAGCAGATGTTTTATTGAGAGGATGAATTCTCTAGCTGTAGTTTTGGTGTGGGAGGTCATGACACATCCATTTTCAACTCCACTCGCTAGTTAGTATTAAATAATCTCGTTTTTTTGCTGCAAAGGCCCGAGGCAAAAAGAGACACACGACTACAGAATCACATGCACTATTAGTAATACGGGTACTAGACATTCTTTCGTGTACAAAGTGTTCGCATTACTAGACTGGCCCCGCTAAAATCCTACATCGTACGAGCAAGAAAGGGGAGTTCACTGCGTCTGGGGAGGTCTGGCCGCGGGAGATGATGGCCCGCTGGACGGCAGCCGCTCGGCCCCGGGACGTGGGCTGAACTTGCTGCTTAGATAGATTAATAAAAAGTTAATTCAACGTAGGCCCTTTTATTTTTGTTAATGAACTGTTTTGTTGTTGTTGGAGTAACCATGGAGGAAGAGATAGATACAAATGGGTTCAGAAAATTGTTAGTAATTGCTAAGTCGTATAGTTCAACGGCTGCGACTGGAAATAAGACTAGTGAATTTGGCGGCCATTTATGGGAGTCAAAATCTTGACCCCCATAAATGGCGGAGCGTTATGTTTCGAGAAAGTTAGCAAAATCGAAGCATTTCTAAGGCATGTTTGTGTAGATCATTATATTCTACTTTTTTAACATCTTTCCAACGGTAATCATTTTACATCAAACGCTTGCCATAGCCCAAAAACGCCCAACAAAGCGCAGCCCGAAGGCAACGTGTTCCTTTAATGAACAATCCTCAACAATTTAATCCTTAATGAACAATCTTCAAAAATGTAATCCTTAATGAACAATCCTCAACAATTTAATCCTTAATGAACAAGCTTTAACAATTTAATCATTAATGAACAATCCTCTACAACTTTATTCTTGTAAACAATCTGCAACAACATACTGATTATCATTATCCATAGAAATAGATTATGCACGCGCGCTTAGAAATAGATTATGCACTGTTACTAATAGCTATGAATTGCACTCTGCGGGATAATCTTGAGCACCTGACACATGGAAGCGAGCCGGTTATAAACACTGCTCATTATCAACAATTTAAACACCCCGACGTGCCGCGCTATCCTCCAATAGGAGTAAACAAAAAGTCTGGGGTATTTATTGATATTAGTTATGGTTTATAAAAAAATCTGCTCGTCGTGCTGGTTTGTTTATACTCACAACTTTTGAACAAGCTGGTATCAACATCCATGGCTTTTGGTGGACACTGTTAGTAATTACTCAAAATATTAGCAAAAAAAATTACTTGGTAACGCGTAATGGGGAGAGGTTGATAATGTAAAACACTGAGAAACGGCTCCATCTAAAGTGAAGTAGTTTTCGAGAAAGGAGTAATTTTCCACAAATTTGATTTAGAAACCTCAGAATTAGATAAAGTCTTGAAATGAACTTGCATCTGAGAGCACACTACTTCGTGTGACAATGTTGTTTGGCATTCTCTATGACACTACTGATCTTGTTTCGAGTCATGCCTTGTCTATCAAACTTGGCTCTGAATATGCGTTCGCACAGATCACACAGAAGTGAACAAAAGAAGTTGTGGGGAGCTTTAGTGCACCGAAGTCAGATTGTGTTGTGTTATATGCCTTGTTATGAATGAACAGTTGGGATGATTCAGTCAGATATGTGTCAAGAGGAGATTGAATTTCGTGCAGTGTCTTGACTTTTCTACATAAGTAACCAGCAATTTAAGAAATAGTATTCTGCTCAGATATGTTCTGGGCACTTTGAGTTACAGGTACATACTGAGACACTTGGGTTGATTTGCCCTTTGTTCTAGTTTTCTTTGAGCCACTTAAGCATTTCAAACTCAACAGATGTGAATCAGAATCGGGTACACAATTGGCACCAAGGGCTGGATTGATGAGTTCAGCCACCATGACCATTCTCAAAGCTTATCTGAACTCGGGGCTGAAGGGTTGTCCCTAAAACCACCCTTACGCCTGATTGTGGAAAAGGTGTTTTCCACAACATCCTGGTTGAACCTTCCTGTGAGAAGAAATTTTACTTCACTTTTGGATTTTATTTCTTCCCACAGTTGAGCACACAGCCAATGCCCAAAAGCCAACCCTTGATGCACAGTATGCTTCTAGACCCTACATAATGAATACAGTTGAGCCATGGAATGCACTCATTGTAAAATTGAAGGTGCTCAGACAGGGGTCCTTGAATTTTCTTCTTCTCCTTAAAACTTCTGCAGTTGAAAGAATCAAAGCTTCAACAGGCACTTTCCCCACTGATGTGCAAGTGTAGATGCCTGCAGCAACAGTGTGACTCAACTTAGGCTGCTTTTTCACCCTGATTTTACTGAAGCTAGTCAACTCAAAATGCCCCCTTGTCAACTTTAGAGCCATACGAATTGGTAGGACGGAATCGTATTCAAAGAAATGTTGAAGATAGGACCATTTAACATGTTTTTGTTTCCAATCTGTAGCATCAAATCTTACTTAATACTTTAACATGCGCGATCATGTGTTTTTTAGAAGGTGAGGTGGGTCATACATGCAAAATACCTTCTCGCCATCTGACATGAAAAATGGGTTCTCTGTTGAAACACCCAACAGTCTGAAGGTGTTGACGTTGTTTGATCCTTGATCACAAACAACTAATTTGGCCAAATTGTTTGGCATAAGAATCTTCCGGATTTTTCAGGCATTATCTACAGACATTATCAGCCATTGATCCTGCGGCCCGTGGCAATAGCCCAACTTGTCGCCTTTTGAAGAAACTGATGTCTGAAATTCCTGCATGTCTTTCAGAGAAGAGGAAGATCAGTATGAGCTGGAGGTGCTTAACTTCCAGACTGATAGAATGCTACCAGTGTATAATGATGGTGCTAGGGCAGATGTGTGGTATGCTGATGTTTTCAAGAAGTATCCGACCTTCGGAAAAGTTGTCAAGGCTTCTCTTTAGATTTTCCTCGGCCCACAGGAGGAAAGCAGCTTCAGCGTGATGGGGCATATCCTGGACCCTAAGTCTTGCAGAATGAACGTACCTACCTTTTCTTTCATCCAGACAGTAAAATACCACATGCTAGCGATAAGTCAAAATGCATTGACAGCATTTAAAACATCTCCCCAACTAACTCAGAACATGCGTAGTGCAGCTGCTGCATACAAAGCTGTGCTTAAAGCAAAACAGAAATTTGTGGTATCTGCGGCAACAAAGGCTGCTTTCAAGAGAAAGGCCTCTGTTGATGTTAAATTAAGCAGAATGGCGTTTGAAGCAAAACAAAGAAAGATGGTTAGAAGGAAGGGTTTGGAGGATCTTGTAAAGAAGAAAGCATCGGAAGGAGATCACGAATCCATTATGTAATTTTAGTTCTGGGTTTATTAATGGAACAAACACCACTGTTAATATAAGGTCAAGTTGTTCTACAACATAATTCGGTTGTTATTTTTACTTCTTGGACACATCCAACCCAACTGCTCAGACCAAATGCAACTTGGAGCTCAGTAGTATATGAAGGGTTAATGGAAAAACATTCCCTGTCCTATCTGTTCAGAAACTAAGTCTGTATACAAGAATATTTTAATGTATTATCAATATGGATTGCTTAATGAGTAATGTTAGATTATCTAAGATGAAAATTATCAATAGTGATGACAACACCACGTTTCCAGAGACAATGAAACATCTTCTTTTTTGTGTGATTTTTTAGAACCTAGTTGCAAAGACTTTGCAGCCTGGTAAAAAAGCTTGTCAAAGGAGGAAATTACTTTTAAGTTTTAAATCCATTCTCTTTGGTCTAAACACCAATTAGACAGACGTACTATTAAATCTCTGTAATTCTGCTGACTCATCTCTAATGCTGCCTGAGTGAAAGCTTCCATATCGACATCACAAGTGTCTGAGAACAGTTCCTCATATAACTTATCCTTGTGCAACTCCACCTTGGTGACATCGAAGAGAGGCTCGCCTACCCACAAAGATTTCGCATTGACCGCCCACAGTTTGAGTTTACCAAGCATTTCGTTTAATGGCGCTTTAAGGTCCAGGATGCTTGTGGTACCTTCCAACGAGTCGCCAGAATGGGCCTGTAATTATTTTGTCAATAATCCCTAGTGCCCTTATCTGCGCCAGATAAACCCTGCATCATTAAGCAAAATGTTGAATCGGTTGGCTTGGTATGTTTCTAACTTATTATTGGTGCCTTCTTGCTGTTGGTAGGTGTTCCAATTAGAAGCGATTCCTGACTTGTCGCATCCATGCTCTGTGAAAGCCTCACATGCTGTTCTTACAAGCCTTGCCGCACCACTCATTCCCGAAAGCAAAGGGGTTTCGTCCACTCTATACAATGTCACTTTCGTTAATTTTAAATACCTTGTCTGCTTCAGATGCAAAATTTACCAATAAATGCATTTTGCAGAAAAAATTACCCGTGTCTGCGATGGCTTTCTGTGATAATGCCGACAGTGACTGACAGTTTTCGATAACATCAGGAAGAAGCTCTTTACGAAGTTCCTCAAGCTGGGTTCGTTGGTCCCTGTTCACCCATCATGTTCTTAAGAGATGTATCAAGTCTGGCTATTTTATTGTCTCGATCTACTGTTGTGATAGCTTCAGCAATTTCTCTTATCGTACTTCTGAAAGCTTCCAGGTAAGTTTCGGCATCTCCTGCTCCAACCTCAGTTAACCCTGTTGTAATTTGTTTCCCATTTTTACGTGTGATTTGAAAGCCATGGTAGGGGCAATGAAATATTGTTGTAGCGTCAGTGTAACATGTTTCCCGTTAAATTGCATGGGTCCCCTTATGCCTCGTTCAAAATTATATGTAAAGTTCCTTGAGAGGGAAGTCGGTCCAGGAAGCTTGCCCAGGAGGTTCTTGCATACAGTTGTGATGACTTTTGAGACCTTGAACATACTAATGTTGCATTCGGTGAGGAGGACCATAATCGTTTCATTGAGTTCATTAACGAACTTTCCCCCGTCAAAAGTGTGAATAATGTTAGTTTCTAGTAACGCGTTTAGCTGCTCAGTTGTCTGATGTGTGTGTTACTTTCCTTCATTTTTGTTTCTAGCTCCTCTATTTTGGCTGCTGTTTGATATAGTACGTCGAACTTGCTTTTGTCAGCTCTTATCTTTACTTGACTGAGGTTTTTCAAGGCGTCTCGGCGTTCTTGCCTTACATCGCCAAGTGTTTCAGCCTGCGCCTGTATGCACTCGTCGTTTTCATGCACGGGTTTGTACGTCTGTTTATTTTCAGTTTCAAATTCTTGTATTTTCTTTCTTTTCTTCCCGACAGTTTCCACAGCTCGCACCACCTTTTTTAAAGATTCTTTACAGTGCTTGACTTGTCTGCCATCTTCCCCTGCAGTTTGTGCACATGTTGATTAGTCTGGTCCAGTTCATTTCCCTTCACTTCAAAATTTCTCTCCAGTTTAATTTTCTCACGTGTAAGTTTGTCGATATCTTTTGCATCTGAGTGTGACATTGAGGTGTGGTTCTTGACTAGGGCTCCGAGCTCCTGACTGAGTCTTTCTGATTTTAGTGACGCTGCCTTGAGCTCATCTGCTACTTGTTTGTGATTTTTCTTCATCTGTTGTATTGCATGCCTCAACTCTTTCGAATCAGTCTCAAGCTCTTCATATGAACGCTTTGCTGGCAATACAGGTGATGGGGGGATGGAAGTGGAGGCATAAACTCTTTCCCTAAAAAGTCGGCCAGGGCACTCTTCTTGTTGCGACGCAAGTTTTATTCTCTCGTTAACTGTTGCAGTTACCTTCTTGGTGGATATGCTGTCAATGATTTCGAGGACTAGGCCATTTTTGATTACTCTCAGCTTCTCGACTGGTTAAAAGGACCCAATGAAAATTCGTCCGCTTTCCTTTTCCCGTTTGCCATACTGAAAATGCCTAAGAGAGAACAAAATAAAGACAAGATAAAAAAAGTGCATAGTAGAAAGAAAAAAAAAGAGAAAAAATATCCTTATATGTAAAAAAACATAACAAAACCTTCAATTTGTATTGATATGCTTTCAGCCTCCTCAAAACATGCTTAGAAAAATGTGAAAGAGAGAAAAAGATAAAATAATTTATGCAATTGTTTGGGTTTTTTTGTCTCCCATTGCTTTCCTCGTGTTTTCAACAAAATAAATAAATGTGTTTGCATTTTTTTAATGAATAACAAAACAAAAACAAAACTACATAATTATATTATTATGCCTACTGGTATGTAAAAAGTTGCATAAAGAAACCCTTCAGATAAAAAAGATAAGCCTACATGTTCCTCAATACATTATACATTTATTTAAACGAAAAGATATTCATACGAAAAGCAACTCTAAAAAGTTTTATTTACAAAAAAAACTTGAAATAAGTCGTTTCATCAATTCCCCTCCCAAAAAGGTTGCACCCCCATTTATCAAAAATGGAACAACCCACAGGCAACTATGGCGGCCCTGAAAGGAAATCGCACATACCAAATATTGGCGATGTCGCAAATATCTTTGCGGATGTCGCAAACATCTTAGCAAATATCTTTGCAAATAATATTTGCGATGTCGAACATTTATTGCTTACCTTGTCGCATAGTTTGCATATTTTTGGCGAGAAATGTTTCAAGAGCCTGAAGGGTTGTTTGGGTTTGGGTTTCCAGGTTGAAAATGATGTAACAATGACTTTAACTAACCCCCATCCCATACTCTGTTGACGCGCGCACGTACGTACACCGACGACTACATGTATGTCTCATTATATAATTTAATGTTAATCATGCCCTCGTAGGCCGGTGGCCAAAGGTCGAGACTTCACATAAAATAGTGTTTGAAAGCCTTTTTTCCTCCACAAATTACAAACATTTGTTTTTATTTTTATATTCAAGTTCGATTCTTATCCTTTAATCGACAGTATTACCTTTTCTTTTTCTCAATTGTTAGCCCATAATAACCTCTGTGCATGCATGATGTTTGAACAACACACAAATGACTTGACATGGACAAAAAGTGCCCCCCCCCCCCCCCACTTTCAAAAGTGTTCCGCCGCCGTTGCATAGACTTGCTAACTTAACCTGATCACTTTAGGATAAACTATAAAGTTTTTAAAACGTAAACATTTAACATAAAATTACAAGTCCGAAACAAGTGTTAATTACCCCCTCCCCCCCTCCTCGATATAGCTAACTTAAAACAAAACTGATTTTGATTTTAAAACACATTTATTACAAATGTTTTAACATTGCTTTTACATCATTGAATTTGGGGTTAGCCTTATCATTGACAACTTTTCACCTGTATTTTCTTTATCTTACACAAAACAAATGTCTCATTCTAAATCACTTCTGATGGGATCACCAACAGAGTTTCCAAGCAGACGAAGTAGGGAGCATAGTTTTAGATGACCATTTTTTCCACCAGGGAACAAAACTTTCTCAGTTTCCTTCAGAACTTCGTCGTATCATTACAAAAAGATGTTCAAAAATATGGAAATATGGGTCCCAAGAGACTGGGTTGAAGGTAAACATAATTACCAGGTATATGTGAGTGCAATGAACCATGAGTCTGAAAAGGGGTGTTTTTGCACATATTTTCATACAAAAACATACAAAGTTTTGACAGCTAATAACCCATAATATGGTACTTCACACCAAACATGTACTCTGATGTCTGGCTCCCAACCCCTCCCAAGCTCACGGCGAGATCCGCAAGCTGGGAGTTCATAGCGCCCTTGATTACACCTCCAGCCCCCCTGAAACACGGCATGTGCAGTACGTGATATGACCGGAGGCTTACGTTCCTGTTGGGCCATAAAACAAGCTTCGTTTCACGGACTCTTTGAATGCGAATCATTTACATTTTGTTGCGATAATTTGAATACATGATCTTTTTCGTCAACTACTCGTCAATAATTTTGTTTAAAAAAAAGTTAAATTTGGGTTAGTAAGTTACTTTTAGACGGCTGGAAGTAAAACAAGCCTGGAAGGTCACTTGATTATTTGTATCACTTTTTGGTTAGAACAATCACGCGACCTTCGTTTTTGTTTTAAAATGCTGAAACACGGCCAAATTTGATGATTTTTTTAAGGACTGTTCTTCATTCCTGGAAACCCGTTGAATACATTTCTTAGTCTATTTTGTAGCCCAAATAGCCCAATTCAGCCGGTGTGTCCCTTAAAACAACCGATGTAAATTTTCTTGGCGTAACGTTCAGCTAGGAGAAGAATCCGACACCGAGACGACAAAAAACAACGGTTGAACGGCGGATGTGCAGTAATAGAGTTTGAACAATCCTCCGCGCGGATTGTTGCCTTATACCTTATATGAGAATTTACTATTTTAATAATTGTATTAAGTTTTTGATTATTAATCTTTTTGTGCCTAACTAATACTTATGTTAGTGTTTTCTATTTTTTTATTTATAAAAGATTACCATAAAATAAAGTTATAATAAAAACAATTATTATTTATTGAAAACGTTTTGTAGTCCTCTACAAAACGTAGAGACCGCGGCACGACCTTTCTGCACGACCGCGGCCATCCGCCACGTGATACAACCCCAGTGGGCACACAACGTTATTTCAACGTTGGATATTGGTTGATTTGGCGTCGCAACGTTGAAGTACCATAAATCAACGTTGTTTCAACGTCACATTTGCCACGTTGATTTTAGGTTGTTTTTTTATGACGTTGCATAAACGTTGAATAAAGGTTGTTTTGGGGTCGCGACAATAACAACCAAAATTCAACGTTGATCCAACATCAGTCTGCCAACGTTGGATCAATGTAATGTTTTTGACGTAAGTACAACGTTGGATAAAGGTTGTTATTGCGTCGGGATAATAATCAAAAATCGACGTTGATCCAACATCAGTCTGCTAACGTTGTATCAATGTTATGTTTTGGTCGTAAGTACAACGTTGGATAAAGGTTGTTTTTGCGTTGGGATAATAACCAAAAATTGACGTTGATCCAACATCAGTCTGCTAACGTTGTATTAATGTAATGTTTTGGTTCTAAGTACAACGTTGGATAAAGGTTGTTTTTCCGTCGGGATAGTATTAACCAAAAATCAACGTTGATCCAACATTGTATCAATGTATTGTTTTTGAAGTATGTACGTTGGGAAAAGGTTGTTTTTGCGTCAGGATAATAACCTCAAATCAATGTTGATCCAACATCAGTCTGGTAAGGAATTGTTTCAACATGAGGTTACTGACATACAATGTTGGATAAAGGGTGTTTTTGCGTCGTGATAATAACCTAAAATCAACGTTGGTCCAACCCGTCATCAGTCAGGTAGTTTCATAAATTGGATAAAGGTTGTTATTGCATTGCATAATAACCAATTAAAATAAATGCTTATCCTTCCCATGGGCAGTTTAACAAATTGCCATGTTTATTTTACAATCATGTGCCATGAACATGTCATCTTTTGTGGACAATTTATGTCTCGGCGGGAAGGGTTCGTGCACTCGCCAAAATATGTGACACAATTGTCGTGTTCAGAATAAAATTAAAAGACAACTTGCTGGCAAAGATTTCGGGATAAGGCCAGCGAAATGTGTATTATCTGATAAGGTCATGTCACAATCACAGCTTTCCTGTTAATGGATTCAAAAGCAATAGCGGAAAAGCATGATGTTGCTTCCCAATGTCTCCACTGGCTTCCCGTATAAAAGAAAGAATTCTCTTCAACGTACTTGTATTTGTTATTAAAGGCTTCCATGACCAGACTCCATTATATATCAAGGGTTGCTTTACATTTCATACCCCATCTCGCCATAATCTTCGCTCTTCGTCAGACCCATTTTTGGTACCATTATTAGGACCCATAACAATATGGCGACCGCACATTCATTGTAAATGACCAATTTAAAACACTTCTGAAAACACATCTCTTCCCTGTTTAAGCTTTTTCGCATTTTTTCAAACTTTGTGTATTTAGCTTTTCCGCTACGATTTTGTTCTTTAATGTGCATTTAAGTTTTTGTAAGCGCTGTGATATAGTTTACTAAGGGGAGCATTTCTAATACCGGTTTTTCTTAATATTATTCATGTGGGACCAATGATGGCGCTATCTCGACATTTACCACATTGGACTTATGTTGGCACTCAGTGCTGAGCCAACGCCGGTTGTTATAGTGCTGACACAATATTGACAGCATTTAAGCTATAAACTGTTGCTATCAGTGAATTTTTTTATTGGGTTACATTATCGACGAGCTGCCGTGGGCAACTTATGTTGAACTATTTGGTCATACTACGACAATAAGAGGCAATTCATAAAATATAACTGTCCCAACAAAATAGTTACAGAATAGTTTGCTTGATAATATTGTAAAACAGGTTCGATGGTTGACGTTTTGTTTGCATAATCAAGATGCGAAAACTTCAGTGTTTCCTTCCTTCTTTCCTTCCTGTGAAGTGCAGCCTCGCATATGTGAGGATAAATGCACTGCGTGTTTGCGCATGCGTCCATAGTCTTGGTCCCAAGACCATTGGTGTTGCGCGGTCACACACAACCAACGTTCCGATTATGCACGGCAAAAACTGTCCACGCTTGTAATGAACGAACGCTAGCGGGCGCTCTGTTTCTCTGAATAAGATGTGCTCACCATGGTCTTGGATATTTGCGAATTGAAGGCGTGGCCAGACTATGTAAATTACTTTTAATGTATGCAATATTCATATCACGTGACGAATTGAAGATGACTATTCAAACTAGATCGAGTCAAAGGTCAATATGATCGGCGGTCTATTTTTAATAATCTTTGCTCAAAGAGTGATTCCGTGGTCATTATAGGCCTATTAAAAGGAAAACAGTGAAATTTTAAGTATAGGTACCTATTCAGATTATGGATACGTGACGATTTGAAATCGTAAATAATGGTCAAAAATCGAACGTAAAATTAGCATTCAGAGAGTCCGTGTATCGGACGCTGTATGGCCCCACGGCGTGGAGCAATCGGAACGTGAAATAAGCCTTGTGAAACCGCCCCGTGCCGTGTCTCGTGGGGGTTGGAGGTGTTAAATCCCAGGCGCTATGAACTCCCAGCTTGCGGGTGTCGAATCCGTTGTTTCTTATGATCGCAACGTTTCAATATGCTCCATTTTGATTCATGGCCCCCTAATTTCTTTTTGTTATGAGTTTTCAGGTAATTTTGATGATGTCAAAACGTAGGAATATCGCATATTGTTATATTGACAGTGTTATTGTGTGAGTAGCTTAAAAAAATTATGAGAATTTTTTATAAAAGGTTTAAATAAAAATAATGCTAAAACAAAATTCCCTCAAAGCATAATTTTGTCAAACAAAGTATTATTTTTTAATTCTGTGAATGAAGAGTTATTTTTGAGGTAATGATTAAACTGGGCAACTAGTGGAATTTAATGACCCGACTATTCGCCTCAAATAACTGGGAGTTGAATAGCAGTAGTCGCCGCTGGACAAGCAATCAAAATTCGAAATTTCTCATGAGTTATTCCAAAAGATATTGTTACGACTACATTCCAAAAAAATGTTATATGGTTACAATCCAAGCTACGCAGCTACTCGGCTACGTTTACGTTCCAAGATACGCTTAGGTCTACGTTCCTTCAAGTTACACTATAATATCAAAAGGTATGTTTTCAAGCCCGAGTCAAGCTACGCTTACATTCCAAGATACGCAGCTACGTTTACGTTCCAAGATACGCTTAGGTCTACGTTCCTTCAAGTTACACTATAATATAAAAAAGTACGCTTTCAAGCCCGAGTCAAGCTATGCCTACGTTCAAAGATACGCAGCTGCGTTTATGTTCCAAGATGCTACGCTTGAGTCCAAGATATGCTTTACGTTCCAAAAGATGTCAACGTTCCAAGCTACACAGCTACTTAGCTGCGCTT
The DNA here is from genome assembly GCF_032118995.1 of Asterias amurensis. Lineage (NCBI taxonomy): Eukaryota > Metazoa > Echinodermata > Asteroidea > Forcipulatida > Asteriidae > Asterias > Asterias amurensis. Next base: position 10,049,027 of record NC_092657.1, on the reverse strand, counting down.
ACAGATCTGCTTACGTTCCTTCAAGTTACGCTATAATATAAAAAGGTACGCTTTCAATCCCATGTCAAGTTACGCTTACGTTCCAAGATATGCAGCTACGGTTACGTTTCAAAATACGTTCTCACAAAGACGCTTTTGAATCCCTCAAGATTTCCTTCCCCCAAGATTAAAAAACTTTCACTGTGAATAACACTACAGGGCCCACCAGTTAATACCTGTTTGGCAGAAAATACTGTACAAAATTTCTTTACTATCCAAAAATTTACTTGGGCACTACAAAATTTCAAATTTAATTAAAAATTGGCTGGCAACCAGTTTCTGCTAAGCAATACTATTTTGTGCTAACTATAAGCAAATTGTTTAGCCAATACAGGCTTCATCAGTGTGGGCCCTGGCACGTCGGGAGCATAACGCCACGATCGCATTTCAAGCTGCATATCATGGCAATGCAGTAGTCTGGATCTGGACATTATACATAGAAATGTTTGTGCTGGTACCACAAACCTTTCTTTATCGTATTTCCACCCTGTGTCAAAGTTTCAAATCCTACTGATCTGGACATTATTATACTCCGATAAAAACATATATACCCACACAAAGAGTAAAGCAAAAGTCATGCAACGGAATTACTGCATGCATTGTACACTACATGCACAACACTGATGAATTATTCATGAGCCAACCGCAACGCAGCCTCTGATTGGCTCCACCGGAAAGTCGGGGGAGATTTGCCGAAAAACAATAAAAAAGTTAAGACCCGTCGCTGCAAATATTCAAGACCATGGTGAGCACATCTTATTCAGAGAAACAGAGCGCCCGCTAGCGTTCGTTCATTACAAGCGTGGACAGTTTTTGCCGTGCATAATCGGAACGTTGGTTGTGTGTGACCGCGCAACACCAATGGTCTTGGGACCAAGACTAATGCGTCCAAGAAAAATAAGCAGGACATGCTGTCGAGTGCGGAAATTTTTTAGTGTAAACAAGTGCAAGTAAAAACTGTTGGATATGGAGAGCTACTTAGATGGATGAGCCTTAGGTGCAAGCTTAAAGGCTTCAAGCGATTTGTACTCCGCTGGATCTACTGCTAGGCTATTCCAGTCCCGGATGGTACGTGGGAAGAAGGAGTTAGTAAACACAGTTGATTTGGTGTGAGGGATGACAAAGCGGGATTTGTGACCTCTTGTTGATGTAGATAGATGGACGAGGTACTGGTTCCACTCAATGTCAACGAGACCATAACGGATTTTGTACATCATAGCCAGGCGACTGCTAGTGCGTCGGTCCTGTAGGGATTGCCAGTTTAGCTCTTGTAGGATAGCAGAGACACTTCTTGTCCTGTCGTAGATCCCTGTGACAAAGCGGGCTGCATTTACCAATCGATCACGCTATTGTTGATCTAATATTGATCCAACGTTGGTTTAACGTTGACATTATATGCAAATCGGGGGTCACGTGGCCTAGAAGTGTGTTTTTGATAATAAAACAATTTGGTTTAAGTTATCCGAGGGAAGTTTCCGTACTTTTGTGTGTAATTCGAATGTAAAAAAATACGAACAACTAAGTCCAAGCAAAATTTGTAATCTAAACATTTGAATTAAAGGGATACACCGGCTCACCGTGGACGCAGTTCAGGGCTGTCGAATCATAAATAATGTTTTTATAGATGTAAAAAAAAATCATCAAAATGTCATGTAATTAGCGAAAAATGCATAAAAAACCCACAAGCGGTAAAAGGCCAACAAACGTGTTTCCACCCGTTGCAACTGTCAAGTCTTCGTGACATTGTCGCACAATATTGCAACTAGACTGGTGCTTTGTTTATAGCAACCTTTTACTACGACGCAGCATAAGGATCCAGTCTATCCATAATGTATAAACAACCAGCATATACGGATCAGGCAAATCCTTCGACGATGGAGGTAGTCGTGCTTCGACGTACATCCAAAGATCGTCAAAAAGAACACAAAAAAACGAACCCAGAATATGATGGGACCAGTGACAAGTAAATAAAGCAATCCTGGCACCAAATTCCTGGTGAACTTGTGGCTGGTGATCAGTATTTTCTGCTAAACAGATGAAACTAAGGGGCCCTGTTATTCACAGTGAAACATTTTATAATCTCGGGGGGGGGGGGGGGCTGGGGGGGGAGGGAATTGAAGGGATTCAAAAGCGTCCTTGTGGTAATGTATTTGTAAATGTAAGCGTAGCTGCGTAAGCCTAGCTTGACTCGGAATTGAAAGCGTAATTTTTTGTTTTTAGCGTAACAAACCTAGATGATGTACATGTATATGGATTGTATGGATATGGAGTAGCTGCGTAGCTTGGAACGTAAGCATATCTTTTGGAACGTAAGCATATCTTGGAACGTAAGCATAGTTGGGTATCTTGGAATGTAAACGTAGCTGCGTATGGAACGTAAACGTAACTTGACTCAGGATTGAAAGCGTCCCTTTTGTATATATAGCGTAACTTGAGAAGGAACGTAAGCAAAACTTGGAATGTAAGCATAGCATATTTTGGAAGGTATAAGCGTAGCTGGATATCTTGGAACGTACCCGTAGCTGCATATGGAACGTAAGTGTAGCTTCACTCGGGCTTGAATAAAACAGACCTTTTTATATTATAGCGTAACTTGAAGAAACGTAAGCGTAGCTGAGTAGCTGCGTAGCTTGAAACGTAACCAAGTAATACCTCAACAATCTCAAAAATAACACTTCATTCACAGAATTAAAAAATATCTTTTTGACAAAATTATGCTTTGAGGGAATTTTTTTCATCATATTTTTTTCAACCTTTTATACAAAATTATTTTTCACCTGTTCTTTTTTCGATCGGGGGCTCCGGTTTTTTTAATCCTCCTTTTCTTCCTCATAAAACATTTTTAAGCTCCTCACACAATAACAATGTATAAATGCGGACATTGAAACAACGTTCATATTCCCACGTTGTTTCTACATTGGCATTTCAACGTTAAAACAATTTGCAAATCCAACTATTATTCGATGATATTCAACGTTACTTCAACGTCGGGGTATGACGTTGTTTTAACGTTATTTTAACGTATTTTGCCCACTAGGACATTATCTGTCTGTTGCTTACATGCCCTGAGGATATACGTCGTGCGACACATGCCAGTGACCTGTCAAAACACCGTTCGGTAACGATGTGAAAACAACTTTCCACCACGTCCCATTATCAGACGGTGAAAACTACGTCGTTGCAAAGTTAGATGTACGTTGCCAAGTAACCTGACAAAGATACAACATTCAAGCAACGTTGCCAAACAAAGCTAAAGTGACTTTATTAAGACGTTGTGAAAAAAAGTAGCCATAACATTGTAATTACGTTGTTAAATAACATGACAAAGCTACAACTCTCAGGTAACGTTTTGCAAAGAACATTCACATAACGTTTGTTTATGACGTTAAAAAAACGTTGGACAATAGTTGTATCTAGGTTATACAGTAACGTGACTAAACCAAACCCTGCTGACAACGTTGCATACAAATATTCATATGTTTTAGTTGGGAAGCAACATTACCAAAATACAACTTCACAGTAACCTTACGTGTTTGCTTGGCATGTGTGCCTTATGCAGTCTCTGTCGAATTCGTCGACAAGCTGATTTAGAAATAACACAGCGTTCTCCGCAAAAAATTGTTCCATTCTGATATGATAGTTCATCTTGTACGCTGTAATATGCATGAGCGATTGTAGGAAGTTGTCGTTCGTCTTCAGGCCAACCGCTGAGGATATACCGTTTGACAGTTTGTAGACTTTTATCCTCAGTAGTTGCTGCTTTCATAAGTGCATGGGTTTTGTGTGTGATCGGTACTGTATCAATCATGTACACCCCATTACTGAGCGATTACTGGTTACTGATTACTGAGCGACAGCCGAGTGATTACTTGTCAGATTTGCATGCGACAGACATGCATGCTGCCAGATACATTTCAGGACCTGGTTTTTACTGAATATTTACATCATATCTCTGCAGCGTTTTGGTGCATTTGACAGCTGCTCCGTGATATGGAGACTAGTGGTTTGTGATCAGTCCATAAAACCATTTGTTGGCCATAAGTATATTCATGGTTGCGCTCAAGACCGAAAATCTGTGCGAGTGAATTCTTTCTGAATCTGTGAGTATTGTGTTTCACCCTGACCCTCTGTCGCTACTTTGGGATCAAAGTATGTAAGAATCGGAGCTGTTATCAGACGTTGCTTGATTGTGTGGAATGTTTGTGATTGTTCCTCTGTCCAACACCATTCAGTATCTTAAAGGAACACGTTGCCTTGGATCGGTCGAGTTGGTCTTTTTAAAATCGTTCTATAACCGTTTTTTGTAAATTGTATATGGTTAGAAAGATATTGTAAAAGTAGAATACAGTGATCTACACAAATATGCCTCGAAATTGCGTGGTTTACTTTTTACCGTGTCGACTAACACGGTCGGCCATGCTACCGTGATAATTCGCGACGTAAAAGGAAAACCGTGCAGTTTCGAGTGATACTTGTGCGGATCATTATATTCTACTTTTAAAACATCTTTCTAACCATATGCATTTCATAACAAACGGTTTCAAACGCTTTTAATAGACCAACTCATTCGATCCAAGGCAACGTGTTACTTTAATGTGTTCGTCGTGTGAGTGGTTCGCTAATGTCAGACAGATTTGGTAGAAATATCTAACCATGCCCAAAAATTTCTGATTTCTTCAACATTTGCTGGTGTTCCCATGTTCAGAATTGCTTCTACTTTGTTTGGGTCCGGTTTGAGTCCTGTGTTTGTGAGGCGATGGCCAATAGATGTGGTTTCGTCGCACTTGTTTTCAAAATTTGGCCTTGTTCAGTTTGTTGTTCCGTGCGTGATCATGAAGTGTGTACGTGACTTGAGTATCACCCTTAACTGTTCAGTTCTCACTTAAAGGAACACGTTGCCTTGGATCGGACGAGTTGGTCAAAACAAAAGCATTTGTAACCGTTTTTTTATAAAATGCATATGGTTGGAAAGATGTTTTAAAAGTAGAATACAATGATTTACACAAGTTTGCCTCAAAATTGAGTGGTTTTCCTGCTACCGTGCGAACTAACATGGTCGGCCATTTATGGGAGTCAAAATTTTGACCCCCATAAATGGCCGACGTGTTAGTCGACAAAGTGAAAGGAAAACCACGAAATTTCGAGGCATGTTTGTGTGGATCGTTGTATTCTACTTTTACAACATCTTTCTACCCATATGCATTTTATAAAAGACGGTTACAAACGCTTTTCAAAGACCAACTCGACCGATCCAAGGCAACGTGTTCCTTTAAAGTAACAGCTATATTCTCATGTTTAATTTCAATCAACTTCATTTGTTGAGCAGTACTTGATCCTAACAATGGCATTTGCTTACACCCTCTATTACAACAAATGGTACCAGATACTTCTTTCTGTTCTGTAAATTTCTGATCTGTAGTTAACAAGTTCCTTGTACCGGCATAGTGTTCTGATTGTACATCGACAACTTCTGATCTGATTCTTTTATTTCAGTACCAAAAGGAAGGTTTGCCTCTGGACATTCGGTTTTTATCAATTTGTGACGTTGACCAAAATAACGGCAATAATAGTTTCATTATTTGCCTGTGTCTTCTGCTTTGGGTTCATTTTCCTGTTGTTAACAGCATGCACAGACGTCTCTGCAACATGATCACTTGACATTATCTTCAACTGACTTTTTGATTTTACAGTGGCTCTGCATAAATCCAGATATTTGTTCAAATTAAGGTCTGGTTCTTCGAGCAATTTCTTTTTGGTGGCATTATCTGTGATCCTTTCACGGAATAAGTCATCCATTAGTTGCCCAAATTCGCATGTTAAAGCCTATTTCCGCAAGCGCACATAGTAACTGTCCAACGTCTCATTTTGCTGAACACAATTAAACTGATATCGTTTATATGTTATGTTGGTCTTCCCTACACAATATTTCTCCCATAAGTTTTATATTACAGTGAAATCCCTCTTCTCATCTTCAGTATTATATGGTTAACCCATAGAGCTATATATATTGACTAGAGTGCTAACTTGCTCTGCGTTTTGAAGCCACCCTGGGCGTGTGGGTATATGTTCGCAACTATCCACTTGCGTACGTCCGCGCTACGAAAACCGTAACTTGGACTTGGTCGCCGTACTAAAAAAAAAGGGTAAACATGCCGTTTAGTCATGACGCACATGACGCTCGCAGTTTGTGCGCCGATCAGCAGATTGTGCGTTCACATTTACTGCATTTTTTGCTTCGAACATAAAAAAGAACAGACGCACGATCATGTAAATAGCCGTACAATTGCCGTACAAAATTTCAAGATTTGTATTGGTTTGTACATAAACATGGATGCGCCCACACGGCTTCAAAACCTTAGTGCGTGTATAACGGGGTGTTAGCACTAGTCAATATATATAGCTCTATGGGTTAACCATTGTGTACATCTAGGGCATCGTGACCTATTGCGGTTAAGAAATGTGCTATCCTCACCCTATAACTATCTTTATCAAGTCCCGTTATGATTTCATAGCCGTCCCAGACCTGTTTGAACTTTTCCCAGCTGCTTTTTAAATTGCCAGACTGGATATCTAAGGGTCTTGGCAGTGGAACCCTCGTTCTAGAACTTGTATGTGCCTCAGTTTTCATTATAAATCAGCTAGAAAATGGCACAGTTCAATACTCTTCCAATAAATTCACAATATCTCAATCAAACAATCCAAAAAAGTTATGTGGGAATACAGATTCATGAAACAAAACCACATAGAAAACATGAAGAGAAAGTGTTTCGTAATCTAAAATGTACAATACTACTAACAGTTCATACTACTAACAGTTTGCATGTTCGGCAATATTGAGCAGGACGAAGTTACACTGAATTCCTTTTCAAGACAGGACAAGCAAAACACGTGTTCACATGAAGTGTCCACTGGTTGGGACAGAAGTGTACTGCAGAGCTTCAGAGCTTGCAAAATAACAATGTTTCATCACAGGTAAATTTGTGGTTTGAAAACCGGTGTGGTTTTATGGGATAATGTCTCAAAGTTACTTCACTTGTGTTGTTGTGTTCGATTTCATCAAGTGATCATTAACTATTTCTTACTTTTTTGGGCTTGCGTCCGCCTTTGTCCTTTGTCACTTTGGAACAAATATCACAGGGTCCTCTCTCAGGATGTGCACTACAAAGTGGAATAGCACAGGTGGCAGCCCCCCAGATGTTTTCAGGATGGCGATGGGGGTTCATGAAATGACCTGTCAATATTACACTTGCTTGGATTTTATCGGTGTACATGGAGCATTTCTTGACTGGTTTGTTTTTGTTTCGCTGTTGAAATATCTGCACACGATTTCCGCAAACCCTGCACAATTTGTTTATTTTTTTCTCGTGGCTATCCATTGTTGTTACAGGTAGAACCAGTCAAGGACTGAAACAAAGGACGAATGTACTTTGAGTACTATCGATTTTAAGTAGGTTGAAAGTTTTAATACTAACAATAATAGGCCTCCGATGTAGATTTTTTACATAGTATAAGGAGATTTGCTGTGAAAACCTAACCACCGAGATGGCATCATAAAATGGTGGGTGTAAAATTTTGAAAATGGTTCATTTGTCTTCTTACTATTATTTCTTGAAATTATTATACTGACCTACAATAATGTTGATAATAAACTTGAAAGAAAACGACATGTACTTAACTGCAAATAGTAGGCATAGTACTTGATATTTTACTGTAATATTTTCATGAACAAAATAATTGAAATATTCATTAAATTGTGTAATTAAAAAATAAATGATTGCATATGAAACAATATATATATATACGTTATAAAACAACTTCGTCTGTTCGTCTTGTTCACGTATAGAAATTGTCATATCTTTCTTACTGATACAACCCTATTATTATTGTTAAAAACTTGGTAGTGTATTTACTTTATTGCGCTCTTTAGGACTTGCGTTTTGAGCCCCGGTTTTTCATGTTGTACCTGAAGGGTGTCTTCCACTTGGACATTATCTACCGATGCGATTGGCCCTACAGTAAGCTTATCAAAACTACAGGATTATTATGAGTGTTTGGTTATTCGGACAATAAGTCGCTAAGTTATCGCGGCCGTCATCATTTTCAGACAGTCTCTCTTGTGTGCCCACCCCTAAGGTTAAACTAGATAAGAAAACACGTCACCGGGTGAAATCTGCGGTTGACCTTGGAGATCAGATGTATTAGACACTGAGTCCACTTATCAAGTTGACAGTGTTTCCATTGTCTAAAACAACTCGTTTTATTTTCCTATTTGACTTATCCTGGGATGGTGACGGTCGCAAGTTTCCTGGACAAGGGATACCGCGAGCGGTTAGAAACTTTTTTTGTTCGATAGCGGACATTCGCTTTTTCGCAAAAATACTAGTAGGAATACTAGTCATGCTAGTACCGCTGGTAGTACTAGCATGACTAGCCACCATTTTGGAAAAATGTGGTCGACCGTAAAGTGAAAAATAAGCCTCTCCCTGGTAACCACTTTACGGGGCACCGCGTTGTTAATCGCCCGAGGCACGCCGCTGTAAGGCATGACACTGTGAGGCACTGATTTTATTTCAGCTTGGATGGCCCTTCTTCTCCAAACCGAGTTAGTGTTTCTCTTGCTGAGAGGCGAATTTGGAGTGTCAAGAGATGAGTCGAATTTTTTTTTTTTACTCTATACTAAAATACACAAATTATCAAAATTACCATTTTCAACTACATTTTCAACTACACAAGGATGATTAAAGTTGAACATTTCACTCTTGCACATGTCTAGCTTGGTAGTATGATCCAGTAAGAAACGGCACAATCAAATGAATATAAAACTTGCTGCTCATAGCTGGTAATGTTTCTTTGTATGGAGCATTCCTCAATAATTGGTTGCACGATGTGAAAGGGTTTTTGTATTGATGAATTCAAAAATAAGTCGAGGTTTTTTTGCCAAAGAAAAAATGTCAGGAAAATGTGGTTTTATTTGCTTTCAGATTGTAGGCAAATCACAAACAACATTATGGAATAATTTCAACGAGTGAAATTTATACAATTTTGCTTGTTTCATTAAGTCGCAATTTTAGAACAAGTCATTTTATTAAGAGTTCCAATCCAGCCTGAAGGGCAATTGGGCCGGCGTTAAGCGTCCTTATGTTGTATTGTGGCTCCTAGTTGGCCTGAGCGAATAATTCAAATATCCGGTTAATGGCGAATAGGTTTTTCTATCCGTAACCGCGAATGCCTTTCATCTTTCTTAACCGGATATCCGCAATGGGGGCGAATATCTATTTATAAACTGGATTTTCCTGTAATTACAACCATGTGACCGGATTTTCTTTACGTTCTGAATATCCACGAGCGTCGGGCGACTACTGATTGGAATGTTTCGTCTGAATCCTTGAAGGCAGTGGACACTGGTAATAATTTTCAAAGACTAGCCTTCACAGTTGGTGTATCTCAACATATGTATAAAATAACAAACCTGTGAAAATTTGAGCTCAATCGGTCATTAAACTTGCGATATAGTAATGAAAGAAAACGAACCCTTGTCACACCAAGTTGTGTGCATTTTATTCGTCAAAAATTTCTTCTTTCTCAAAAACTACGTCACTTCAGAAGGAGCTGTTTCTCACTATGTTTTTTACCATCAACCTCTCCCCATTATTCGTCACCAAGAAAGGTTTTACGCTAATAATTATTTTGAGTAACTACCAATAGTGTCCACTGCCTTTAAGAAACTTCTATTAAGACAGCATAAATTTAGTATTTGACTCTGCTCACCTCCGTGAAGAGTTAAAACAATAACATTTCTGACCCAATTGTTCAAAGATTACGAAAGTTGTCTTTCACGTAGAGTCAACAACAATCACAAGAATTAGCAAATCGCCCTATTTAAATTAGATCCGGTTAATTTCATGAATGAACCGAGTGACACTGTCTAAAACCAATAACAATCCGCCTTATAAGATCCCATTCACAAGTACTATTTTTTTAATTGCGCCCTGGATCGGCGAAAAAAAATCGAATCTCCGGTTTATTTCGGATAGTTGGCCAGCGGTAACCAAATACCACAATTTAACTTATTCGCCCAGCACTTCCTAGTCGAACCCAAGGAGCCTGATTGGTGATAAATGTTTGCAGTCGGCCCATCGTCTGCTGGGGAAAACCCCCACAAATTTTTCATTTAGGTGACTCATCTTTCAGCAGGATAGGGTGGATCTCACAGCCCTTTCGAAAGCTATGTGATATAGAGGTCAACGGATAAATCACATAACCAAATACTGCGGTACTTTACGTAGATAAATTTAAAATTTTTGACGACAGACTACTTAGGGGTGCTGTTAGTATAATAATAATTTGGGGGGCTAATTGCCCTTACTCCCAGCTAGAGCTGAATCGCGGCTACATTGTGTTTAAGCTGCCAGCCATTATGACCACGGAGCACAGCCAATATGATTGCTTATATGTCACATGACAGAAAAGTCCTGTTTCGTTTCCACCCTTGAGCAATATTTGTACATTTGTAATAACTCTTAAACGATTTTCGTTGCTCTTTGGATCAAGGTCAGTACGTCATGTTTATCTGAGTGACGATTCGTCAATTTTGTAAAAATATTGTATAGTTTTAAAGATATAAAGACAAACTATTGGCGAATATATGTGAAGTCTACTAGTGTTTCTTGACATACTGATGAATAAGTTATTTCCCACCCCGTAACTAAAATAGACCCTTTTGTTTTGTATAAAGTGACGAGTAAGCAAATGTGCTGGTTGCCACTACAATTATTAGTGACTTATTAATAAAAAATATCAGGTACCATCAGTTTCTCTAAAATACCGTAAAGTAAGATCTGCCGACTCCACTTGTTTGTCTTCAATATGCAACCAAAAAAAGGTAATGAATACTGTTAACAGGTGTTAATAACTTATTGAATTTTATTATGCGTAATCATGAAAAGTTTCCTTGTACAATGAAGGTCTAGGCTACTTGTTCTACTTATCCGATGAAGGCTACAAACAACGACCCACACTAACGGTTGACCATACAGAGGTCAAGTTTACAGGCACATAACGTTCGAGTTAACACTACATTAACAGCAACATTCAGACAACACTATACAGGCATGGACGAAGAAAATCTGAGTTTTCATTATACGTTGTTCTTATATATGTAAGACATGTGGTGGGGTCCGAAGACTAATGTAGTGTGGTGGGCCAAAGCGGCTGCTAAGTACTGGAAATGGAGTTTTAAAGACACACAGGTTCTGTTTTCTCTCCGCCATTGTAGTTAACCCTTTATTGAATTGTTGAGTGACCTAACCTGCACAATTGATATCTGATGAAGATTGTGCAGGCGGATGATAAAAAAAACAAAGATACATTAATTAAACTCCTGCTTTAGTACGACAATACTTAATGACCTCTCAATGTCAATTCATCTCTTAAAATCTCTTAAAATAGACTCAGTTAACTGGGATATAATAATGGCACAGCAGTACTGGGCAATGGGAATCTGAGACACAAACATACATCGTTCAGCGCCCAACTTCACTTGCCCCATTTTCACACAGAAATAAACGCCCATTCCCCCAATGTCCAACGGAGTCATTGCCATACATACATCCGTCCATACATAGCAACGTTAACATTTACTTATACATGTACCCAACTGCGCGTGTACACCGCAACACAGCATATAGACCATCGGATGGGTATTAAAAAGGGGCCTTATTTTGGGATTACGCGGTCCCCATCTCCGGACCGCATGAAATTTGACGCACAAGGGTTTTTAATGGTACTGAATCCGAATTTGGTTGTTGCTAAGCTCTAAAACTGCACAGTTCGTGAACAGACCAATTTTTGGTCATTTTAGGTCAACACTATTTTTTGACAACTTCTGGGACTATTGACCAATCGTTAACGGCAGTGAAACAACCTTTTCCAAGTGTTTAGTGTGAACGAAGTAAATTTCCCCCTTTCTGTCGGATTACATGCAAAGGCCTACAACAAAAACCCATGATTTGTTTTTATTGAACATCAAGTTCAAGTTGCCATTTGTTTTTCGTTGCTACGATGTGCATGTGTTAAATTTTTATTATCGAACGCGCGGCCGAGTTATGGGACGCAGACGCACTATTTTGTTCGTATTTCCACTTGCGCTTGTGTGATAACTTATTATTTTGTCAAACGAGCCTGTAAATCGGCATCCTTTTATTCAGGGGTTTGAAGAATGACACTGTATGGCCAGAAAAGCTAGAATCACGATGCTTAACAAACCATCTGAAAATAACAGAACAACTTACTCAAAACTAAGTAAGAATGTTAAATGGCAGGTCAAGCAGTGGAAAAGAAAACTCATTAAGGCTGAAACTAAAAAAAATGGAAGAGGACCATACAAAAATGATAGCCACCATCTCTTCAAAAGAGTCCAAAGTCTGGCCGGAGAAAAGGAAAAGATACCAGCTGCAGCCAAAGACAAAAATGGTACCCTGAGAACAGCACCAGGTGAAGTTTTGGAATGCTGGCGGAAATACTTTGACAATCACCTCAACACAGAATTCCCAAGAGAGGAAGACATATTAGACTCAATACCAGATCCCCCAGAGTGTCAACCATCACTACCATTCACCCTAGATTAACTCCGAAAAGCGGTCAAAAAACTAAAAAAACCACAAGGCCTGTGGCCTGGACAAAATCTCAGCTGAAACCCTGAAGGCGGGGGTGCATCGATGAACCAGCTCCTACTTCTAATTATAAACAATGCCTGGACACAAGGCAAAGTTTCGAAGAACTGGAGTGCAGGCCTGATCACCCCTGGATTTAAGAAAGGTGACAAGCTAGACCCAGGTAACTACAGAGCCATCACTCTTCTCTCCATCCCGGGTAAGGTTTTCTGTAGGATGATTCTCAATCGGATCCAAGATACTATAGAAGCAGATGGGTCTGCTCCATGTATGAGCAGACGAAGTGCGCAATAATCGTCAATGGCAAAATTTCAGAATGGTTTTAGGTTGGAGTTTGGGTTAGGCAAGGATGCCTCCTTTCACCAGTCCTTGTCAACCTGTTCCTTGAGTTTGTGATGAGAGGGCTCCGACAACTCGATTCATGAGTACAAATGGGAGATACGTGCATAAACAACATCAGATATGCAGATGACACCACCCTGGCCCCTGAATCTTGTTTTCGAGAAACTCCAAGTGGCAACAGATGAACTGGACAAAGCCTGCAAGAAATGGGGCATGAAAATCAACCCAGCCAAATTCAAAATTATGACAGATGACCCGAGAGACATCACCCTCAACGGTATTCCCATAGAAAAAGTACAAAAATTTGTGTTCCTAGGAAGCAATGTTCCATCTGTGGAAGAAGACGTGAAGAGGTGCACTAGGCTTGCAGCCTGGTCATTTGGTCGTCTTAAAAACACCATCTGGTCAAACCATGACATCTCAAGATCACTTAAGACCAGAGTTTACAAATCACTCATCCTCCCAATAGCAACATTCGGTTCGGAATCCTGGACTCTCAAAAAGGCCACCAAACAAAAACTGGATGTCTTTGAGATGAGATGCATCCGCTCCATACTAGGTGTCTCTTTAAGAGACAAAATGAGAAATCAAGAAATACGCAGGCAACTTAACATAAACACAACAATAACAGATGTAGTGACCAGACGTCGCCTGAACTGGTTTGGCCATGCAATCAGAATGCCAGCCTATAGGCTACCCAACCTGGTCTTCTACAATGACTTCCACACTCCACGCCAACGAGGACGCCCACCATTGTGCTGGAAAGTGCGAAACCAGGAAGATGCCAACATTCCACTTCACGAAGCAGAGCACTTAGCTAAAAATAGACATGAATGGGGACGGTTCTCAAAGGAGGCCAAGGGGCACCCAGTCCTGCGCAGCCAAGTAAGTAAGTACTGTATGGCCGTGTCCGAATGTTTTGACTCGAAAACGTAAGTGATTACAATATATCTTTATTATTCCGTTTTGATAATAATTTCTGAAAGTTTAATTAATATTGATATTTGTAAGGCCTATGCCCAAAAGCTTACACTAAAATTGAATGAGTATTACAGCATTAGAAAAGTGTAAGACTATATGTAATCCACCACAACATAAACTGACAAACCTGTAGAAGTTTCTCAATCGGCCATTCCTGGGTTCCAACAAAAGAGGCGACTAAAAAAGAACACTTTAGTTTTGCATGACGTTGATAAAAAACTTTTTTTTAAATGCCCACTGAGCGATAAACTCCAAACGCGTAATTATATTATTTCTTTCCCATCAAACATGACATTTATTGTGTTCTTTGACACTTGTACAAAGATCCAAAAGCCTACTGTCAACTCACCACAGGCAACCTACTCCTGCAGGCATTAGGGGAAGAAAACAAACTAAAAGTGCACTTTCGTTTAACTATGCATGCCTTTTACAAGTTACACTTCCCCATCTGTAAAGACAACAGCTATGGTTGGAACGAAGAGTTCCAACTCCTAGCTTTCCTGTTTTGGTTAGCTTGTGGCTCGGCATACAGGGTTTGTTCTGCCTCCAATGGTATACCAAGATTGACCCTGTGTGACATTGTTCACCGTGTTCTGGACAGAATTCTGCAGGTGGTTAATAAATTCATCAAGCTGAGTAAAAAAATAATTGTCGTCTCAGTTTTAGCATGTTAAAAGGTATTAACCAGTTATGCTATGGTTTTTGTATAATATCATAACAGGTTAATGGGATTTTACATGCTAAAATAATTTACAGACGAAAATCGTTTCTCTTGTGACTTGTTTTACTAATTTCTCAAAAACTACACAACCTCAGCTATTAATATTTGAAGAGAAGCTTTCCACTCTCATATCTTCCAACCCTGTTAATCTTCAAACCCTGTTAGTGTTAATGTAAATTGTGTGGACATTTTGAAATCGTACCCGAACCGAATCCTTTATTATTCTTTAAATTAAACATTAAATAACTAGCTAGCTAGAGCCTATCATCGTCATATCTCAGTATCACTTATCATCATGCTTTATCACAATATCAGTCAGACATAAACAACGTAGTTTAACTTTAATTTATTAATATATTAGACTAATATTAATAATACAAATTAAAATAATATAAATAAAAATAGATATAATGTACCTTCTATTAAGTTCTATTTCTAATTGGATAATTTTCTGCACGACGTAACCACCACTTTATACGCCATTAATTAATTAATTAGTACAAAAACCGAATAAAGTATGACATTCTGACTTGTCACATGTCGTCTTCTTCTGTATCTAAACCTCACTTACACTTGAAGGTTTCTTCGCCTCTACTAGTACTAGTCACTGTGGCAGTAGCACTAGCAGCAGACGACATCGACGATTCGGCCACTTTTATTGTTGACAACAAAATGGCGTCTGGGCCACAAACAAGTCACCTCCGCTTGTGGCTTGAAATCTGTGACGTCGCGGCCGCAGCCACGGCCGCAGCCACGGCCGCAGCCAAAAGAAAAAAACATTCGGACACGACTTTAGAATGGCGCGCACTGCCAGCGGCCGCAGCCGAAGTCGATACATTCAGACACGGCCTTAGTTATAATGGTACAGTATGGGAACGAAAAACGATAATGCTTCAAATGACGTCACCCACATCGCAAGCTTTCGAGGATTTTTAGATCACTATGTGCAAGATTTTCGCCAAGCAACAGCGAGAAATAAATGTTCTGTATTTTATTTCATACCTACATAACAAAATTGCGTGGTCCAAAAGTGGGGACTACGGTTTTGAACAATTCTAGCAATCATCCCATGGTCTATATAGCTTATAACGCTTACCAACGCACATGTAAATTCTAAAGCGTCACTTCCAAATCTGTGACCAACACAAGTTTTCTAAATGTAAAATTACTCTTTTTAGTCAATGAAACTCCCAAAATCTACAACAGAATATGAAACTATGGATATTTGCGGATATAATGAAAATAAACATGAGTCACTAACATTGAATTATAATGATTAAATGAAAGGTTTAAAACTACAGATACAGTTTGGCATCCTCACCTGATGAGGATTGTACAGGCGGTGAGGAGCGTTGGGGTCTCTAAATTTCAAAGGGCACCACCCCGCATCCTCAGCGGAGAGAGAATAACTTTATACTATAACAATTAAACAATTTCTCCAATAATAAAAGAACAACCCCTCACAACCTTCCCCGCCTAGTAGTCATTGTCCCTTGATGACCAGGGACATGGTCTAAGAAATAACTTTATACTATAACAATTAAACAATGCTCCAATAATAACGGAACAACTACTCAAGAATAACTTTATACTGTAACAATTAAACAATGCTTCAATAATAAAGGAACAACTCCTCACATATATATACGTTGTGTCTGCTGAAAACTTAACATGTACAATCGTGTATAAGTTTTGACCTACATAGACCAACGTATGTGATTCTAAGGTGACCATACACACACTTCACGCTTGCATATAACACAACGCATTTGTGTGAGTCCCTAACCAAACATTAGGCTCAATGTGTCCTTTTGTTACGGCCCAATAAAAAAACAAGGCAAATACGAACCTACAACACTTATCAGCCACAAGTCACGTTTTATACTATATGAGAATGAGACTTTCTAGCATTAGTGTCTACATATTATTTTGGATACAATAGCTACTGGTCTGCATGAACTAGTCGTACACCGGAAATTTAGTTTATTTATTTGTATTTGAACTTTTCAGTCAAGCCCTTTCCATGACAACTGTGATGACTACAGCAGTGAAGATGACTTACAATCATTTCAAGGGAAGTTCACCATTCCACCTTCACAATAAGTTTGTACCTTCTCCTGCTCAACAAAGGCCCGAGTGCGTTGTTTCATTTTCTTCTACGCGTAGACAACAAATCAAAAGTGCATTTTTTGACTTGGTTAATTTTCAGGACCAGAGGGCTTGCTATCAAGACAAGTTCAACACTCTCGTCCTCGAAAAGCAGACGGGACCCATAAAAAGTAACACTTCACTACAATCTTCATGACGACCAGAGGATCCTTGCAAAGAGTTTGTCAGATAATGTTTCTCAACACAGTAGGTATGAGTGTGCAACAAGTACCAACAGCCTTGAGCAAAACAAATGACGACGGAGCAATGGAGTCAAAAAAATGTTGTGGTGTAAAAGGATCTCGTAAACAAATCTAAGAAGAACTGAAAGCAGCAGCAAAAGCGCAAATTAACAAATTCCCTCGAATAGAATCGCACTACTGTCGAAATAACAGCACCAGATAATACCTGAACTAACTGTGACAAAAATGTACGAGATGTACAATGTTGAAAACATAATACCTCTCTCATTTAGTTTGTACTACTCAGTTTTCGAGGGACTTAAAGTTTATAGACCCAAGAAGGACATGTACGGTCTTTGCCAAACTTATCATGAGCCCAAGGACAATTAAAGGGAGGTCATTAAAGAAAGATACCAGACACACAATGCTGGAAAAAAATAAGAGAAATTCAATCTGACCTCAAAGTAAAATCAATAACGAACCCTAAACTTTGAACAGCAGTCTTCGAATTGCAACAAGTAATATTTTTGCCCTTGAGTAATAGAAAGAACTTTACATCATGGACAGCAGGTCTTGTCAGTGTTATCTTTGGCATGAGGGCATTGCGGCACTTGGTGCGAACGAAATAGCATCCCATTTATACAGCTTTCTGTTGGAAGCTGACTCGGATGGTATCGAAAAAGTTTATTTAGTTGGGACGGTTGCGCTGGACAGAAAAAAATTCAATTATTACCTCCATGATGCTTAGATTTGTTAACAATGGCAAAAATGTAAAACAAATAACAATGCACTTTTTTGAAACAGGCCACAGGCAAAACGTCGGGGATTCATTACACAGTACTATACAGGGTGTTTTAAAAAAAGGATACATTTTAGAAAAATTGTTCCCAAATTATTGTACTTGTTACAAAGAATTTGCACTATACATTGATGAACCAAGGTCCTAGCTTTTATTTTATTACCAAATCAAACCTCAGCTGTTATGTAAGAATGAACACTACCTAATAACTTTTTAAACTTTTAATTGTCTTGCGCACAAAAGTGAAAGGGGTCAGATAAAATACAAGATGGTGGTAGGGAATGTTGGGCATGTGCTTCGTTGCTCAGAAATTTTCAATGATGTGACAACGGTGACTGCTCTATATTCCAACACCCCTATGTTCCGACACCCCTATGATCCGACACCCCTATGTTCCGACACCCCTATGTTCCAACAACTCAACCTATATTCCGACACCCCTATGTTCCGACACCCTTATGTTCTGACAACTCAACCTATATTCTGACACCCCTATGTTCCGACACCCTTATATTCCAACGACCCAAACACCCCTGTGTTCCGACACCCCTATGTTCCGACAACCTGTACCAATATTTTGTGTTAGCCATTTTTTTAAAAGAAAAACGGTGTGACTTGAAGAAACTACACATGTTCGCAATTTAGTTCATGAATGTACCGGTAACCTATCTTTGTGTAGTCACACAAAGAAGTTTAATTTGTATAACAATATTCTGCTATTACAAGTATTCGGTTTCTTTAAAAGAGGACTGAGTCATGGAGGGGGTGGTAGGACTGAATTATTTATTGTTATTAATTTTTAACAAACTATATGATTATTATTATTAAAAATTATTGTGGTGGGGGGCAAAGGAAAGAAATTACACATCAGCGCAATAAACGCAGGAGAGGGTTGGAATTTTATGAATTGAAGGCTCATGAAATGTTGTTAACACGGACACGCACCTAACAATTGCAAAGTACCTAGTATTTTATTGCCAGCTACCTCGGGGAGCCATACTAATGTGTATAACCACAACAAAAATGAAATGCATGCATGATTCCATCACTTTTTAAAATAGTACAAATTCATTACATGAAGGTTCAAACCTAATCCTGGTCGAAAATTACTGGGAAACCGTGCATAATACAGGTTATTGATCAACTGAGTAATAATGTGCGGGGACAACTTGTCGGAACATAGGGGTGTCGGAATATAGGGGTGTCGGAACATAGGGGTGTCGGAATATAGGTTCAGTTGTCGGAACAGGGGTGTTGGAATATAGGGGTGTCGGAACATAGGGGTGTCGGAATATAGGCCGAGTTGTCGGAACATAGGGGTGTCGGAATATAGGTGTGTAACCGACACAACAGAATTTCATGCTATGGTATAAAAGTGATGGTCATCTTGTAAATCCCCGCAATAATGCACTGAATTGAGAACATGGCTCGTTCACAGTTCACACCACAACAGGGATCGTTTATGGTTAAAGAGTGACATCGCAATAACAGTGTCTCTGCAGTGTCTCTGAGTACCCAAACGTGCAATGTCCAACAAGAGTCAGTTTACAAAAATGTTGAGAAGTATCAGGCTACTGGTACAACTTTTAATCTTAACAATGAACGATATGACCGACCTAGAACTGGTCGATCTGCCGCAAACATTCAGGCTGTTCGTGATGTGCTGGAAGAACAGCAGGAAGCAGATGAACATGGCAGACATGGTAGGAGGGTTAGCTGTCGTCGTAGGAGGGTTAACTTCTGCCTGGTGATCAACCGAGGAGGCTTAAATTTTCTACTTGGCTTCTTGCACAAGGTCCACGGTTCCTTGATGATTTACTCATTGGTGATGAAGTCGGATTTTCCTTGAACGCCATGGTGAATTCCCACAACGTAAGGGAGTACCAACCCATGTGGACAAAAACCGGTGGTGGGCAAAAGATGGGGCACCACCACAAAGGAGAAGGGTCGTGACTGAACGTCTTCCTGAGTTATTTGGTGATCGCGTAATCCCATTGAACCGACCCGTGGAGTGGCCCCAAGATCACCTGATGTTAAACAACTTAACTTAACTTAAATGCATTTATAAAGTGCTATTACACTGTTTTAAAGCGCTGTACAGTCAAGAAAAACATTGAAATGCAGGATTAAAAAACATGAGCAAAAATAGCAACATGGTCGTCAAGGTAGTGCCGTCGTCCTATTCGAACGAAATACTCCACTGCTGCTCTACTGGTTGTGGGGGTGGTCGTCGCGCAAACGGCTGTTGGTGTTGCTGCGATCGTGACTGCTGGGGGGAAGTGATGGTGTTGGGGGCCTCGTCGGAATTGCTAACGTCGGACGTTTCTCCATCCAAGGTCCCTCGAAGTAAAATTCCTCAGAGAAGAAGTTCAAGGAGGCGGTAGGTGAAAGTGACATTTCGTCTACCAGCAACTTGTCGCCGTGCAGCCACAAACTGGTAAACGGGTTGGACAACATTGGGCTCAGACGTTAGTGGAGGCCTCATCATCCTGGTGTAGGAGTTACTGGCTGCAAAGTTGGAGGCACTTCAGGGCATTGGCTCTGGGTAGATGGCGGGTTGCTGCCTCTTCTTGGCGCCTGGGGCCTTTGGAACTGCTGACTCGCTTGTGTGCCCCAGCGCTTTTCCATAAAAAGTTGTCGACCGTCTCGGTTATGGCTGCTGGCAACTTTCGCTTTGGGGGGATGCCGGCCAGGTCATCCATATTGGAAGGATGGACCCTACTATAGTGCCTCCGAAGATTATCTCGTCTGCCGCAAATAAATTAGCACTGCAGGCACAACCATTGCTACGGTTCAGATGGCGGTGCAGACTTCTCATCTGCATAAAAACTTTCGGGCACTTGCGGCATCTTATAAGCCGAGTGGTGTCCAGACCATCTGGTATGGGACAAGCCATCTGGAAAACACAAAATGAGAAAATTTCCTTTGTTTTAATCGTTCGTTCTATCGGTATCTTACAGGTAACAAACGATGTCTCCTATGTGGGTATCTTTCACACCGAGGTGCCAATGACTTGTCATGGAGTGAACCTCTGACATTATTCTGGTCAACATCATTTGTAGGGATCGGTCCATTATCTAAGTCATTTGCAAAGGGGGGACTTCTATCCACTCTCCTTCTTCTGGAAAGGAATTATTAACATATACATCTTATTTTGTGCCATTGCTTGGAATGTCGGAGGAGTGAGGGCTCCCCCTCATAAATCTTTAAACGGTCATAATGTATTACCTGTTTCTTTCAGTGTTTGCTTCTTTGCAAACAGTAAACAACGTCTGACCGTTTGTCGAGTATAAGGAATGGGCTCTCCCACCTACTCTCAAGTTTTGGGCACACGCCCTTCTTCTTAGCAAAGTTATAAACCCATACAAAATCGCAAAGATCGAAGAAATGTCTAGCCATAAGTCGAGCATCAGAGCTATCCAAGGAAAGAATTAAAACCTTGGAAGAACCTGCAGCCACAGAAGTACATGCTGTATACAAACAAAGGCAATGAAAACCAGCACGTAGTGATGGGACACGACAGAAAGCGGCCACACATGGAAGAGTCTGCAAATTCTGTGGGCTACAGCATGAATTTGTGAAAGAGAAATGCCCGGCATATGGAAAAGAATGCACAAAGTGTCGCAAGATGAACCACTTTGCCAAACAATGCCTCTCGAAAGGTACGAGAGTTTATGCAGTTGCAGGTGACGACAGTTCCGATGACTCAACGTACGAGGAACTCATGACCATGGAGCTCATACCAGAGACAATCCACACAGTGGAGAAATCATTCGCGAAAAACATCTATGCCAAAATGATGATAGCGAAAAAAGTTCTTCTTCAAATCGACTCAGAAGCAACTTGTAATGTGATCCCTAAACATCTGATAGGAGATGCACAGCTCACAGAGACGAAGCAGGTGTTGTCCATGTACAACAAGACAACACTGATTCCACTTGGGCGATGCAAACTAAAGATGATTAACCTTAAGAACCGGAAGAAGTACAAGGTAGATTTTGTTGTTGTACAAGATGAAGGAGTGACACTGACACTGGGGAGTAAAGCAGCACAACAGATGGGCATGATAGAAGTTCATCATGAGAATATTGCCTATGTTGCCCCACCAATGCAGACAGTGAAGTCAGCAGAGCAACTGATCACCGAGTTTGCAGATGTTTTTGAAGGAACAGGATGCCTCGAGAACAAATATCACCTTGATGTGAATTCAACCGTCAACCCTGTGGTGCATCCACCGAGACGTGTGCCAATCGCTTTGAAGCAGAAGCTGAATCGAGAGTTAGACAAACTGACTGAAACACAAATTGTCAAACCAGTTGATGCACCTACACCATG
Source organism: Asterias amurensis (assembly GCF_032118995.1). Classification (NCBI taxonomy): domain Eukaryota; kingdom Metazoa; phylum Echinodermata; class Asteroidea; order Forcipulatida; family Asteriidae; genus Asterias; species Asterias amurensis. The sequence goes on along the minus strand of NC_092657.1, from coordinate 10,026,809 downwards.
GGTATCAAGTTTGGTCTGTGTTGTCAAACCACACTGGAGCCACAATATTCTATGGATGGACCTAACATTGGAATTTGATCTATTTCTTTAAGATTCTTTGGATGAACAATATTATTTGAACTGTATGACTCTTATTTCTTTATTGGAGGAAAGATGTGACAAGTGCATCATCTTGTCTATGTCTAGCGCCCTCAGTTGGCAGCTCCTGCAACTGAATGGTTTCTAGCTAGCTGTACATAGTTTCACATGTTATGATTATTCTTAATTACACACGGAGAGTTTGTGACAACACGATTCGAGTTATTTCTGATAGTATTTAGTTAGAGAAAATACTATTACAACATCATCATTTTGGGTCGACAGCCAACAGAGCATGGTAGAGCGGTGGCGTGTTAAACACAAAATTATTTAAAATTCATCCAGTCAGTTTCCCTTATGGTTTCTTAAAGAGGAAGGGACATGACTAGTTCAATTTTGTGATCAAGAAAGAGTCCTCATGTGAGTGGGGAAAAATAATTACAAGTCTCTAACCTCCCGTTTGTGTAAAAATTGCCATTTTATTCGATACCTTCCATTGCAAAATGTGTCAACATCCAAAACACCTGATGACATCATTCTGAGAAAAATGGGTCTCAATATTTTTGTACAGGGGTGTTTTGGTTCACTCCTTACTTTCGATAATATTTATTAAAAACGGCCTTCAATCCGACCTTTTTGACTGACGAAAACTTCCTCCTTGGAATATAAAGATCCATTAGCTGTTGAAATCAAATAACATCATGTTTCAATTTTCTCTGAAAAAGTCAGTTACGAATCAAAACATCTACGTACAAAAATGTAGAGACCCATTTTTCTCAGATTGATGTCATCAAATGTGTTGGATGTTGACAAATTTTGCGCTGGAAGTGTATCGATTCAATTTGTTATTTCCCTTCCTCTTTAAATATTTAATTCTCATAGAAGAATATTGTCAATTAATTTTAACACTGTGGGTCCTAAGATGACTGTATCAAACTTAAAAAAAAACACAATTTAGATCATAAACTCCTAACTTTTCACTTTTTCATTTACCTAACTAGGTGTGACAGCTCAATCAATTTTGAAAGCTTACGAAAGGTACACATTTGGTACACTAATGGTGCATCCACCTGTTCTAACCAATTTCACCATAAATGAGTTACATTTCAATATATCAACACTTGGAAACTGTAGTTTAACTTCTTTGTACAATTTGTTGCGGCACAAATCTGTTGATTGCGCTCGACAGATAAATGAGAGATCCGAGAGTGGGCTCAACCTCTCACTATGCGAACTTCCTACACACACGTCGGCAGGGTGTTTGCGTGTGCTGGGGAAAAAAATGTTGCCGTTTGTTTCATTTTTAATAAATGGACGGCCCCGAAAAAAACGGAAGTTGAGGTTGGTTTTTTTTATGATAGCCTTTCCCAAACAATAGATAACTACCAGTTTTCGAAAGATTTTCACCCTGAAAGCTGAAACCTCTTCCAGTGTTAAGCCAACGGCCGTTTTGACAGTTATTTTTTTAAGCCAACGGAAGAGGCTATTTGGTTTCCGATTTTATGGTGAAAATCTTACGAAAACTATTTACAGTCTAAAGTTTTTGGAAAGGCTACCATAGTTTATGGTAAGTTGTGGATTATTTGCAACAAGAAAAGTAATATCAGAATTAGTCTCCCGGCCGGGTAGGTACAAGCACTGGTGTGGCTGGCTCATGGACTATACAGTAAAGATAGAACATTCTAAAGCTGAACTTGAACGAAATAAACATTTTCGTTTTGTTGTTGGAGAAAGATCAACGAGTGCACAAAAATGAGTGCAACTGAATAAAAATTGTGTCACACCGGTTCAAACTGGCAACACAAGCAAATCTTATGATACAGTATTATTTCAGTCAGCAAATCTGACGCCTTTTTGAGACCCTTGTAATTTTTAAGACTGAATTTGTGTCAGCAGTGAATTTCTTATTTGGATAGTAGTTTTATGGATTAGGGGTGGTATTTCTTTATGAGTAGATCATGATACGTTTTTTATGAACAGCAAACAAAGTTTCAACTAGGAAACCATAACATTTTCTGATACAGTATAATTCCAGTCAGCAAATTCAGCAAAATTGCAGTGCAGAAAACTTCAAACTAACGACCAATTATTAACTAAACACATATGACACAAATATAAAGGGTCAAATTTGTTTTAGTTTTTCGTTCTTTAAAGTCGCTCTTTAAATGTCATTTATGGTGATCGAGACTTTGAAGGGTTTATTCACTGAGTAAATTCATTTTTTTCTTCAATCTGGTGGCCCTCGCCTTTTGTTCATTAATAACCTTGGTACGCAATCTCTCCCATGAACAATAAAGGAGTCTTCCTGCAGGAAGGGAAGAATGTCAGCTTTTCCTGCAAAGAAGATTTTAAACACTGTTATATACTTCACAAATAATATGTGATGCCCAAGCCAATAAACGATGAAATTCATATGGAAAATGAATGTAAATGAATGTCCTGGACTAGCTAACAATATCATTAGGATTGACTTCATACATATAGCTGTGTGTCAAGCACAAAACAAAGCAATCAGGGCTATGTACCGGTACTGGTATTTTGTCCTTTTTACTTTTACAAAAATGCCCCAAAGGCCTGCATGTATTCAAATAGACATGACTTTAATAGTGTAGAACAAAACCCAAGAAAACAAAACTAGATGTCGTGTGTCTATTTGATAAACAGAACACTGGGCTTGTCAGACCTTTATTTAGATTAAGTTAAAACATCAGACTAAAAACGTGATGTCTCAATTTTTATCTATAACACGCCTCTGTCTCTGGACATACCAAGATTCAACTCAATCAAACTTGTACTTTCATGGATATATGACTTTGAAAAGTGCACCTTTAATGTGAAGTCACGAGACACGTGATAACGTCATCATGACTTCATACCAATTTTCAACTCAACACCTCCCTGTCTTTGGACATACCAAGACTAAACTCAATTAGACTTGTACTTCAAAGAAATATGACTTCGAAAAATGCACCTTTAAGGAGATGTAACAAAACACATAATAATGCATCTCGATTTTCATCTATAACACGTCCCTGTCTATGGACAAACCAAAATACAACTTAATCGGAGTTGAACTTTCGTAGATACATGACAAGTGAAAACTTTGGAAAAGTGCACCTTCATTGTAACACGTGATGACGCCGTCTTCAGGACACCAATTCTATATAAGGTCTATATGTGTATGCCAAGTTTGATCGATATCTGAGGTGGTTTGATGGCAAAAGTGCCGTCCAGAAAAACTGCACAAAGTCTATGGGATTTGGGATCGAGTTAAAATAAGAAGAAAGAAAGAAATCAGGAGAAGAATAAAACAGAGCAAAAACAAAGCCAATTTTCTAGTGCCGGAAAAGCTAAAAAAAAGTTGTCATGGTTACATTTGAGAAAGTCATTCCTTTTATACTCCCGTGGGAGAGTTTTCCATCCACAAATTCTTTGAAGTATTTTAGAACACTACTACTTGCTGTCCTCGACCACTTTGTAAACGTTCTATCACCCGTTGGAAAATGTACACATGTAAAAAGAAATTGTACCAAGTTCAATATGAAAGTTCTTAACAGACGGGAGCTTCAAATGTCTTGACCTATCTGCTAAATTATGTTAAACTTGAAAAATGGCTATGGTGTTGGAAGTGGGCTGGTAAAAAATATTCTTAATTTAATTATGTGATGCTCAAAATTCACTCGAATGTTGATGAGCAGACAAAATCTAAACAGAAGCCTTACCTTTATGGAATAGCGGGAAATGTGTACTCGGATATCAGAACACTCAGGACAGTTGCTCATACATGATAGCCTTAGTACTCGTACTACTCAGCCACTGTGGTACTCGGCAGTAAATTTCCACCAAAGTCATGTTTATGTTCGATCAAATCGCACTACCATTCAGTGTTATGAGACAATCTGCAATATCAAAAAAGGTATTAGCCGGAGCTTTCCCCCTTCAGCAACCAGGGCAAATCAGCTCAAAGTGGAAAGGTTCATCATCACCATGAACCATCACTGGACCAACTGCACCTCAAGGCACTTCAAGTTCCTGACACATTTTTTGTGATCTCCAACCTCCCCCCTCAATTTATAAGACATTAATGATTCACAAGATTCAGTCGAAATAAAATTGTAAATACTGCTGTTATCTTCCCAAAATCCCTCCTTAGGGGAACCCCGACTCCACCACTTTAGTTTTCAATTTGGTTTGTAACTGGTCTTTGAGTTGTTGTGCACAGTTGTGTACCAGTTGTATAATGGTAGTTGTGATGTGTTGTCAGGAAAAATTTATATGACATGTAACGTGCTCAGACTAAATCAACTCAATCCAAGCCGTGTAATTACTTTGACCACAAAGAAAGTAAAACCCCTGAATCCTAAATCCGCTGGAAATCGCCTTGATGATTATGTGCATGTTGGATCATCATTTAAAGAGTCACATTTCTGTCAAGTTCAGGGGTGTATTTTGGATAACCACTGCATGAATACCTTGACAGGTGTAAATCAACTGGCTAACAATGATGTTACTAGTTTGCTTGAGTTTGCCTTTTTCAGATTTCTGCTGAGAGAACTTGGGGGAAAATCATTTTTACCCTGTTATGGTGCAAGGTTAGGGACTCGTAATACTATTTCAATTTCCTGTTGTCTCCATCTGTTGGAAGAATATGACAACCCATTACTTCCGAGCACCTATAGAGCAGCACTTTACACAAAAACTGAATCCCAACGCACTAAAATCTTCAGACTTTTTCCTTACAGAAAGTTGAATACTACCATGTAGTTGTTTGTGCTAGTAAGGTTTGAAGTATGTGACATCTCGCTAGGAGTTATGGCGCTTGGTTAAAGTGCCATACTTCACAGAGATTATTCTCTTGTCTTTTACAAGACAATACTTGAAACTTTGCTAGTTTAATTGTATCTCCACCTGACGAAGTCTAAAAATCCTACTTTTATATACCTTTGTCCTTTTTGGCTGTTGTAGTCCGCTCCTGTTGACAGTTTTCAGTTGCTCTGTCAGAGTCCTCTGTTGGCATACTTGTTGCCATACTTGTTGCCATACTTGTAGCTGCATATTGGTAAAACACACTACTTTTAAAAGAAATTACAAGGTGTTCTTGTTTCCACAAAATAAACTAATTTAAATGAAATAAAAAATTGCACGGTTGCAAAAATCGTTAGCTTTCAAAAATAAATAGCCCAAAGCTTCACCAACAGAAAACTGCAAGTTAATAAACTCCACTTCACACATTTAGGAACACTACTATAATAAAGAAAGGGACACAAGTTGTGTTTTTCTACGTTTGTGCAGCCCATTTTCACTACAGGCCACAAACTTATAATGCTGTTGATGTGCTAACCAGGGTGAGATTGCACGAAAAGGTATTCCTGAAAATTGGACAACAATTTCCTCTTGGTGTGGAAATGAAGCTCCCTGAATGTACATATTTCAAATAGAATGTCTAGTCATAACAAGGGCCAAGTCTTTTCATCTCTTTGATGGCAACTGGACTCTTTCAAGAAAATCTGAGGGCACAGGAGGATCAATGGAAAAATTCAACAATCAGGAAAAATTCTGTTAAGTCACATGTGTAACTGACATTATGCACATGTTCAATGTCTGAAATAACACATGGTAGAATGAAAACAACAGAACTACCTTCCAGTGCACCTTTTGAACATAACACACCTGTTGTACTGCACGATGTGTCTACTTGCATCGTTGTTGTGTGGTTCACTGCTTTCACTGCTTCTTCTGGTGGTTGAACTGCATATAAATTGTGTAAACCATTTCAAAACATAAATTCTAGACTGTTTCGAATTAGAAATGTTAAGAGTTTCAAATCATGTATACCATAGAGTAAGGTATACGAGTGCAGTAGTTTGGAACACATGTAATTAGGCCTTAGGTTGAATGAGAGATCTTTACTACTCACATCAATTGAATTACAAATTAACACAACCATTTTGAGGTATGTCCATCAAATAACAAATAATCACAACAACATGGACCTGACAAATTTTGCAACTGCAAATAGCACCAGTTCATCAATGAAAAAGAAAATAAACTTCATCCTCATTTCCCCCGTCAAATAACAATTTACACAAAAATTCATATACGTATACATTCCTATATCCATTTGTTGCAGCCGCCTTGTAACTGTTTGCACTTTTTGAATGGCCGAAGGAGCTTGGTAGATGTTTGAATTTACCAGGGCTGAGTGTCCCATGTGCTTGTAAAAAAGATGCCTTTCATGTTCCGAACATTTCTGCTGATGATGACTCAGAACTATGATTGGGGTTGAGCAAATTTAATCCATGATACAATGTTGCCAACCAAGCAAACACGTAATGTCATCGTAACGTTACTGTGAAGTTGTATTTTGGTAATGTTGCTTCCCAACTAAAACACAACTAACCTACAACGTTGCCAAAAGGTTGCAGTTTGGTCTTGTTACACAATGACATAAATACAACGTTATAAAAACGTTATGTTTTAACATCGTATTTAAAGTCCTGTGAATATTTTTATGCAACGTTGTCAGAAGGTTGTGGTTTAGTCACGTTACTCCATAACTTAGATACAACTTTTGTCAAACGTTTGTTAAACGTCATATACTAACGTTAAATGAATGTTCTCTCAACCTGAGAGTTGTGGCTTTGTCATGTTATTTACCAACGTAAATACAATGTTATGCCTACGTTTTTCACAACGTCTTAATAAAGTCACTTTAGCTTTGTTTGGCAACGTTGCTTGAATGTTGTACCTTTGTCCAAGTTATTTGGCAACGTACATATAACTTTCCAACGACGTAGTTTTCATCGTCTGATAATGAGACGTTGTGGAAAGTTGTTTCAACAAAGTTACCGAACTGTGTTTGGACAGGTCACTGGCATGTGTCGCACAACGTTTATCCTCGGGGCACGCGGGCAAGTACAGATAACGTTGTATCAACGTTGTATCACGTGGCGGATGGGCGAGGTCGTGCAGATATCATCTACAAAACGTTTTAAATACTATTATTTTATGGTAATCTTTTATAAATGAAAAAAAATAAAGACACCAATATAAGTATTAGTAAAGAACAATAAGATTAATAATCAAAAACATTATACAATTATTAAAAAAGTAAATTCTCATATAAAGTACGAGGCTACAATCCGTGCAGAGGATTGTGGGGAATTGTTCAAATGTTATTCTGCACGTCCGCCGTTCAACCGTCGTATTCTTCTCCAGCTGTGCGTTACGCAGACCAAATTTACATCGGTTGTTAAGTTGTCATCTTCTCGACAATGGTAAGTATTCTTCATAACTATCTTTTGGTGTTTTCCGTAAAAAAACAAGTGTTTTCTTTAGCTGTTCACCATGGTCTGTGTCATCATTCATGTACGTATACATGTGTACATTGTAACGGGATTACATACCAAATACACCATACTACCATGGCTACAACTCCCGCTAAGATTAGATTTGGCCCAGAATTGCCTGATTTTCACAAGCTGTCGAGTGACAATGACATCACCTGTTACTTGACGGCAGAGAAGAGACCGATAGAAGAGTGGCCTCATCTACTCAAACCTTACCTCACCGGTAAGGCACAGAAAGCCTTCCACGCACTGAATGAAGGAGATAAACAAGATTACGCCAAAATCGTTGCTATTATTCTCCATCATTACCAGTTGACATCCGAAGCATACCGCTTGAAGTTCAAAAGTGCTTAAAAAAATCCAGATGAAACCTTTGAAGAGTTTGCAACAAGATTGGAGCTCTACTTCAAAAGATGGACCAAGCCTTCTGATGAATCCTTGAAATCAGATGATGTTAAGAGAATAAAAGAGCTTATCATGACATATCAACTCCTCAACTCCATGGCTGATGAACGACTCCGTCTTAAACTGAGAGAGAGGAAATTGCCCACAGCACAGGCGACAGCCAAAGCTGCTGATGAACACATCCTTAACAGAAAGATGTCTTCCAATCAAAACACTACTTCATTTAAGCCACAACAGTTCAATCGCCAAAATTCCCTCTCCTTCGGGCCTCGACCCAACCAACCAGATCACAGACAAGAACGTCAGGACCAATCCAAATCAGCAAACAATCAAGGTAAATCATCCTATGCACAAGGTCACCCACCGTCCGAAACAATTGGAAAGTTTGCCTCGGTCTGCTACAGATGTCATGAAATGGGTCATCGAATTGCTGAGTGCCCATATCCACCTGCACAATCAAAACAATATCAACCAAAGGTGGACTCCAAACCATTCACAACAAAGTTTAGTGAAGGCTCAACCAAACCTGCCGAGCCAACAAAGCCACCAAAGCCACAAGTAAATTTCTTGATGAATGACACCCTGGATGATGCCCCCGACTTAGAGCACAGAACCAATGGCCCTTACATCACTGTGACAATTGGTGACCGTGAGGTTATTGGTCTGATAGACACCGGTTTCTGTGCTTCTCTCATCACAGAAGAACTATGCCAATCCTTATCGTTAGCAACAACACCCGAGTCTTCGAGCTCAGTGCTCTACATGATTGATGGAACCAAATGTTCACCTGTGGGGACAGTTCAGACACACATTGAAGTCGCTGGTGTAGAAACACAAAAAAACACCTACAGCTGATGAACAGTATGCCAACTCCACTATTACTTGGGCGAGATTTTGCTAAGCAACTCAACCTTGTGATGGACTTTCACAAGAACTCATTTTGGTTGGAAGATGGCATTGGTGACCACGGCTTTAAGTGGCCAATGATGGGCTCACCAGTCAATGAGCCCCCTCAGAAGGAGGAAAATGGCCCCCTGCATGTGTCGCTGACCCAGCCCCCACAACTTCCGACAGTCTCCTTCTACAGAATCTGCTTCACGAATTCCCTGATGTGATAACTGAAAAACCAGGGCGAACAGATATTTTAAAACACCGCATCTACACTAGAGATTCACAACCCCTCCGTGGTCCAGTTTACTGTCTTTCCGATGATCGCCGTCAATCACTACATAAACAGTTAGATGAAATGCTAGCTGATGGAAGAATTGAGCACTCTACTTCGCCATGGGCATCCCATGTGGTAATGGTCCCGAAGAAGGGGAAAAACGACTACCGACTATGCATCGACTACAGAAAGCTAAACAAAGTCACAAAGCTTGATGCTTACCCGATGCCAACTATCGATGCCAACTACATGGTGCTAAGGTCTTCAGTTCTCTTGATTTAAAAAGTGGTTATCACCAAATGAAAATGCACCCAGATGACCAGGAGAAAACTGCATTTATTTGCGAGGAAGGACTTTTCCAGTTTACAGTGCGCCATTTGGTGTTTGTCAATGGACCTGCAAGCTTCCGGAGATTATTGGAAATCTTTCTCCATGGCCTGATTGGGAAGATCTGCTATGTTTATCTTGACGACATTGTGTGTTATTCCTCTACACATGAACAACGCAACGCTGATCTCCGTCAAATTTTCCAGAGATTTCAGCAGTCTGGCTTATTAACAGTCAATAAAAGAAAAGTGTAACTTCGGCTGCAGCAGCATGAAGTACCTTGGTCATATAGTTGGAACTGATGGCATTCGAACTGACCCAGAGAAGGTTCAAGGAATTTTTGACTTCCCCACCCCCACGAATCTGAAGCAACTAGAGAGGTTCTTGGGCATGGTAACCTGGTATTCAAAGTTCATACCCAACCTGGCCAGCATCGCAGCCCTACTGAACCAACTACACACAAAACAGCGGAGTGGGAATGGACCAGCGAGTTTCACTCATCTTTCGAGATGAAATCAACTCTTACTTCAGAGCCAGTGCTGACGTACCCAGATCCAAGCAGAGCATTTGTTGTCCACACTGATGCTAGCAATACCGGTTTGGGGGCAGTTCTTCTGCAGGAGACAAATGGAGAGCTTCATACAATAGCTTACGCCAGCCGTTCCTTGACACTTGTGAGAGGAACTATAGCACCACCGAGCGAGAGTGTTAGGCTGTGATTTGGGCCCTTGAGAAATGGAAAGTGTGTCTTGAAGGAAAACAGTGCCAAGTTGTTACAGACCACCAAGCACTCACCTGGGCCGTACCAAAACCCTGCACCGACTTCATGATCTTCATCTATGGTGGAAGGGAATAACCACCGGTGTAGGTGCGAAGCTTTGTGAGAGCATGTAAAATCTGCAGGCAGACCAAGCCAGTATTTCTCAAGCCCCCAGGGCTTATGCTTTGTACCACTTCTGAGACCCCATGGGAGATTGTTGGTGTGGATTTGATTGGACCTCTTCCAAAGAGTTACGATGGACATGAATGTCTACTTGTCTCAGTTGACCATTTTACTAAACAGGTTGAAGTGTTTCCACTCCGCAAAGCCACTGGAAGGGCAGTTGCCTGTCTGATTGTTCAACAATTGTTCAGTACATTCAGTGCCCCTCGGAAACTACTGTCCGACAATGGTTCTCAATATCTGCAAGGCTATGGAAGCAGTCTGTGTGGAGTGGGGAGTGGAACAGGTCTTCATTTCGCCTTATCACCCTCAGACAACTTGGGTGGAACGAGTGAACCGTAACCTCAAAGCCATGATGCAATCATATGTTGGTGATGATCACCAAACCTGGGATATCCACGTTGCAGAATTTTTATTTGCCATGAACTCAGTTGCACATGCTACAACGCGCATAGCACCAAGCATTCTGATGACTGATGACTGGAAGGAAACTTCGCGCACCATTGTCCATTAAACTCAACATTGACAGTGCTCCCCCCGAGGACCCTGGACTACTCAGCCAGACAGTAGCTGCACAAAATGATCGCTCAAGGAAGAAAAGGAAAAAGTTCTATGACAAAGGACGCCGCATCGCCGAATTAAACATTGGAGAAACAGTGATGCTGAAAACGCACCCCCTGTCAAATGCCAAGAAACATTTTGCTGCGAAACTTGCACCAAAATGGTGTGGACCATTCACCGTCACTGAACGCCTGACTCCTGTTAACTATAAACTGACCGCGATTTCTAATGCCAAGAAGGAAGTGATTGCACACATTGATCAGACAAAGTCATGTGAACCCTAACTGAGAACTGATAGAGACTGTCTAAATCAGAATTTTTTTTTTTTAATCCGTTGTTGTCCCAGCTGAACCGGATACAAATTACAAGTTTTGGTTACAAACAGGAGAGAAAAAGATTACCTTTGAAAAGTTTGTTTTTGACAGCCTGTACAAAACACCAGGTTTTTTTTGTGGAACTGTTACAATTTTGGTATTGAAAAAGAAAAGAACAAACAAAACCTTGAGAAGACACGAAAAATGCAGCATAACTGAAATCTGTTAAAACAAAAAGATAGCAGTTTGTGAACTGTCCCGCGGCAAAAAATATGCCTGGTAGTCTAGGCGGATTTCTGAACAAGAGCTCCAATAAGGGTGAATGTGGCATTTTGGGGTAAAAGCAGGGAACCAGGCTTTTTAACACATTTTTGATGTGCTAAATCCGAGTTTTTGACCATCTTATTTGCATAATCATATTTTTGACCTTTTTGAATCATTTTAAACAAATCTCTGTATTAACACGACAGTCAAAAATGACAAGTGATGACAAGATCTGGTCTGACCAACAACACCAATTTATTTCTTTTTGTGGCTTCAGTCGAGTCTGTACCTCTTTGATTTACGACTACCTAGACTTAGATTAACCTCGAATAATAAACGAGCAGTTGGGAAACCTCAAATAACCTCACGAGGATTCATAGGTTCCAAGCCACAATTAAACCTTCCAGCGATAAACAGTGTGGCTCACCGAACCACATACAAGTCGTGAATTCCCCGGGCTACACTCAACCGTTTTCTCTACTCGAGATGCGGTTATTCGCCCTCACACGACCTCAGTATTCGCAGTTCCAACGTAAGGAAATACAACACACGCTCCCGTTCCCAAAATCCCGGTACACAAACTTATTAGTTACCTTGCTCTTCTATCTATATACGGTCGGCGGTTCGATCCTCGATCCCTGGACAACACATCAACACGTAACCTCAATCCCTAAATGCTAGACTAGCCCAAGAGCAACACGTGGAGAGATAAACTTCGGGATCAGATAACAGCACGCTGCAGAGAAAGAGAGAGCATGCCTCCAGCGCCGCCTGTTTTATAACCAACATGCAGACCCCACGGGACGCAGAAAAAGGCGCAGTAGACTGGCCATAGTCCACCAAATACGCTCAAATTATACCCTGTTCCGCCACACAGGCCCCAGCTAAGCTTGGGCCGTCCCAGTCCAAACAGCTTAAAACAAACAAACCTCAGGAACAGAAGCAATATTAAACACTAAACTTAAACATTAAAACCTCTTATACAATAGAAACATGCGAGGTTTACTAACCCTCACATCTACTCATTTATACCTCCTCAACACATGTACTGGTCACCACAGATCCATGCCTTCTCGTTAATACAGGAAAATTATGAGGCCTACCTCAACCTCACAACTACTGTTCTACAATTAACCAAAAAGATAAAAAGTCATCCTCACAGTGGTGAGGTTTACCCAACTCCTATACAAAAGTTTACATTACAAGACATACAGTAACCCACCCCTCCAGTGAGGTCACTGTCTGGATTACACAATAGAAATATTAATTATACTACGAATTAGCGTCTTTGATCCACACTATTCTCGAATCGACCTTAATCAGAGCATGTACATTAAGCACATATATTTATACAATTATTAAATGCCTTAGGTTTCTTAAACTTAAGCAATACAAAAATATAAAAGTTAGCGGCCACAACACTTAAACAAGAACACTGTGATTTATCTTAATACTTTACAATAATCAAATTATAATTTGACAAAAATACTGCACTGATTTTTCACAAAAATGTCATTCCGGCAAGATAATGATAATTTAGTCGTAAGTTCACTGCTCGTCTCTAGGGGTCCAAGGAGTAGCAGGAAGGGCCCACTGGTTTGAAAAATACGCGAGTGATGTTCTCCACGTCAACCAACGTGTCTCCCAGGTAGGTCTTTCGGCAGAGCGTCTCCTCGACACAGGCAAACCAGGTCCTTCTGGCTGGTACCTCCGGCAGATTTACGAGTCCTCGCCAATGTCTTGCCTTGCTCGGGAGCAGCGCTCTTGGACGAAGATTCAGACACTGTCCCTGGGGGAGAGCCGTCTGTGTTAGCAGGGTCCCCTCTCATGATTGCCAACATGGTGCGGGGTTTCCCACCCAACCGAATCGACGGTGACCTTGGTGGAGCCTGAAGAGGCGATATCGGTGTTGGTGACAGGCTGATGACGGTGGGACTTAGAGGTGGCTGGGTTTCTTCGGCTGGAGCCTTGGGCGATGGGGGTGGCTTGCTCACCGTAGCTGGGGCTGAGGACTGCTTGGTTAGGTTATCACGAGCTAGTCTTCCCACCAGAACTGATCGGTCCACCGATACTGGGAGAGTTATTCCCCCATTCAACAACACAGGTGAACCTTTGCGAGGTTCCTTCTCAAGCCTGGCTTGGATCAACGCACCCTCCGTCCGGTGATCAGGGTGGCAAATCCGGTAGTGTCTACTAAAATTGTCTTTTCTCTTTTCTTTAAAACTGCACCTCTTGCAGTAAAGAAACTTGGGCGGGCCGTGATTAACACGAAGGTGGCGCCACAGGCCCTGCTTGCAAGTGAAGGTGTCACAAAACAAAACCTTCCGTCAAACCACCAAAATCATTAACCCTACTACCTAATAGTGCTATCGAAACCTCACAGGTAGTCGGTGTCCCCTTTTCGGATACCTCCGAGAGGTTTCCTCCCCACCAGGTAGGCCTAAATTTAACCCTGTTTAGCCAACTACATTAGTTAGACTAGTCTCTGAACCTGCAGTAGGTTCTAGCCCTCTTTCCGGTTCCTCACTCACCTCCTCCATATCTTTGTGCCCACTTTCCAGGACAACCCCAGGTTCATCACCTACTCTCACATTCTCACTTTTATTTTGCCCATTTTCAGGGACAACCTCATGTGGATCTCCTACGTGAACTTCCACAACCCTCTTAGGCTGATACGCCCAAGGCTCAAGGGGTTTGCCCTCATAAGGCTTCTATCCCCGTGGACTACAAAAAGCTTTGCTCCCACGTTTCAGCTGAACTCGAAACGTCACATCTGAGAGTCTTTTGTCCACCAAATACAGTCCTTCCCAACAAAGCTGCAAGTTCGGGGACCGACCCTTTTGCTTCAATTTGTTGAATAGCCAAACAAACTGGCCTTCCTTTAACCCTTGACCGTGAACCTTACGGTCATAATTCCGTTTCTGCCGTCTGGCACTCTGCCTGAGGCACTCTCTCGTCGGGTGTGAGCCTCTTGCAGGTTGTGTCTTAGAGCTTCTTCATAATCATCGTGTCCTCCACACTAGGGCACTCTACCATCATATCTACTAGCAACCTCACTTCCCTCCCCAACATCATCATGTTCGGGGACTAACCGGTTGACTCCTGGGGAGTGCACCTATATGCAAAAGATGTGTAGGGTAGACACTCGTCCCAGTCACTCTACTGTCATTTTGGCTCAATCATCATTGCCACCATGTTCACCAATGTTTTGTTGTAACATTCGACCATCCCATCGGACTTTGGGTTATAGGCCAGGGTCCGAGTTTTAGAGATGCCAAGGACCCTGCACATTTTAGCAAAAACTGCTGACTCGAAGTTCGTTCCCTGGTGGGAATGTAGTTGAAAGGGAACCCCGAACCGACAAACAAATTCTTTGACAAACTTGTCAGCCACAGTTACCGCCCTTGCATCGGGAATGGGGTACGCCCCCATCCATTTGGAGCAGTAGTCACCGACTACCATAACCCAGGCGCTGCCACTGTAACTTCGTGGCAGTGGCCCCAGCAAGTCCAAAGCCACTCGTTCCATTGGCTCGCCAGCCCTGTTTTGCTGCAAGGGGTGAATACGCCTCTTTGCCGGAGACTTCCTTCGCCCACACAGAATGCACTGTCTAATGAACGAACTCACATCAGCGACCATATCCGGCCAGTAATATCTCAGTTTAAGCTTGGCTAGCATCTTTGTAAGCTCAAATGACCACTAGCCTGACCACCATGTAACTCTAGGAGGGCAATCTCCTTTAGCTTCTCTGGCAGCACATTGCGCCACCTGATCCACCCTCCATCACCCGACTCCCAGCTTCTACATAAAACATTGTCTCGCACTTCCAGCTGGTCCCATAAAGACCACTGAGTCTTGTGTATCCTTGAGGTGTCCGACACAGCCTCCCAGAGAGGCCGACTGCTCCACTCCTCCTTTGCCCGTACAATCCAATTATACCAGGGTCACTTAGTTGTGCTTCCCTGACTGCTCCCATAGGCATATGTGGCTCAGCAAGTACGCCCCTAACCAATGCCTCGGGAGGCTCAGAGTCTTCCACAACTTCCTCATGAACCTCAATTGTCTCAGGTTGCATAGAAACCTCAGTACCAGATACAACCTCTTCTGTGTCTGCACCTCTTCCACACTGTTTGCAGACCTTTCTGGACAACGCATCAGCATTCCCATGCTTCCGACCAGGCCTATGCTGAATGGTCATCTCATACTCGGAAATAACCTCAATCCACCTCGCCAGCTGACCCTAAGGGTTCTTGAAATTAAGTAACCACCTAAGAGCACCATGGTCAGTCCTTACAGTCACCTAGCAAACATACAAGTACTGCCTGAACTGTTTGAGGTATACTACAATTGCCAAAAGTTCCCGCCGGGTCAGGCAATAGTGCCTCTCGGCGCGACTCAGTTTACGGCTAGCAAAGGCTAAAACTTTCTCTTCCCCATCGTGCATCTGGGACAACACAGCCCCTATCCCATCTCCGCTAGCATCAGTGTCGTTGTGCATTACAAATGACCAAAATTGTTACTAAGATTATAAATCATGACAACACAAATTGCCAGAGCTTTTTTGTAATTCGGATCTTCTGAGCTGTTCAACTCTTGACAGAAATATGGTCATGTGGTCAATTTCTAACAAGAAGATTGCTTTCGTCTGGAGCAATCCAAATAGTGCCTTTAAAGAAACACTCTAAAGGAGCACACCTAGCGACCACAGCACTTCAGTTCCCAGTCATCATGGGGAATCCAATAGCAATTTTAGATGAGACATTAGATCATGTGACCAATATATTACCAATAAGATTGTTTTGTCTGGCATATTACTAATTCTGCTTTAGCAAACTCTGAAAGAGCACAACTAGCGACCACAGTACTTAAGTTCCCAGGCATCATGGGGAACCCAATACCTGTACATCTATATAAGGCTAGTTAGTTTTCCAACAATTCAGTTGTCACTTACCATTATGAACATTTCTTGGAGATGAATTAGACGAAGATGACTGAGGCGGAGGAATGGGCAGTGTAGGGCAAGGTGGTGTTTGACGTCTCTTTTTAGAAGGAGTTTCAAAACTCATCTTTAATCAGAAAGGATGTTGAAAAAAATAACTTGTAAGCCTCACCAGTAATAAAATAGCAATAAAATGTTTCAAGATTGGTCTAAAGTTTAACACTGCCTTAAACCATCTGTCAACTGGTTTTGTAATTAAAAAAAACCACCAATGATCTTTAATAAAAAAAATATTGTGATTCTTAACAATCACACAGCTGTTCCTTTTCTATGCTCGAATAGTTAATAACTGAAAAGAAATTGAACATCGGGTGTGTTATTGAGATATGGCCCCACTTCCGGTTTGCCTGGAAGTAAAGGTCAACATGGGGTCACGGTTACCCAAGGCTAATCTCCTATGCCCAAGGAGTCTATAACTGAATAAAAAAAGTTTGAAAATCGGATGTATACTTTACGAGATATGATCGACACAAGGTTGCGTAATTAAATATTCACTAGGCTGTTCAGTGATTAATTAAGAATTTGAATTTTTTGACATCTTAAATTAAATTCAAGGCATAAGCTTTAATATGGTACATGATCTGTCTACTTTTGATAGTTCTAAAAGGGGCATATGACACTTAGAAAAGTCACATGTTAAGTCAATAGGGTTTTAGGGAAAGAAAGATTAATAGGAAGAAACAAAATCAAAATCTCAACGGTTACAATAGCTGTTCCGACTGAACTGTCTGAACAGCTTAAAATGCATTATTATATCTGAAAACTTACAATCACTATCACCTGATGACTCCACAAATCTCCTTGGCTTGGTTCATGTCCTCTGCTGAAGCTTACCATCGTCTCCAGATTGTTGTTGTAGGGGTGGTTGCCAAAATGTCTCGTAGGCCTGCCAAACAATAGCGTGGCCTGTGCAGATCTTTTTTTTTTTTTGGGGGGGGGGCATAGGGTGTCTAAGCATAGATTGAGCATTAAGAACGTACATGTAGGGGTGTCGGAAAATAGAGCACGTCTACAACCAAGTCATTTAAAAATATAATATATATATATATATTACGAATCGTGACCATTACTAACACTTATAACACGGTAGAAGGAATAAGCTGGTGTAACCACAGTGACCAATATACAAACGATAAAAACAAAGGTGGGAGGAGAAGATGTAACTAATAAATGAAAAAAATAAATTAAGAACAATCTTCACTCACAGCAAAGTAGCGTGGTGTTTAACCGCAAACCAAGTGTGTGTTGCCATTCAGATTTTGAGAAATACATCGCAAGGGTAAAAATGTCAGACCATTGGAAATTTCTGCTTGCATCCTAAGATTGTCTTACCTGTCTCTAGAAACACCCTCACTTCAAACTTGTTCCACTTTTGCTTGTCAGGGATTTTACCTCTTCTGACCCTCTGACTTGGGGCACCAGATTTTGGCCAATAGCAGTACGTTACCTAAAATTCGTATTTTTATAATATATCATTGTTTTTTAGTGGTTTTTTGTTGTTGGGTTTTTTTTTCTGGGGGGGGGGTAGGTGTTTGTGAGCTTGTTTTTTGGAGGTGGGTGCTTGTAGTTGAATTGTTCTGCTAATTTTAAGTATAATCCACAACAATAAATTTGTAGTCTAGGACTCAGAAGTTCAATGCAGTATATAAACTACAGAATACAATTTGTAAACGTACAGTACAAGTATGACTGGAATCCTGCTGATGTTTCATTTTTAGCAGAATTGTTTCTTGCTAATGCAGCTTAATGAAAATGGGCACAAGAGGAACTTCTAGCATTTGGTTTTTGTAACTCGAGTCTCTCTACAACAGGCCATCACTCACAAAAACGTAAAGTTTTGTAAATTTGCTTTATCTCAAAAGCTACTCATGCCATCATGATTTTCGAGCCATGAAAAGTGAACTACTACTGATTTCTCCAAAACCTCAACAACAACATATTTCAGCATCTGCCAAAAAATCAAAAAGAAAGTTACTATAGTTTATACATTAATATATATATATATATTTTTTTTTTTAATTTATTATTTTTTTTTTATATATAATAGTAATGTTTTTCAACGTCTTTTTTGTATACTTTTAGCCGCTGTATTGCAGTGTTTTCATAAATAAACCATGAATAATAAGAATAATTGAAAAACCTGTCAAACAGTGAAAGGTGCACTGATGCTAATTCATCTGCATCAGATTTGTATAATTGTCCTTTAATTAGTTGTGAACTTCAAAATTGGTGATGAAATGCAAATGTATCACACTGTACATGCCGTTAAGAGAACTACACAGTTCCTCCAATTGAGGTCTGTTCCCCCCCCCCGCAATAAACACATTGTAAATCTGACCTTTTTAGACTTAAAATTACCAGACAAAGTTAATGCCTTTTTGTAAGGATTATCTTACCTACCCGTCAGATAAATGAAAACAATTTCTTCATATCAAGAGCACTGAAGATGGATTGAAAATGCCAACGGAGGTCTATGGGTGCCCTGGAGGAGCATCCACAAGACTGAAACATTTCTGTCAAGTTTGGATAGATGTACTCAAAGGGAAAAATCAGTAATTTTGTCCAGGAATGGTACATACCTGTCACCTTTTTGGGGAAAACGCATACATGAAGTTTTAAACATCACTTTCGCGACCTCGGGGAGGATATGTTTTTGGTTTCCCGTCAGTGCCTTATGGGTTCAGTCAAAGACATGAACATTGCCGTCAAATTTTTTAGTCTTGGAAAAGAAAGTCAAAGAAATTGGAAACTGATAATGATATCAAATTTGGAGACATTGGGGTAAACCTCTTTCACACAACATGACATTTTATGTCAAATTTTCAACTTTTGCAACTTTGGGTGAAAGTCGTTAATTGTTGGATGAAATGTGACGTCAGCACTGGGTCTTTTTTGTCCCTGCAGAGTCGCAATACAAACTATTTTTAATTTGACAGAAGTGTCCCCCTAAAAAAATATTGCAGCCCTGATTTTATCCTCTAGTTACGCCGCTTGCTACACTCGGTAAGTGCAAAGCTCGAAGCCCATTCTTTCCATTCTATATTTTGTACCAGTTGAGGGATATTGATACACTTTATTTTTAGCCACTAATTTTGGGAGTCAGCAGTCTTCACAATACTTTCTCTAAAGTCATTAGAAAGTAGACTTCTGACATACAGAAATTGATATCGATGGTGTGAAAGTCACTTACTATTATGCAAGATTGAAGCATACATAAACAAAATTGAAGCTTCAGTCAGAATTCATGCAATATAGCCATGAACACAGCTTTGTCCTCCACATCAATCATGATTGCCCTTCTCTCAAGGCGACTTTCTGGAATAAGCTTCATGTGTGCATTCTGGTAGTCAACTTTATATACACCAATCAATGATGAATTACAAGGTTAAACAAACAGTGCCTGTGCTCTCTCATATACTCTGCATAGCAAAATTCTGCTGTAATTTTCATCCTTTTAATTTCTACAAATTTCACAGCAGGATGAAGTTGTTAAAATATATGAATTGTTCGGCTTGTTGACTGATAACTTCAGCATGTGCAAGTTCTCCAATGCGTTTGATGATTTGTGCCAGTGGATTATTTCCAGATGTAACCATTCTTTTTATCTGCTGGAGATAATTTTCAAATGGAAAAAGCTGATATCCTATCCAAACTTCCAGAGTCCAAAGTTGTGTCAAATCTGTTGTTGTGTCTCGCAGAAAGTAAAGATGTGTCGTTTTTTTCACCAAGACAAAGTGCGACTGGAAAAACTTTTTGTGGCACTAAGTGAATGGCACATAAAATTGGCCATAAGCTCTATTTGAGCTTTTGAAGAGAGGAATACCATCAATATTTAGGGAGATTTCCAATGTATCCACTTGTTCTCTCGCCTCTTTTGAGTATGTCTGAAACTTCTTGTTCATCTGATAAATCGGCCCATATAAATGTACTCCATACCTGATTTAACAACTGTGTGGCTATCTCTTACTGTTTTCAGCAAATTTCGGGCGGAAGATGGCAATTTAGAATGTCCATGGGTCTTTAGGATTTTAAGAAGGCAATCAACGGCATTGTGTTTCACTTGGAAACTACCCACCCAAGTCACTAGGTCATCTGCTAGTACGTCACTTGTGTTTCATCAGCATTAATATGTTGGTCAACATCATCGTGCTGTTCATGTTGGTCAATATCACCATGCTGATCATGATCAATGTCACTATGCTGATCATGATCAATATCACTATACTGATCATCATGATCAATATCATCATGCTGATCATGTTGGTCAGTATCATCATGCTGATCACTGTCAATATCACCGCGCTGATCATGTTGGTAAATATCACCATACTGATCATTTTGGTCAATGTCATCCAGCCGATCGTGGTTAATAACAAAATCAGCTCTTGACTCATTTTCGCTGTGGTCAGTACTCAGCACACTGGTATGTTCATCAAGGTTTATATTTTGATCCAGATCATCGTCAACATGTACTGACTGAGCCAACTCCTTTTGAATTCGACTCATATTACTAATGGCCACCTCCGCTTATTTTGGCGGTGACAACTTTTATTCTCATCCATTCTCCTTTCAGTCATACTCTAGGTAAAATAAAGGGGAACATTTCCATTTTCTTTCAACAACAGTGTGCAGGTACACTGCAAGATGTTACGGAGTATCACGGGGTTGGGATCTACCATTTTGAAATGGTTATGGTTTTCTTCATATGTGTCAAAGCACTTTGGTTGGGTGCATCGCTGCAAGGTTTTAAATAAAAAGTTCAATTTAAAAGAAAGTAATGTTTTGGAGTTACACAAAAACAAAAACACTTTGAAATAAGTGTTTCTTTTAAATTTATCCCTTTTTCTCAGTTTTGATGGAACATTCTACCGAATTTGGCAGGATGATCAATGATGCCACTTTGCCAAATGCAAACTGCAAGATTATGATATTTTCTGGTTGTACATGGTATATGTGTGTGTTTGCCATCGAAACAATTGAAATTGGCTCAGAGCTGAGGTATGACTGGAATGAAGGACCTCCGTTGGCGTAAAAAGATATGAGGGTGTTTCAATATAAAAATTCAAATATATTTATATTAGAAATATTATTGACTTCAAATTTGTAATACCTTCCGCCCGGGTGGTAGTTAAAAAGCAGGACAGTTCTTTTCAGAACTGAGAAGTCTCCCGAACATCCTAAAAAATCTATTCCCGGTAGTAGAATAAAGAAAGACAGTTCTCTAAGAACAAACTCCGCAGACCATATATATGTATTGATACCTCACCATGCATTGCCTCAAATCCTATGATTTGCCTAATCATAGAATAACATCAAAATGATAAATCTTTGTTTTTGGAGAGACATTTTTATTTTCTTTCATTCTTTTTCAAGCTGCGAGACCTTATACCAGATGGTCTGGAAGAGACACCAACGCCCTCATGGACAACTATAAAGGTTGGATCACTGGAGAACATTTACCATACGAGTGTAAAAAATTCAAGCCACTAATTTGACATTTTGTTTTCAAGTTAATTGTTTCCATCAAAGCCAAACAATTTGTTTAGAGAAATTGCAACCCTATTATTCTGTCCTTCAAAACTTTGTGATAGAGATAGATAGACGAATAGAAAAACAGAATTGTTTCCACAAATTAAAAATAGAAATGGATCACAATTATACAATTATTGGATTCATTTGAATGTAATCACAAGATGAAATCTTTATTTTTTCATTTAATAAGGCGAGGCCATGTAAAATGTAAAAAACAAGATTTCACTGAGTGAATATGTTCTGCAAAGACACATGACGAAAAAAATATTACTGTGACATCTCATACCTTGGGTAAAGACCATTTTACTTGTGACGTTTCGTGTTTAAGGGATAGCCACATAATGTTGACTTCCTGCATGAACTGGGTACTTGTTTACACAGCTCAATAAAAGAAAACAAAATCCAAGTTTTTGTGGATATTTCAGCATATGATTTCAACAAAGATTTGATTTGAAGAAAAGTGGGTTAAATTGTGCAATTATGATGTTACAACTTGTCTGCCATGAAATCCGCTGAACTGCCCAATGTCTTTTTCTTTGTACACGGTACATTGCATATAAGCTAAATGCGATTCATCATTTTCATCAAAGCAGTTGATGTGTTAATCACTAGGGTTACCTTTTGATGATGCTTTTTAGTGATTTGTTATTTACCTGTACCTTTGTAGGAAAAAAGGACATCCTACCGTTTCTACAGAATAACCAAACATTAAAGATGACCTGGCAGACTGTGAGGACAAAGGTCTTCAACGAACAGCAGGCTGCAAAAAAGACTGAGGAAACAAAATTCCCGGCTACAGGAATAATCAGGAAGGCAACTTCTAAGTCGGTCAGCTGTTTTTTTTTTTTTTTTTTTTTTTCTGTACACGTGTAATAGTCTTGGTATGGTTTGAGTCAATTTTATAGATCAACCTGTACTCCAGGAATATTAGACGTTTATTGGTGAACCTGTACTCCAGGAATATTAGACGTTTATTGGTGAACCTGTACTCCAGGAATATTAGACGTTTATTGGTGAACCTGTACTCCAGGAATATGAGACGTTTTTTGATGAATCTGGTCTCCATGAATTTTAGAAGTTTATTGATGAATCTGGTCTCCAGAAATATTAGAAATTTATTGACGAATCTGGTCTCCATGAATATTAGAAGTTTATTGGTGAATCTGGACTCCATGAATATTAGAAGCTTATTGATGAGAATCTGGACTCCATGAATATTAGAAGTTTATTAACGAATCTGGACTCCATGAATATTAGAAGTTTATTAACGAATCTGGACTCTAGGAATATTAGAAGTTTATTGGTGAACCTGTACTCCAGGAATATGAGACTTTTTTGATGAATCCGGTCTCCATGAATTTTAGAAGTTTATTGAAGAATCTGGTCTCCAGGAATATTATAAATTTATTGTTGAATCTGGACTCCAGAAATATTAGAAATTTATTGATGAACCTGTACTCCAGGAATATTTGAAGTCTATTCTTGAATCTGGACTCCTGGAATATTAGAAGCTTATGGATCAATCTGGACTCAAGGACTACTATAAGTTTGTTAATGAATCTTGAAAAGTTGTTTAGTTTTTAAATCCAGGAAGCTGTTCAATATCTCTGGACTCGAGGAATATTATAAGTTTAATGATACAGTGTTCTGGAAATGTTGAAGTTTGGCTCAATAATGAATCAAGAATACATTCCCAGCAAACACGTAACGTCATCGTAACGTTACAATGACGTTGTATTTTGGTTATGTTATCTCCCAACTAAAACAGAACTAACCCGCAACGTTGCAAACAGGTTGCAGTTTGGTCTTGTTACTTAATGACATAAATACAACGTTATTAAAACATTATAGTTTAACGTCGTCTAAAAACGTCTTATGAATATTTTTTTGCAACGTCGTCACAAGGTTGTGGTTTTGACACGTTACACTGTAACGCAGATCCACGTTGTCCAACGTTTTTTGACGTCATTTACAAACGTTATGTTAATGTTCTCTCAGAAACGTTACATGAGAGTTGTGGCATTGTCATGTTATTTATCAACGTAAATACAACGTTATGACTACGCTTTTATTCACAACGTCTTATTCAAGTCATGTTAGCTTTGTTTGGGAACGTTGCTTGAATGATGTTCCTTTGTCAGGTTAATTGGGAACGTACAAGTAACGTGGAAACAACGTTGTCAACGACTAGACATTATTTTGTCATCGTTTGATGTTCCATATAATATTCGATAACGTTGAGCGAATGGCGAAAGCTGTGCACGAACTTTAGCACCAAAAAAACCATAATTTCCTTTGTTTATCTGATTTTTAGGGGGACTATATTACTGTATGGCCATGCTCTTTGGAAAAACCGTGCACAATAATACCTTTGGCATCATCGTAATTGAGGTAAAATCCTAGTTTATTCATCACTGTGAAAATGGCTATGGGGGTGCTTGAATTTACTGTATCTTGGAAGGCAACAGAATACAGGCAATTCCTGCTCTACACTGGGAAGATTGTCCTACAAAAGTTTTTGAGGCCAGACATGTATGATTATTTCATGGCACTTAGCGTAGCAATATCTGTTATTGTTTCACCTCAACTTGCACAGGTTCACAGAGAATATGTCCATACCATGATACATATTGCTGCAGATGTTGAAGAATTGGCGGTTTAGAAAACTTTTCTGCCTTTCCGTTTGAAAACCATCTACAGCAAATAAAGAGGATGGTGCACACTGGTAAAAGTCCATTGAAGCAGATCATCAGAAGGATTGGTGAACAGAAACAATGTCATGCACTCGCAGAATCAACCAAAGGAAGAAACAAGGTTTCCACCAAAAAGCCAAATAATGCATGCTGAGCAGGGTCTATACAAGATCAGAGTCTTTGTTTAATAATAGACCATTGTCTATGTATTTTGCTTCAGTTAACCCAAACACTCGGTTCTTGTGATTTAAACTTTGTATTATTTTTAAAGCTATTTTAAAATGTACCAAGTTGTGTGTGATATAGTAAGTGAGTTTTTACCATCCAGGTGAATACAATGCAAAGATCAAAGCCTTCAGTGATTTAAAGGCAGTGGCAATATTGGTAAAACCTTACTTGGTAACGAGTAATGAGGAGCTTGTTTATAGTATACAACATTGTTGGAAACGGTTCCCCTCTCAAGTAATGTAGTTTTCGAGACCTCAGATTTAGATTTTGAGGTTTCGAAATCAAGCATCTGAAAGTTCACAATTTCGTATGACAAGTGTTTTTTCATTTATTATTACCTCGCAACTTTGACGGCAATTAAAAAATTGTTCTTATAGCTGACATTTTGATTTTGTTTTGTTTTAGCTATCTGTTAGTCACATAAGGATCTATAGGGAAATAACAAAGTTTTGTATCTTGTTTTTCTTTTTTTCAGACACGTCGTCAACCAAAACATTGCTACTTGGACAAGACACCACAACGTGTAGACAAGGTCGACTACCAGGCCACAAAAAGGCAACAAGGCAAGTTATATGCAGATTTCCCATGTGTTTGTTTTCAGTGAAACTATGTTATTAAATCCGTTTTTGATAGTTTGTAGTTGACATTTGACCACCATGGTTTTGGAGAATATTGGTCCACAGGTCCATTATGTTCAGTACACACTGGTTTTAGTGAGAGCCTCTACTTGGTGTCACTGCAAACCTACCCTCTTAACCTGTTCTAGGCATGCATAGCTACAAGTTTTACCCTATTTTTAAACAGATTCTCAGATCAGCCTTCACATGAAACTAGAGACGGTTATTGAAAATCAGAAGATGCAGATACCTTTCTGAGGTTTTTAACATCAAATGTGCAAGGTCTGGAGATGGAGGATCTCGACGATATTCTGCCTCAGCCTCTGCAGACTGTTGAGGAGCTTCACATGTTTTGTGACAAGATAAAAAGCCAGGATGGGTCGATCATAAAAAAGGCACTGGAAAGTTGTAGACATTATTTTATTAATTGTGCATTTCGTCTAAATGCACATTCGTCTGAAACAAAAAAAAATGCCATCAGTTGTCTTTCTAATTGGTTTTTAAAACTCCCCCAAATGTTTCAAATGATGTTACCACTTTAAATTTGGTGTAAGAGACAATAAACTGATGATTGACGGTTTACTTCAGAAATAATATGTGGATGTTCACTGAAGTAGAAACTGTATTTGGAATATTGGCTTGTGAGTGACCTCTGAAAACGAGAAAATGGTACAAGCACGTGGGCAGGCAAGATATTCTTCCTATTTGCAACATGGTCTGACTTTGAATATCATTTTCCAGATGAGTTGTTGGTACAGTTTTGATTTTTAAATAAAGTATTGAAAACAAAACTGTTGTCAACTGATGCTGTCGGAGTATGATATCACAACACACTTTTGAATATTACCAGATAGGATGTGTATTATTTGTATTGTGACATCGCAATTGGTACGCAATTAAGATTGATACAAATCTTCAGATTTATCTTAATTATATCTTTGTGAAATCGAGCCCAGTGCACACATTAGTGTTTTTTGTGTTTTGTTGTTGTGATTACAAGCACAACATTTGAGCTCACTGGTTGGCTATGACCTTAATGCCACTGTTCGGAGGATGTTACGCCGGCTCGGTACGAACATGCTCTGGTCGGAGTTCAGCTTCAAGGGGAGAAAGGGAAAGAGGCCGCTGGCAAAGCTCCCATTATCGAGAATGTTGATCAGTAAGGTTTACTTTGCAAATTCTGTTCGTAGTATAGTTGATAAAGTAGTATTACAGTCAATGGACACTGTTGGCAAGTTTCAAACACCAGTCTTCTCACTTGCTGTATCTCAACAAATGCATAAAATAACAAACCTGTGAAAACTTCAGCTCAAACGGTCATCGAAGTTGCGAGATAATGAAAGAAAGAACACCCTTGTCACATGAAAAAAGAGGTCACTGAAAGGAACGAAGTTGTTATTTCTGTTATGGCTTTACAAGTTCGTTATTTCTTATTGAATGGAAACGCTTAGTTTTACCATTCTGATTGACAATAACAATTTTTTTACTTTTTTTTTCAGGAGCTTGCAAAAAGACATCAATGGATGAGGAGTTGATGGTGTTGTGGAATATGGCTGCCAGCACCGGGCCCCCAGAGGCATCAGCGTCTATTAACTGAACACTCCATAGCCCAACGATCAATATTGAGCCGCCTACCACCGAAGAGGAGAGGGACCAAGGGTGGACCGTTACAGTGAGCCAGTCGCCGGTAATAGCGTTTGTTCCGGCGACAAGAGATGAAGCAGCAGCGGACGACAACCCCGTTGACTCCTACCTCCCCCATGCAGGCATGGATCGACAATATGAACTCCGCGGGACTACTGGACCAGGTAGACCCCCCAGCAAGTCACCCTACCACACAATAACGGCCCCACATTTCCACCACTGGCCAGCCCTACGGAAACCCCCCACCACACGTCATGATCAACCATCCAGACCCCGGCTCTTTCAAAAAGGCAGGACTGAGACCCTTAAGTCGGCGGCTGGAGGGGAAGTGCAATGGATGCGGGGGCAGACGAGCTCCGACCCGCAGGCTAGAAGAACCTGCAGTGACACCCTTCACGAAATAGACTTTAGAGTTAAGGTACGCCAGTTACGAGAGACGGCCAGATTCCCCAACGGCCGGGAATTCAAGGTAAACTTTACGGAATACTCCATCCCGTCCCTCTGAGCAAGCCTACCCAGAGTATGGACGACATCTGGACAGCCCCACCGCGCCAAACACGACGAGCAGGAAATAATATGATCAAGACGAAAATCTAGGCACACAATAATTCCAAAAAAGACTACTTATTCTACTTAAAACAAATAACACGACAACACAAATTAGCTGTAGCGACCTTATTCGTCAAATAAAAGTTTTAAGGAATTTCCGGGCATGGTAGGTAAATTTTTATTGTACACATTCACGGACGTAAATTTGACGCGGGAAAGTAACGTGCATTTAAAGATTTTGTCATTATTATAATGTTGGTCACGCCAGCCGCGTGGAATACTTGTTGAAAGAAGGCCCCTACTCCGAGTAAAAGTAAGTTATGCTTTTTGTGTACAATGTTTTGGATTGTATAATGCTAATTAAAAGGCGAAATCGGTTTCACAGTCATGCTGTGAAAATTCACGGTTTATAATAATTATTAAAAATGTTGTCGAGTTTTGTGCAATCGAAAAAAATGCCTGTACAGTGAACATACAGGACATTTTTCACTTGGGTGGAAATTTCCGTGCGAATTTTGTAACTTGATAATTTCACCGTCAGTGAGTGTGTCCAAACATTAATAACATTTTAAAGAAATGCTGACTGAATTGTTGTACTGAGTTGTTTCTAGTAAGGTAATGGTAATCTCTAATTATTGTTGTGGTAGCCTACCACCATCGATACATTCATGATTGATTAAAAATTGAGCGAGCATCACAGAGTTTGAACAGAAGTCTAGGTAAACAGTTGCTTATGCAAATATTTAATCTTCAATTAATTATTCTTATTGTGTTCAATTTATGGTTTAATGCGATGGCGCATTTTATTCTTAAGTGTGGGCGAGTGTGGCGAAAAGTGCGTTTTCAAAGAGTTTATGAGGCTGAATCTGTGCTGAAAATAAAAAAAGTAGAGCTGTCAAACTATGGTGTTCGAGGTTTATCGTATTATATTGTGCTTGGCACTTTCACATTTAGCAGTATTCGCGACACAGCCTTGGACAATAATTGTATGTAATGCCAATGAATATGTATTACTTTAATCCTTAAGGTTTACACGATAAGTTGTTAAGAATATTTGAAAGAATGTTCTAGAATTATCCAGCTGAGATTTTTATTGAGATAATTTAATATTAAAAAGTTTACGATGTATATTGGTTAACGTTAAACACTAATCGTCTGTACACGTATATAAATTGCGTACGTAAAACAGCCTATGTAAATGTACATATAACTAGTACACACATAGTTCGTGAATTGTATAGCATTTATATGCACTTTGACTTGCCATAGGAAAACTACATGTAAACTTTATTATTACCCATGGTTTAGCGTCGAGTATAAGCCACGCCTGCAAAGCATGTTTGGCCAATCGTGTTAGGTCGCTGGTCGCAAGCGATAATTAGCACATCAAGGGTGCGTACGCAACGTACGCGGACAAGTATTCTTCAATTGGGCCTAAAACTCAATCTGACTGAAAGTGTGCAAATCAGATTATTTCTGGAAAGTATAACAGTAAGTGTAAGTCGACTCATACTTTGTTAGTGCAATACGTCTGCACTGTATTAATAATTAAAATAGCTGTGTATTACTTTAGCAGACGACAGGCTGGTACATACTCGCTGCGTAATCACTGCGTACCATGCGCGGACCCAGGACTGATCAACAAAACCAGACTGTAAGAAGCCAAAGTTAAGAAGAAAAACTTACCAACAGCATGGATTGAATACAATAAGGCAATTGATAGTTTAACTCATTTCTGTCAAAGAAAATGCCTTGAAATCTACAAAAATTTGTCAACTTCATCACAGCAAGAATGATGAACTGGAAAAAAACCTTGAATCTCCACCATGCAGAAGGGTCGTTAACATCGAGACCGATTAACATCAGATGCAGGATTTTTCAAGGAGATTCACTAATCACTATCACCACTACTTTTCTATTAGCACTAGCACCACCTAGGTACAGTAGTTGCGGATACACGCAACAGAACATGGCAAACTTAACCACCTTGTCTACATTTTTAAGGATGTAACCAGCTAAAGGGTCTGCTAACCATTGTGAAGACCTTCAGTGACGACATCAGGATGGATTTCGGACTCGATAAGTGTGTCAAAGCCACATTCAAGAGGGGGAATTTCACCAAAACAACAGACCTAGATATTGACACTGTCACTAATATCAAGGAGCTGGACCAAGAGGGTACATACAAGTACCTTGAACTAAATAAAGGTGACGGCATACAACACTCAGCCATGAAAGAGAAGGTCCGGAAAGAGTATTATAGAAGAGTGCGGATGATACTGAAGAGTGAACTAAATGCAATCGACCAAATTGAAGCTATCAACACAAATGCAATACCTGTAGTATCGTACAGTTTCAATATCATCAACTGGAAACTGTCGGATATTAAGAGAATGGATGCTAAAACTCGGAAAATAATGACCATGAACATGATGCACCATCCGAAAGCAAGTGTGGACCATTTTACTTTGTCCGTATAAATGCTTCAAAAGTGTATTTAAAGTGCTATGCATGCTGGTATTGTTGATTGATTACCCTGCTGTGATTAGTTTGATAATAAACTTTATGCAAATTTCAGAAAGACGAACTCCACATAACTAGGCTTTATATGCTAACACAGCAGCTAGTGCAGATATAAGCGGCGAATGGTGATCGTAAGAAGAGCCATTAAAATGGGGTGCTGATGTAATCAAAAACTCATTTTGTATGTAGTATAATAAAACACATTGCTGAATAAAGTTTTCAACATACATGTACATGTGCATCGATCTCACCTCTCCCTGCGGTCGTGTTTATTTCATATATGCTCAAATCGGCACTCAATAGTTAACTTGAATACCACAAATAAAATCATAAACCAATTCCACAGGGTGGTTCTGTGAGGTAAACGTAATTTTTAAAGAGCAATTTATAGATAAACATTAAACAATAATAATGTTATTTGAAAAATAAAGTTCATTAATTCAAAATTTCTAAATTAACTTCTTCAATCTAATATTAATAACCAGGAGTTAAGTAAAGTAAATAAACCATCCCGCATTCCCATCGCCCATATACAGTAGTAGCGACTAGGGCGTCTTTGAGAGTGATGACTTTGTATTAGTGAGTAGCAACTTTGCAAGTGTATTTATGTGCGACTTTGCTGGGGGGCGAGTTTACTGGTTTCCGTTTAACGTGTGTGGGTGCTGCGCGTACAACACGTACAAACCCTAAATCAACAAGTAACATTGTAAAAAATACAACCAATTTAACCCCCGTTTTTACAAAATCTGTCGCTGCCCTTTTGCATATATTTCAGATTTCGGTTGGGCTGAATATTATCTTCAATAAAACTTGAAAGAATATTTTCAGAAAACTTCCATTTAATTTAAAGCCATTGGACACTTTCGGTAATTAGTTTTGTCCAAGGCCCACACTTCGTGTATCACAACTTATATATAAAGTAACAAACCTGTGAAAATTAAGGCTCATTCGGTCATCGAAATCAAATTAAGACCTAAACCATTTCAATGCAGTACCGCCATTTCCAAACCTGTGGCAAAAACGCCCAACAAGAGTGACATGATGAATAGTCTAGCATTACTAAAATGGCGTCCTGACCTTTTTCAACAGCAAGTAGGAGATCAATACAGAGTTTCAGCAGTGCAGTCTGAGTGGAGACTGTGTACTCAGAAACAAGCAATTTTCCTCAAGATAGTCAAACTGGTTAGAAACAATACGTCCCAAAACTTTCGCAACGAACAACAGGTTTGCAATTGGACAATACTTTTTCAGTTCATTACGATCCAGACTTGGTGTGTACACAAGTATATTATTGGATATTTTAAAAGCATTTGGAACAATACCAGTAGTTAGTGATTGGTTTACAAGTTCTGTGATAAACAGAACAAGTTCGTTGATGCATTTCTTAAATTAGAGTGGTCGGTATCGGGTCAAGCCTGCATGAATTGGGATAGTTGTAAGGACTTCATCCTCTGATACCGGATCAAAGAGTTGAATGATGACAGGTTATCCGTAAGAAGAGGAGATTCCTCCTAATGAAGACACAAAACCTTGAACTTTCTTGAGTAAGAATTGTCCAAAGTCATCAGCCAACTGTTGATTGGATTCACTGTCAGGGAGGGCTTGATGTGACGTTGGTGCAGTGAGTTTAATTACGAACCGCACCAGATGTTTAATGTTACTTTGTTCTATCTTTGAGGTGAAGTAATGAGACTTAAATTTCATCAGGAGCTGGTTATAGGAGTTACAATGTTGCTCATCAAGTTGTCCGTCTATCTTAAGGTTACACTTCATAAACTTACGTTCCGCACGACGTTGTTTATGTTTTGCCTATCTCACATCGTCGTTGAACCAAGAAAAGAAGCAGAAGGTCGAGTGAAGACAGGTACACGTTGCTCTGGTGCATGTTTGTCTAGCAGCTAACACAAAACATGGTTAAACGTCTCCGCTAGGTGCGAGGTGTCCTCAGACAGACAGTGGAGAAGGCCAGAGTTTAAGATGTTTCTCTAAAAGAGATCACGATTGACATCAGAGATTTTGCGGCATTTGATGAGTTGTTTCGTAGCTTTCGGTCGCTTAAAGTTCAGTTTTATCAGAACAGCTTTGTGGTCTGAAGGAAGTCCTGACTTCAGATCGACGCATGATACTAGGTTGTAAGCCTTCTCAGTGATAACAAGATCCAGTATTTGTCCAGCTTGATGAATATATGAAGATACAAATTTGTGTAAACCAGCAGCTTCCAGCATTTTCAGAAAGACCTTCGATTCTTTGATGTTGGGACTGTCAACATGAATGTTGAAATCTCCTACCAATAAAGCGGTTTTGCCGTCCGAGGCAGTGGTAGCTTCTGTGAGACTAGATAAATAGTAACCATAACGATGTCTATGCCAAACCTTTTTCAAGGCTGCCGTTGGGTCGTTGATGTGTACAGCCCGAAGTTTTTTGGCTTGCTGTCATGACTCCTTTCCAAGCTACACTGGCTGTACCAAGTACTTATTCACAGCTACGTTTTGTGGTTTAGTGTTTTGAACAGGTTCGTCATTCGATGACTTGAGGGTTTCGTTGTTGTGTTTGCGCCATGGAAGTGGTGATGGAGGTTTTGGGCTCAGGTTTGGGCTCCTTTCAGGGAATTTTGATAGATCAGTGTTGGGTAGGGTTGGATGATGTAGCACGCATCATAAACTGGGCTTGGATAAGTAACTGGCGTGGAACTCAGCTTGTTGCAACACATAATTGCTAGTGCTTTCTAGTCTTTGCAACTAGGGGCTCTTCAGTATTCTTCTGTCTCAAAAGCTGTCTGCCATAGCTGCCGCCGCCGCCTCTGATAGATTTCAATTCTACATCGAATTTTGTTTTTTCTTCTCCCATTTTTGTATCTCTTTAAGCAATCCCAACTTAGAACTGTGCTTCTCTTAAACGATGCACATACGTGTGCTGCCTCTGCCCTTGCGCAGGCCTTAGTTGCTTCACTAGTAGCGGCTGAAGATGAATATGAATGTGTGGTCCTCGAACTGGTCAGGGACACGCAGTCATCTTGTTCTGACTTGATTCACAGCTGGGCTGCGCCTTGATTCACTGCTGTAGTTGTGGTAACTGTCAGAACCGAGTTCTTAAAGAAACATATATAAGGCGTGATACCAGAATTCTTTGATTATCTTATTGACTTACAGTGTACACGTTTTATTTTACATTCAAAATTGTTAACAGGCAACTATGTCCAAAATAAAATTAAGTAAAAGATAAGTTAAATACAATCTTCGCTTAAATTAAAGGAGCTTCCTAAACAAGTCACAGTTTTTGTGTACTCTTTCTTTCTGTCACTGATGTGTAAAGGCCGAGTTATAGTCGGTCGCGCGATGGTCGGGCGTCGGAAATCTAGACGCGCGATCATAAAAAGACACTGTTTTTAGGCCTCAGTCTTAGGATTGCGCGCAAGATTTCCGTCGCGCGACCATCGCGCGACCGACTATAAACCGGCCTTAACACTTTTATTTTCGCTTAATTTTATTTCAACGCAGTGGCTGTCCTTCAGATATAAATCACAACAGTATTTACAGTTATGGTGTATCTTCCACCTTTATAGCTAAATTTAACAAATCAATTGACGAAAGAAACTAAACAAAATTGATACTGATACTGGTTCTGGCTCTTGGCCGTCACTGTCGACTCTGTCCCTCTAGACTCTTGGTGCTCTGGCCCTTCAGACGTTTCCCTGTCTTATATGGACTCGGTATAACCCTGGCTTCAGTAGGTAGCCCCGTTTAACAGTCCTGGCAATTTCAGCCATCAATATCATTTCTAAATGCTTAAGTTAAATCTCCAAACCTCACTCAAGGCCATGGTTTCTCAATGCGTAGTATTCTTGGGTTGTGCTGGTTAGGTCTGTTAGCCCTCTTTTATGTTTCTGCTGGCGTGCGACAATACCGCATTTAACTTCTAATGACTCGCCTCAGTGGCTGATTTCACTAAGCTTTGGCTTTGTCATAACAATTGTATGCCAACTGATGCACAAGCCTGTTTAGCTACATGCACTGGTTGGTGGCAATATTGCAGAACCTCACACGTCCTCTCACTCTCAGCTTTTGAAGTCAACTGCCTTTGCACAGCATTTTCACATTATGTCCTTTGTCATTAAATATCTTTGCCCCACCCCTACTAATTATTCCTGTTATCCTTCTACTATTCTATAGTTTACCACTAAACTGAAAATAAGTAGAAATCTATCATAGGCGAATTTCATGCGATTAACATGAATCGATGAAGATAACTTATTGTTCTCCAGAATTCTCACCATGAAATTTGTTGGCCCATTTCGCTTTAGGCACCTTGTCAAAACTATCCCCGGCAATATTCAGGGATGTCTGTCCCGGTCGTGGTTTTCTAGGCGGGATGAATTGTTATTTAGTTTCTCTCCCGGTCGGCTGTCTCCCGGTGGTGGGCCACTCTGTTCGGTCTTTGTTTATATTCCCCTGCTGAGTTTTCTGCGGTTTGGCGCTGATAAGATCTCACTCCCTCCAGGGTTTTCAGCAGCACAGGGCTTGAAATCTATCAGCCGCGATGTTTAAATAACCTTTGCCAAAACAATAATGTTCCAAAACATCAATCTGTGCTGCTAGTTTTTGGTACGGTAGGATGGTGTTTAAAGAACTTGTATTACAATTGATCCCATATTGTGAAAAAAACCATCATGAATAAAGCTGTTTGATTAGGCATCACCATGGCACAATATTTTTTCACGTGAAGGATTTTTTTTTACCCATCATGGACGAAGAAGGCTGCATGGAAAACCTTTGTTAGGACAACCTACATCCATGGAAAAACTTATGAACTACACGTTGATTGTTTTTGTACCTATGATATTTAGTTTCGGAGTGAGGGTTACGTACTACGATCGTCGCAAAAGTTGTGCAGCATTAATAGCAGGACTCAATAGTATAGCGATATTTCTTCACACGATTGAAACAATAGGTCAAATTTTTTCCATTTGTCCGGTTCATATGCCAAAAGCAACAGTTTATGTGATTTCTTAACATAAATAAAAAACTGTTTGTTCTTACTTTGCAAGAAGAAAATATAAGAGTTTACTTATAAAATCCCAAGTCACCGTCCATGCTCAGTATAGTGTATGACATGAGTCGCCTTGTGAGTTCCAAGTTAATATTTGTTAACAGTACCCTATTTTGTGTCTTTTTTTCATCATAGAGACTGAGGACGGAACCTTCCATTTCGTCAAGTTGCGTGGAGTTCACAATGCTTAATTCAGGACTGGCAAGCGTGGTGCTGACCGTGACGGTTTCCTGTAAGTTAAAAAAGATCTTTTTAAAAATTCCCTTGACCTGAATCCTGTGATTACTCATTTTATTTGTAGAAAACTCTGAAAATAGATTTGCACATCGTCTTAATTAAAAAACTGTGGAATCCCGATGGAAATCTACAACTAAGATATACTATATAAGTTATCACACATGCGCGAGTGGAATACGGAAAAATACATAGTCTTGGTCCCAAGACCATTGGTGTTGCGCGGTCACACACAACCAACGTTCCGATTATGCACAGCAAAAACTGTCCACGCTTGTAATGAACGAACGCTAGCGGGCGCTCTGTTTCTCTGATTTACGGATCTCACCATGTCCTGTGCTCACCATGGTCTTGGATATTTGCAAATTGAAGGCGTGGCCAGACTATGTAAATTACTTTTAATGTATGCAATATTCATATCACGTGACGAATTGAAGATGACTATTCAAACTAGATCGAGTCAAAGGTCAATATGATCGGCGGTCTATTTTTAATAATCTTTGCTCAAAGAGTGATTCCGTGGTCATTATAGGCCTATTAAAAGGAAAACAGTGAAATTTTAAGTATAGGTACCTATTCAGATTATGGATACGTGACGATTTGAAATCGTAAATAATGGTCAAAAATCGAACGTAAAATTAGCATTCAGAGAGTCCGTGTATCGGACGCTGTATGGCCCCACGGCGTGGAGCAATCGGAACGTGAAATAAGCCTTGTGGAATATCACGTACCGCCCATGCCGTGTCTCGTGGGGGTCGGAGGTGTTAAATCCCAGGCGCTATGAACTCCCAGCTTGCGGGTGTCGAATCCGTTGTTTCTTATGATCGCAACGTTCCAATATGCTCCATTTTGATTCATGGCCCCCTAATTTCTTTTTGTTATGAGTTTTCAGGTAATTTTGATGATGTTAAAACGTAGGAATATCGCATATTGTTATATTGACAGTGTTATTGTGTGAGTAGCTTAAAAAAATTATGAGCATTTTTTTTAAAAGGTTTAAATAAAAATAATGCCAAAACAAAATTCCCTCAAAGCATAATTTTGTCAAACAAAGTATTATTTTTTAATTCTGTGAATGAAGAGTTATTTTTGAGGTAATGATTAAACTGGGCAACTAGTGGAATTTAATGACCCGACTATTCGCCTCAAATAACTGGGAGTTGAATAGCAGTAATCGCCGCTGGACAAGCAATCAAAATTCGAAATTTCTCATGAGTTATTCCAAAAGATATTGTTACGACTACATTCCAAAAAAATGTTATATGGTTACGTTCCAAGCTACGCAGCTACTTGGCTACGTTTACGTTCCAAGATACGCTTAGGTCTACGTTCCTTCAAGTTACACTATAATATCAAAAGGTATGTTTTCAAGCCGAGTCAAGCTACGCTTACATTCCAAGATACGCAGCTACGTTTACGTTCCAAGATACGCTTAGCTCTACGTTCCTTCAAGTTACGCTATAATATCAAAAGGTACGCTATCAATCCTATGTCAAGTTACGCTTACGTTCCAAGATACGCAGCTACGAATTACGTTTCAAGATATGCTTACGCTCCACCAAAAGATACTGTTACGTTCCAAGCTACGCAGCTACTCAGCTACGCTTACACACTCCAAGATACTAATAGGTTACGCTACAATATCAAAAAGTACGCTTTCAATCCCGAGTCAAGCTACGCTTACGTTCCAAGATATGCAGCTACGGTTACGTTTCAAAATACGTTCTCACAGAGACGCTTTTGAATCCCTCAAGATTTCCTTCCCCCAAGATTAAAAAACTTTCACTGTGAATAACACTACAGGGCCCACCAGTTAATACCCGTTTGGCAGAAAATACTGTACAAAATTTCTTTACTATCCAAAAATTTACTTGGGCACTACAAAATTTCAAATTTAATTAAAAATTGGCTGGCAACCAGTTTCTGCTAAGCAATACTATTTTGTGCTAACTATAAGCAAATTGTTTAGCCAATACAGGCTTCATCAGTGTGGGCTCTGGCACGTCGGGAGCATAACGCCACGATCGCATTTCAAGCTGCATATCATGGCAATGCAGTAGTCTGGATCTGGACATTATACATAGAAATGTTTGTGCTGGTACCACAAACCTTTCTTTATCGTATTTCCACCCTGTGTCAAAGTTTCAAATCCTACTGATCTGGACATTATTATACTCCGATAAAAACATATATACCCACACACAGAGTAAAGCAAAAGTCATGCAACGGAATTACTGCATGCATTGTACACTACATGCACGACACTGATGAGTTATTCATGAGCCAACCGCAACGCAGCCTCTGATTGGCTCCACCGGAAAGTCGGGGGAGATTTGCCGAAAAACAATAAAAAAGTTAAGACCCGTCGCTGCAAATATTCAAGACCATGGTGAGATCTAAATCAGAGAAACAGAGCGCCCGCTAGCGTTCGTTCATTACAAGCGTGGACAGTTTTTGCCGTGCATAATCGGAACGTTGGTTGTGTGTGACCGCGCAACACCAATGGTCTTGGGACCAAGACTAAAAAATACAGCGCTTCTGCATCCCATATCCAAAGAGGCCGACATTTATCTTCAACTTCAAGCAAACAGGGTATACGGTGGGTTTACAGCGCGACTTTTCGAAACGAATAATGCGACTGCCTTGAGCAAGGCTAATATTAAAGTTTCATAGATTTGTACATGTATCTTATAACCCACTCTAAAAAAAATTTTACCTTTCTGGACTTTGCTGACTCTAAAATGAAACGACAAAATTGTCATACTAGTAGTCTATACGTATTAAAGATTTTATTACAGTAAGCGCTAATCAACCAATCAGATGCTTCAACTGGAGGTGGTATGATATAAGTTGTCACACAAGCGCGAGTGGAGTACGAAACAATATAGCGTTTCTGCATCACATATCCAACGAGGCCGAAATGTTTAACTGTGCACTTTGGACTGTGATAACTTATACTATAGTGAAGTAGTGGAGCGGTCCTTAATAAATTTAAGTCAGTAATCATAAATACTTCAGACAATTACGCTATTCATAATGGTGGGGGGGGGGGGGTTATCGGTTGACAATGACCAGCTGTAGCTTTGTTAATAAGCCGTTATTTTCGGAACGTGCTTATCTTTGTGCAAGACAATCTCAGTACGGGCGGTGCGTGCGTGCGTGCTGGTGATGTGGCGGCGCGGAGTGTGAATGAAAAACAAGAATCCCTAGCATCAAGACTAGCTACGCGCAGGAAGCATATCGAAAAACTGTCTCAGTCATACAAATGCAAGTTTTACAGAGTTTCTTACTTCATTATGCCTTTTAGCAAAAAAGGCATTTACGATTGGGAGTAACAGTAGAGTCTTATCTTAAACTGCCATGCGATATAAAGGCCCTCGCTTTCGGATCACGCTTGTATTTCGGTTTTAAACGGCCGTTTAAGAACTCGTCCCTACCCTTTTATTCCCTTACTGATACATGTGTTAAAAGTAAGGAAGGTGATGACACCTTATTTTTGCAATTCCGTTTCTTAGGTGGAACCGTTGGCAATTGAATAATGAAGTTTAAGTCAAGTCACCAACTTTGTAAGTCTGTGGCTCCTTTAAAAATTGTTTTAAAAATACTTTTTAGAGAAGCTCAAATGAACCGGCACATTACACACTGCTAATTTTTTTAGCTTTAAATATGTAATGTTTAAACTTTACTAATCAGTCTTTAATTGTATTTTAAAAGACCTCAAGCATCCCCCAACTGGAACTGGTATGGATTATGGAGATCAAAGCTTAATAACATGGCCGTATTTTCAGGAAATGGACAGAACCCTACGCAGCAGAGCAATAATCAAACCACCTTGTCTGGTATCATCAGTCGAAGATTTTTCTGGACCATCTTCAACTCATAGGGAAAATCAGGCATCTCCTTCAGGAAAAAATACAACTTCCATCAACATATTTTGACAAGAATGAGGAAACAGAATGACCAAATAAGCACACAAGAAGATCAAGTAGTACAGCAAAATAATGGCCTGTTGTCATTAATGGGTAGACTCGTTGCTGCAGTGGAAACAAACACAGCAAAAACAAATGAGAGTTTAAAACGAACCCCCCCCCAAAAAAAAAAAAAAAAATTAAAAAAAATTCGTAGTCAATCTTTATGTTAATCAAAATGTTACAACGACTGAACATTTACTGTCAAACATTTTATTTACAGAACAAGCTATTTGTTTTTTATAATAATTTGAATATATATAAAAAGTTATTAATTTAAATAAAAATGTACACATGTATACATTTATCAATATATATATATCAGTATTACCTAACATTGATAATTTGAGATACACCAACTGTGAAGGCTAGTGTTTGACAGTTACCAATAGTGTCCACTGCCTTTTAGTATATTTCCAAGTGTTCCACTTTTCCAGGTTACGCACCTGTTACGCACCTAAATTAATACAATATAGTCAATACTTATGCTTTTCTCACCTCTAGTGTTTTCGTGAAGATGCTTGTCCATCGAGTCTTCATTCTCCCAAAAGATCTTTCGATGATGGTGCAGGCAGCGCTCATTTTGTAATTGAACCTTGCTGGGACTGGTGAATGTAAGGTGTCAACGTTGCAAAAGGATTCAAGGAGCAGGGGTAGGCAGAATCACCAATACTGTAGTATCCATTTGGTGGATAATTGCGTGGCCTGTAAAAGGGACTGCATTTGATGACCCTGGAGTCGTGGACAGAGCCTGGATACCTCGCAAAGACGTCAAGAAAGGCACCCTCGTGATCACACACGGACTGCATGTTGATTGAATAAAATAGTATATGATTGATGTAGTCTTGACGTTTGGAGTCAGGAGGCATTATTTTGATATGTGTTCCATCTCTGCTGCCAACAGCTTTGCTGATAAACCTTGTCTTGGCGAGCTGGTTGGCCAGCTGGCTGAAGCCATTCGCAATTGCTGGACACTCTTCAGCTGTGGGTAACTTGATCACCGTTTTTATGACCCATAAGTACTCTGTCCAAAACATTGTGGACTATGTCACAAACACTTGATCGTGATATTCCAGTGGCTGCAGAAAGTACTCTGTATGCACCCCCACAAGCAAACCTAAAGAGATACATAAAAGTTGGATGTCTGACATGATAATTCAAACAAATGCATGTAAAAATTGAGTCAAAATAATGTGCATGCATTTCTTCAAAAGTATGCCAAACTTTTAAGTTATATCAATTTGAACATCATATTTGAATTTCATCAACACAACATCAGTCCGCAACATAGTAAACTAGAGAAAAAAACCTACTAACCAAATACTACTGCTTTACAATGACAGGGTTTGCAAATCCTTAACAGGCCCCTTGATGGTTTCGATAACTTTTATGAAACTGGGACGTAATTGCTCTAAATTTTCCCTCATTCCCTATTTTGTTAGCAATGAATCCCTCTTAAATTTGGCCGAAAATCCCAAAATTAAAGGGTGCCACCGTTCGGCCGGTTCACCAAACCGCACGGGTTGGAATTGGATTTGTAGTCCTTTACCATGAATACATAAGGTCCCTCGATATGTTTGAAAAGGTTAGAACCTGCAGTTTCTGCAAACCCTGATAAGTTTACTTTCTAACCGTTGGTCAGTTTCTAACCTTTTTTTAGGATGAGCACACATGCAGTAAAGTAATACTGTGCATTTTTTTTTTTTTTAAATAATAATTGATTTGCATTTTACCAACTCATGAGTTTCGTTCATACAGTGCACAGAGATCCTTGTAATTTTGTTCGGTGTGTAGCGTGTTCTCCAGTCTTGCCATGCACTGCTCTACAACGCGCCCAAGTTTAATTGGTGGGGATCGACCTTTTATGGTAAAATACAGCGGCGCCGTTCACGACATAGTGATTCTCCTTTTCATATATTAATATTTATTAAATGTGTAGATTGCAAAAGGTGTCCTCTAGAATGGACCAAATTGTAGAGCAATAACTTATTCATAATGTTAATGTTCTCCTTTGAAGAGTTGTTGGCTGTAAGTAAATTCACAAAGTAATAAAACTCATCGTAAGACAAGTTGAAAATATTGCCATAGGGATTTGCATCATGACATCACACTTTGCTTAGCAGGTATTGTTTAATCACATTTTAAAGGATCAAACGAACCTCTTTGTGAAATAAACCAATTTAAAAAAACTGTAAGCATAACAACTTGCTAAGCACAGACGAACCTTACTGAACAGAAACCTGTTACCAGTTAGCAAAAACTCCATCAAAATTCCATTTTGGCGCAAGTGCCCCGCTGATGTTAGGGTCTATACTAGCTGAGGTACTGCAGGTTTTTTTTTGCAATAAGTAAAACAAATGAACGAAAATAATGTTCATCTCAATTATTAGACGGAAATTATTTTAGCATGTGCAATGGACTACTGACGCGATGCTGTGCTTCGAGCGTATACCAACAGGAGTTCTTGTTTGCTTGTGCTAGCCTGCTTGTGAGGGAGCTTCCTGCGAATGCGATACCAGTTTTGACATCACTAAGCTCGCAACGAATACGGAGCTGTGACGTAAATTCACCGCATTCGTAGAGTTCATGTTTGATTTGTTTGCTCGGTTTTGAAGAGCCAAGACCTTTTAAAAAACAGATCGTTGCAAGAGAACTTGGATCAATCTCAGAAAACTTGGAATGAGGATGCATTTTTGGTATAATGGATCTCCAAATGTAAGATCACGCCTCATAAAGTGATTGAAGGTCGCTCTCATTATCCTCCCTTTGTTACGCCTGCTCCCTCCTCTTTCGGCCTCCATTTCTGTCTCCAGCATTCCTCAGCCATGCCATAACCTCTTTTTCGACATCCATGTTCGAAATGGACAGATTTGGTACTATTTGTACTGCTGCTAAAAGAAGCAGAGGAAACAAAATAATGGACTCGTTGAAATACTAAAAAAATATTGTATTGTGTCCACTTCAGCAGCCCGTAAGGGCCTAAATAGACCTACGTGTTATTAAATGTCGGATTGCTCCTAGGGGGTCACTGATGGAGGATTTGTGCGCCGATGACCCACATAATCAAGTAATTTAATTAGATTTCTACTTTAGATATTTTGAGTGTAAACGATCATACCAATGCATATCTTGTCTGTCTACCTTTTAAGCCGAGTTGGAGTGACTAAGGGGTAGATTTATGTTGTTGGGAAGATGTTCCCTCCTCGTCGTGGTTGATTTTAGACGCGATGCTGTTAAGAATCTTTCTTTGAGCTTTGAGCTGCTGCTGTACTGAATTCACCGCAACTTGTATTTCACTAAGTCCTTTCAGTAAAGTCGTTAAAGACATGCAATGGAATTGAAGGCGCATCTTGCAGTGGTGGTGCCTCTCCTGTTGCCTTTTTGGTTTGCCTTACTTCTTCGTCCCCCTCGCTCTCACTGGATGTCAAGCTTGTTGGCCTTCTGCGCCTCCAAGTTAACATAATCACATCGGTTTTTTTTATTTTTTAAATACGCCCCTAAAATCAAGCTGAGAAGATCTACTAGAAGTAGTGTATTAGGCAGAAATGAATGTTTGTGAAGTGTTGCAATTTGAACTTTTGAAAGTCCGTTATTAAACTTTTACTTATACTCCAAATACTTACTTTCGCTTGGATGGTCCAGTCTTTGGTGCTGTTTGCACATTTGATGTGTCCTCAGCCATCCTGACCTTTTGCCGACCAACCTCGTAGCTTTCTGTACAAGAAATTAATTAATTCAGTACTTAATTAAGGTAACATGGAAATTTACTTCTTTTAATTTCGTTTGAAATGTATAATGTTTGTGAAGCAACTGGAATTGTTGAGCTGAAGATCAAGTTCTTATTATTTTGCTGTATGTTTTATTAGGCCAAACAAAATAAATGTTGTGTTTACGGTAACCCGACCGACCTGAATTTTTTGCGGCCGAATTGCCGACCTCAAAACATTTTTCTAAATATTTTGTGAGTTGGTAAAATTTAAAATGAGAATTTTAACATGTTGCCTCACTTTAAAACTGTTTATTTCGACTTACCAG
This sequence comes from Asterias amurensis, assembly GCF_032118995.1. Classification (NCBI taxonomy): domain Eukaryota; kingdom Metazoa; phylum Echinodermata; class Asteroidea; order Forcipulatida; family Asteriidae; genus Asterias; species Asterias amurensis. Next base: position 9,983,335 of record NC_092657.1, on the reverse strand, counting down.
TGTAATAATGCATTTTTGCAAAAATCATGGCGATATCAAAACTTGTGCACCCGGCCCACGCCTAGCCTAGCTTACTGTACTGCCACAATTTTTTCTGTGAAAGGTGCACGCGCCACCCGATGCCCGGCCCCGACGCACCCGCTGTGTTCACAGCGTACTTCGGGGCGATCCAATGTCACACGAAACGAAATTGGGCCCCTGGCAGCCGGCCGCATATTGGACACCACAACAAAACACGGTACAACAGTACAGTACAGCTAGCTGTCAGTGGTACAGCACGAAACGAAATTGGGCCCCTGGCAGCCGGCCGCATATTGGACACCACAACAAAACATGGTGTAGCTGTCAGTGGTGTACAGCACGTGGGTGACCGGCCGCGTACGTTTACAACACGTTTTACACTACGGACAGACTGCGAATGAAAACTGCATCAAAACATGGCGTCGACGTCAGGCAGTTCTTCGTGCGGTAACATGAACAAATTGTTTAGCTTGAAAACAGAAAAGTGCCTCCATCAGCCAGCCAAGTTGAAGCTAGTAAACATCGATGTCAGCAAGACATTTCTCAATATTTTCGAAGATCACCATGGGCCAAACTTTTATCACGTTTGTGCTCAATGTTCGACGTCCCAATGTGGAGACTGGCACGATGTCGAACTTACCAGCACGTTATACAGCATTGTAGATGTGTTTCCCAACATTAAATTTATCAAATTTTCATGCGATGGGAACGCACAAGAAATAATAAGTTTGACCCTCAAAAGTGTTTATTCATTTTGCTATATTATTTTGGGGAAAATGTGAGTTGTGAGTTTCGGCTCTGTTGTTAATGTTATGGTACACCTTGCACCACTGAGCCTACTGAGTGACATCATTTTCACCCAGCAACCCGGAGGTTCGTCAGTCTGGGTAAAGTGCAAGTAAGTGTACAACAATGGAATGAAAAATGTGAACAAAATAACCACACCTCAAATTGAAAGTTGGTAAAACTGATGTCAGCATTTAAAACATGGCCCTGATTTAATGGTAAGATAAAAAGTTTCCTTGTAACTTCTAAAGCGCTTGCAACTTGACCTATGTTATGTTTTTTCTAAAACAACTTATAAACTTTTATATTTTACCACTTTCCAACATGAGGGTTTATAACTTGATGAGTCGAACAAGGTTAGTATAATTCATGGTAACGGGTTTGAAATATTAACAAATAACTCAAAATTCAAGAACTTAAAAATAAAAATAAAATTACAAAATAAAATTATTTTCCTACCTACCTACCTGGAATTTTTTAGGGCCGTTACCGTAAACACAACATTTATTTTGTTTGGCCTTATGTAAAATGTATGTCAACTTCCGCACTTGACCATTTATTTGTGGTATGTTTAGCAGTCGAACTTTACGCAACAGCCATGTGTCTACTTCAGGCCTTAGCCGTGCCCTCGTCGCCTTGTTAAGGGCTGCCGACGACCTGAAAGGTGGCCACATCACTGTATCCTTTGATCGGCTCAGCCAGTTTGTAGGGACCAGCTCCACACTTCATTCGTATCGATGAACTCGACAACTGCGTATATTTGTGGGCGTGCATTTGTTAAAGAACATGCAATGATTTATCTGTTATGAGTATTTTTAGTACACCTTAGCACGAAAGTTATTGGTTTTATATCATCAAGCTTACCACTATGGACTGTTATTGTTAATAAGTGATACTATTAAGTAAATAGGCATCCGTCCGTCAATACTGACGATGGACTGTGTCCGGGGGGGCTGGGGGTGTTAATATTGTTATTGTAATGATTGGGTTACGATTGATTTCGTCATCAATTCCTTTTACTCCCACATTAAGACACAGGACCATTATGTAGAACAGCCGTTGTTTTCCGTATACAAAGAGCTTAGAATAAATAAATAAATAATCAAATTAACTAATTTGATAATTTAACGCATTCCTTTACAAATCTAATGCTGCAACTATTACAAAATGTGCACAAGTTCAGTAAATAATGACGATGTGAACTACACATGCCCGGTTACATGTGCAAGTTCCGCCAAAATGAGACAAACTCCTGTTGACATCAGTGAAGTATCGACCTTTCCCGGTGACAGGCACCTTTACACCTCAATGTATAATTAAACTATATAATAATGAACAGTTCGAAACGTTTGATCCGAATTACTGCTCCGACGCATCCATGTTCCGCCAACCCAGATAACAAATGTCAGAATAATACAACTGCGCCCCTTACATACCGAATTATCGAAGGCGCTGAACACTTGCTTACAAGCACAGAGTGAGGAAGAAAGACAAAGAAAAACGACTGGTCGCCAGGCCAGTAACGAAACAGAAGTATTGGGGATACGTATGTCCCGCCAACAGAGAACTAATAGTTACTTATTACATAGACCTATCCTTGCGGGCATGGGTAATGTTTCACGTTTTCAGGAGACAGACGCCTCTAACCCTATCGGTCCTATCTATGCTAATATTCTAAACTAACTGGCAAGGTGACCATACACTAAAAAGCAATTTTAAAAAGGTTGGTTTTGATATTACATTTAAAAGAGATGAGTTTTTGTTTCTTTGGTAGCGCCACATGGGCTGCCACAGAAAATACCCTGTCACCAAATGTAGTCAAATACATTTACTATAAATGCTTTTACTGGAAGTTTCCCCGTGTTCTTCGGATAATCATACTTTCCTGCTGCTTTGTTTTCAATTAAACGCGTCTGCCTCATTTTGTCAGTAAACGCCATTTCTGAAAGACACGGGATGGACGTAAAAGATTACATGAAATACAAGAATTGAAATAGGGCTAATTCACTAAATGCAGGAAAAAATATTGTGTCAATAAATCTCATAAATATCAAAATACAATTGTAAGATGTCAGAGAAACTGTTTTACTTGCTGTAGTTGTTAAAAACTACAACAATATGCGAGGGCGATCTGAACAACGAGAGTATTTGCATGTATAAATTTTCCAAGGCCTATCGCTTTAAATTTGTACAACCCTCAATATCACAAATATTTCTTTTAATTTCTTTTAACTTTCCTGGTGCTTGCATTCGATAGCAATAACTTGAAAATAAAAGGTAAGTTCAGGGGTGAAATTGATTTGTTGGGTCTATATCCCTGTTTGCTTGGATCAGCAACTACCACAGCATCGTGTCCAAGCTTGACACAATTGTCACCTTCCTTTGAAGTTGCAGCACAGTCGCTGAATACATTATCTCGGGAATTGGTTACATACAAGTGTGTCGACGGAAGGGGATCCTTAGTATGTTCAATCCTCAGATTTAAATCGTCTGCCTTGTCAAAACGTGTACATTCTTGAGACAGCATGGCCAACTTCTCTGACATCCTTCAGACAACTTATTCGAGAGCAAAGCTGGGCTTCCTGAATCGCTTCTTCAAAACCTACATAAAATTCTCAAAAGGAAAGCTTGAAAACATATCAAAAGGTCCATGCAGCTTCACATCATCGTGGAGAATGATTAAGCAGTTAACATTGTACACTAGTTGGTCTTTCCCGTACAAGCTTGACAGATGCTGCACAAAATTGACAAGAACTGGATTACCAAGGATATGAATCGCAGTGGAAAAGAGCATTTTGTGTCAGGAATGTTACCGTTCAGTACAAATGGTCTAGTATACAATAGGAACAATCGAAATTCAGTTGCCTTCCGTTTGGTAACGTCTGAACGAGCCCTTGGCCGTCTTGCTAATTCTCTGGGTATGGAACCACCGATGGACAGAAGAGAGCCTGATACCTTCAACCTTGCCGACGAACGAGACGAACTTTCAAAGGACCCTTACTCCGAAGTGCTAGAAGCAGCTTCATTACTCCAAGAGCCTATTAAACGCATGTAATCTAATTGGATCTGAGAAACCGTGCCAATATTTAGTCGTCTTAGAGGATTTTGTCCAAGATGATGGTTTTCATCTAGCCGCAAGTTGAAAGAGCCATCCGTCATGAGTGGTGCATTAAGAACGGGAAAGGTTATTTTGCCATCATGATTTCCAGAAACTTTGCATTTTTTGCATGCACTGTACAAGCACGTGCAGGGGCACCGCAAAGTATAGGTGAAATATAAACACTGAACAATCTTCATTCGTGTTGAGGTCCGTTCTCTTCTAGCTTTTCCATTTCATCAACAAAATCTTTGAGAAGTTCTTCGGGACATTTTGGCTTTGAGTTTCTTGAATACAGACCAATAATAAAGGGATCACACCTGCATGACGACTCACAAATTGCTCCTAGAATTGGCCAAAACTGGGCACTGCTTCAATTATAATACAAACCGCCTCGGATGTCATCACTTGTCAGTTACCAAGAGTGTACGTGGATCCTTTAGGAGAGAAGGATGACGGCTGACAAGAATGGATACAGTTCCTCTAATGAAGAGTGAGTTTTGTTGTGTTGTTATTCAAAGCCCATTTTCTGTATTCACTACTTCGTTTATAACCATCGCCGTCATTTGTCTTTATCAGAAATTTCTCAGTCAAAACTTTCATTAACAGAGCCCAGAGGCATTATCCAGAAAGTTATCAGACTGACGCAGATCTAATTGTCTCCTGATTTCATTTATTGTCTCTTGATTTCATTATATCTGAATTAACATTTTATATGGTGCAGCACAGACCTGCTCACTGTTAAAATTGTCAGAACTACATTTTCTTGCAAGCGTTGATTTACAAGACATATTACTTTTCTTTGCTTTGTCCAGGAAGACGAAATTTTTTGCAATATTAAACAATGCGTTCCGTATTGTCGAACAATCCCTCATTTTTAGTGCAAATGTTGGGCACTTGGTCACTCTGCTCGATCAACCAATCGCGCAGCACTACTGAAAGATCTTTTGGTCGCGCAGCAATCAGTCGATCGAGCAATGGTAAATTATTCTTATGCATGAGTCGATTGATGACATGGAATTCTGCCCTTTGGTCATCTGCAGTTCTGAATGAACTCACATAGGTTAAATTTGGAAGTTGGATTGATTTCCCATCAAGTATGACATTTCAGACAGAAATTTGTTGAGGGATGTTTTCAACTAACATCACTACACCGTACAAGTTTTATGTAAATCTGTGATCTTCACAATTTTGTTTCTTACCAGTTTTCTTCCTTTTATATATCGGTTGCCAACAAGAAGTGCCGAGTACGGTAGTACCCCTGCAATTGTTTCACTTACAGGACCTCGGACTGCAATAACACAATGTATAAGTGTAAGGGTAACAACTCAAAACAATATTATTTTCCCCCGTGTACCTTCTTGCACACTATCTTCACTGTCTGGTGATGAAGTTTCGGGCACATGGTCATCATGACGATTGATGGTGGTGTTCTAGCCAATTGTACTTGGTCTGTTATTTAAGAAAAAAATGCTGAAATGAAAGTAGTTACATATTGAAATGTTACTGATGTTTAAAACAAATTATCGATCCAAATATCGGGCATTGGGGCACAAACAGGTTGAGTCACAAATCAAGTCAAATCATGTAGTATTCAGTCACAATAAGACGAGTCAAGTCTTTTCCAGTCAAGTGATTTCCAGTCATTTCTTGGTTGAGTCAGGTCAAGTCAGATGCCTTTTCCAGTCCAGTCGTATACGATTACGATTAAAACTATCAGTTACAAAAGCCAACTAATTGAAAACATAATACAATCTTAAACATCTTGGGTACAAACTTGCGTGGAATAAATGCATAATTTGGAGCACCTGTTAATGATGTGTTCCTATGAAAGGTGTGATCTCTACCAGCACGCCACTGCTACATGTACACTTCGAAAGATTTGTTCCCTTCAGCTGACTGTTAGCTTTGTCTAAAGTTTTGCCAATTTCCATCCAATTTTCACCAGTTTCTTTTCCACCTCATCCAATTTTTTCTCCATAAAAAGGAATCTTTTCACAACGCAAGACATGGATATGAAAATAATTTCCAGTCGTTTCATGATAATATGGACACTTGCATTTTCAGCAGATAATAATTTTCATTTCCAGCAGTCAATTATTTAATGGAAGTGTGCTTATCACATAGTCGCATTGCAATGAAGTAGGGAGGGCACATCGCTTTGATGACAGTTTTTAAAACTTTTGCCTTACCCTTGAAGGCCCCTGCCAACAAAGAGTTATGTCCGAAGATGTAAAATAAAATAAATATTGCTTCAGTTTTCTTTATGGGGACTTTATACGCTCCTATTGCCCTAGCAAATCCGATGCTGCTTTTTGAACCTAGAACCTCGGTGGGTTTGTTGTTCACGGAATCTGCCGCACTTCCCTTTGTAGAGTCTACAACAGTTGTCTTACTGGAGACACTGCTGCTCATTTAACACGGAAATCTTACAGTCTGTTTACCATATGTTCCTGCTGTATTGCTTTAATGTTTCTTCGGTTGACTTGAAACCTATTTATCTGTATTTATTTTGACCCACGGCCAGCTTCCCCATTAAAGTATTCTAGCTGGCCCTTTGCTCCAAAAATCGGTTCAGGACTTTTTCAAGACATAGTAATTCTTTCCATACATGCTCTCATTTATTTGTGGTTTGCTGTACCGCATAAGGTCTGCACTCCTTTCATTATATAGTGGTGCTTGGAAGACTTCTCAAAGTAGTACCTTATCTCGATCAAGCAGGAAAACATTGTCTGTTTGGCATTAGCAATCGCGTACGCTTGTAAAGAATTTGGTATGAAAAGCCCGGTTACACACCTTTATTCCGACATCCCTATGTTCCGACATCCCTATTATTTGACAATTGGCCTATCTTCCGACACCACTATAATCCGACACCCCTATGTTCAAACACCCCTATGTTCCGACAAATGGACCTATAATCCGACACCGCTATGATCCAACACCCCCATCGTCCGACATATTTTTTCGCATATTACTCTTGTAAAAATACAATTATCAGAAGGTTTCTCGGTGAACTTTGGCATAACTTGTCAAACTCAAAAAGTTGGATGAATTTGCCACGTAGCGCAAACTTTTTTCAAAGCGGTGGTCGTGATCAAGACAAACGTCGCGTTTTTGCCTTGTCGATCAAATTAAATTCTTGGTCAAGCGATGCTATTTCGGAATACGCGTATGGGCAATTCCAAGCACACATGTACATGACACAAAAAGAAGAACAATTTATTTGTTAGTTGTTGACAAGGAATGAACCCAATTTCTAATTTTAATCATGTCAAATGACTCTTTGTACGGAAATGTTTCCCCCGCCTCGCCTTTTCGAATTATTATAAGTTTGGCAAACTATTTTAATAAATTTGACGTTTGTCACCAATTCGTTTTAGTTGCCACACTTTGTCGTTCATAATCAGTCATTTTGCTTTAGTGCGCCTTTACCATTGTACATTTGAATTTTGTACTTTGCTTGTTCTGAAGTGAAGGTATACTATGGGGCGCCGTTGTCCATTAAGGCATGTTTTTACCATTGTTTACAGCAATTAGATGTAAACCATTGAAACTGTTGCCAAATGCTGTTATGGTTAACATACCAGTAAAGTATTTGTTGTGTATAAGTTTAGGGTTTACAAACCATGAACATACACAAAACATTTACAAATCGTGGTTAATAAACCAAGAAAATGTACGCATCTTAAAAACATGGTTAATAAACCATAAAAACTGAAGCATCAAATTCATGGTTTATAAATCATGGTTTATAAACCATGAAAATTGAGACATCTAAAAAACATGGTTTGTAAACCATGAAAATTGAAGAATAAAAATCGGGGTTAACAAATCATGGTTAATAAACGATAACAAATGAAACATAAAATCATGGTTAGTGATCATGGTTTATAAACCATGAAAATCGAGACTTCTTAAAAAACATGGTTTATAAACCATGAAAATCGAGACATCTTAAAAACCATGGTTTATAAACCATGAAAATTTACACATCTCAAAAACGTTGTTTGTAAACCATAAAAAATGTGCACTTACAAATCATGGTTTACAAACCATAAAAATGTGCACTCACAAATCATGGTTTACAAACCATAAAAAGTGTGCACTCACAAATCATGGTTTACAATTACCATAGCCTTGATCAAGGCGCTACAGCCAGCCGCAATCTGCAAAATCCCAGTCCCCATCACTGAATTCCACCAGTGCACCCCCATACATAACACAGTGCATATAATACGTATACAGCGTATGTACACACATACGTACTGTACATGTACATGTACATGTACATGTACCATCTGTATACGGTACACTTACGGTACATGGGTACTTCCTAAGTAGCGCCTTGATGGTTTTGTATCTGCCAAAATTTAGGGCGGAGCTCATTATGGTAATGTTTACTAACAACCCGTTCTCATTGGTTGTTGGTTGACCTATAAACTCTCGCTGCGATGTCAATCACAACGTTCTGCAAGCACTCGCACACACGTGCTCGTCGACGTTATTGTAAACAAACCGTGGTTGTAGTTGCAATGGCGGCGGGCGAGGGAGAAATCCCTACTAGTAAAACAAAACAGTAAGTCGCTGGAAATCAGTGGTGTATAATTTGCAACACAACTACAGAAACTTTCAACAAAATATAACAACCGCGTTTAATGCATCAATCATGGGTTTAGAAATAGAAGGAAGAAAATTAGAACATGTGAAATGTGTTTGAGAAAGGTTAAAAAAGTATCCAGGTGTCATGGGTTTCCGGCAAGATGGCTACTTGGTAAGAATTCTTAGGTGTTGGGCATATGACAGTACAACACACCCCATCCCCTTGAAGCACAAACACAGACCAGATGAGATAAGAAACCCAGCTGTTTATTTTGTCTTAATGTAGACATATATTATTTATTACGTTTCTCGCGGTAAATCAAAGTTGGGGATCGAAAATATGTGTTGTACTACAAGTAAAGTTCAATTTCATAAACTAACTCTTGCCATACTACTAGTACTACACTACAACGTTACACTTATAGTACAGCAGCTTTCAATTCAGGGACAAATCTACCAGCTACGTTGTAATTATGATGCTAGTCCTCGTGTTATAATGAAACGCAAGACAACGGAAGTTGTTCGAAGTTGTTCAACACCATTACCGTCCGGGCAAGTCTTGTCCGGCTCACCCGTCCGGCAGCGCATTCAGACCCCTTACAATCATAGCTAATATACACACCACGCTCCCGACACTGCTATAAAAAGCACGTATTACAGTACATGTCCATACAGCTAGCGTACAGCGTACACACACACACACACACGCATGCATGCATGGACGTGGCATGATTGCTTGCAGTAATACGTCATTCTCAATCGCGCCTGTGATTGGCCAATGTTTAGAATGACACGCCCACATCATGAATACCCTTTTATCGGAATTCCGATAAAGCTTTACAAACCCATCAAGGCTGTTGTTTGAGCCACGTGTGCGAGGTTGAAAGTAGAAAGACACGACCGTACTCACGACTACGCTATACTATTCTCGCTGTACAATGTATGGTAATGTACATTTGTGTATGCACTGCATGCGTGTGCAGCGAACCGGGCCGGGGAACAGTACGTCAACAGCCTTGATCAAGGCTACAATTACCATAAAAAATGTGCACTCACAAATCATGGTTTATAAACCATACAAACGTGCACTCAGAAATCATGGTTTCAATCAATCAATCTTGCACCGTATCCCGCAGGACGTTGGCTCCACGAATTTTCTTTTTCCACTCTTGCCTATCTTGCGCTCTTCGATGTTCCAGGTAGAAGGTGCTGTTCATGATAATGTCGTTTTCCCACCTCTTCCGAGGCCTACCCCGTCTATTTTTTCCAGTTACTGTTTCAAGAAGGATGCATTTTGGAAGTCTGCTGTTTTTCATTCTCACTATGTGGCCAAACCAGGAAAGTCGGATCTTGTGGATGCGTGAAGTGATCAACTCTGGTGGGTTACCACCAGCTGACGCTCTCCTCCACACCTCTTCATTTCGCACCTTGTCTTGCCAGGAGATGTTCAGGGTTTTGCGCAAGCAGCGCATTTGGAAAGCTTCTAACTTCTTTTGGTCTGCTTTCCTGATGGTCCAGGCTGCTGCGCTGTATAAAAGAACTGGATAAACCAGTGCATTCACGAGCCGCAGTTTTGTTTTTTGTGTTACGTATTTGTCATGCCAAATTCTTTGAAGTTTTCAAGTACCACGGATGCTAGCATCAGCCTGTGAACGTGCACTCAGAAATCATGGTTTACAAACCATAAAAAATGTGCACTCAGAAATCAAGGTTTACAAACCATAAAAAATGTGCACTCACAAATCATGGTTTACAAACCATAAAAACGTGCACTCACAAATCATGGTTTACAAACCATAAACATGTGCACTCACAAATCATGGTTTACAAACCATAAACATGTGCACTCAGAAATCATGGTTTACAAACCATAAAAACGTGCACTCACAAATCATGGTTTACAAACCATAAAATGTGTGCACTCGGAAATCATGGTTTACTAACCATGAAAACCTACATGATCGTCTCAATTAAACCTCCTTCCCAATTCTGATCGGTTCCCATTTCCCCCATGCCACGTGCGAGCCAGCAATGATGCAATGCACCATGTGTGTCAAGCTGTGTTCAATGCACCTGTTGTATAATGCTGATGCAATATTAGCTCTGAATGCTTGCTATAGCTGGCAGCATGACACACACGGTGCATTGATCACAGCGTGACGGTGCATTGCATCTTTGCTGGCTCGCACGTGGCATGGGGGAATAGGGAACCGATCAGAATTGGGAAGGAGGTTTAATTGTGACGATCATACATGTATAGGTTTTATGGTTTGTAAACCATGATTTGTGAGTGCACGTTTTATATGGTTTATAAACCATGATTTGTGAGTGCACACTTTTATGGTTTGTAAACCATGATTTCTGAGTGCACATTTTTTATGGTTTTTAAACCATGATTTCTCAGTGCACGTTTTTGGATGGTTTATAAACCATGAACCTCTTCAGTCTCCTGACGATGACTAGATCCAAGCTAGTCGAAACGTTGAGACCAACTCCGAACTGACTCCGCGGCAGTACAGTTATTACGATCGCTTAAGTAGTAGTCCAGTAGTCCAATTCTACCTGGCAAGTAGATATACAAACATGGTGTTACCGCAAACCAAATATATATAATAGCTAGATAATTATTATCACTTTTGCTTTTGTCTTTTTTTAAGGGACACACCGGCTCACTGTTTACGCAATTTAGGGCTGTAGAATCAAAAATTATGTTTTTGTAGAGATGGTTGCTGTACAAACAAATCATCAAAATGGCACGTGATTTGCGGTAAAATGCCATTGTGGTAATTAACAGGTTGGTGAAATACCCAACATGTAAGAACAAGTCGATAAAGATAGTTTAAAGGAACACGTTGTTGGCTTGGATCGGACGAGTTGGTCTATAGAAAGTGTTTGTAACCGTTTGTTATAAAATGCGTAGGGTTGGAAAGATGTTATAAAAGTAGAATCCAATGATCCACACAAATTTGCCTCAAAATTGCTTGGTTTTTCTTCTACTGTGCGAACTACTAAACACGGTCGGCCATTTATGGGAGTCAAAAATTTGACTCCCATAACTGGCCGACCGGGTTCGTCGACGACGAGGTAAAAGGAAAACCGTGCAATTTAAAGGCATGTTTGTGTGGATCATTGTATTCTACTTTTATATGATCTTTCTACCCATATGCATTTCATAACAAACGGTTAGAAACGCTTTTCAAAGACCAACCCGACCGATCCGAGGCAACGTGTTCCTTTAGTTCAAGATATTAATTCTAGGAACATTGGAAGCATTGAAACCATATAAATACCCCGGGCAAGACCAAATACACCCACCCTCAGGTGTTGAAAGAGTGCAGTCATGAGGTGGCAGTTGGCATTATCATCTTCAGAAAGTCGGTGGACTCTCGGGAGCTTCCCAAGGTAGAAGACGGCAAGGGTGACTCCAATTTCAAGAAAGGTGCAAGGACAAAAGCCAGAAACTATAGGCCTGTCAGCCTTACTTGCATACCATTCAAAATACTGGAAACCATCATATTAGAAAACATGCTTAAACATGCAAGCGACATGGGCATTTTTGGGGACAGTCAGCATGGTTTCATGAAGGGCAAGTCCTGCCTCACTAATCTTTTGACGACCCTAAAGGACATCACGGGCAACTTAGACGAAGATAACCCTGTGAACGTAATTTTTCTGGACTACCAGAAGGCCTTTGATTCAGTGCCGCATAGAATGCTACTTAACAAGCTACAAGGCTATGGATATCGAGGGAAATACATAGATGGATTAACATCGTTCCTGACGGGAAGGACACAAACAGTAGCAGTCAGAGGTGCCTCTCAGAGGCACAGAAATGTTCTTAGCACAAAATAGTATTGCACAGCAGAAACTGATACCAGCCAAATTTTGTACGCAGTATTGTTTGCTAAACAGATGAAACTGACGGATCAATGGGCCATGTTATTCACAGTGAAACAATTTTTTAATCTCGGGTGGGGGAAGGGAATCGTGAGGGATTCAAAAGTGTCCCTGTGAGAATGTATCTTGAAACGTAAGCGTAGCTGCAAATCTTGAAACGTAAGCCTTGCTTGACTTGGGATTGAAAGCGAAATTTTTTGATTATAGCGTAACGAACCTAAATAATATATATGGATTGAAGCTGAGTAGCTGTGTAGCTTGGAATGTAACAATATCTTTTGGAATGTCAGCATATCTTGGAACGTAAGCGTAGCTGGGTATCTTGGATTGTAAACGTAGCTGCGTAGGAACGTAAGCAAAACTTGACTCAGGATTGAAAGCGTATCTTTTGTAATAAAAGCGTAACCTGAGAAGGAACGTAAGCATAAAACTTGGATTGAAAGCGTAGCTTGGAACGTTATATCTTGGAAGGTAAGCGTAGCAGGATATATTGGAACAGAAACGTAGCTGCGTATTGAACGTAAGCGTTACTTGACTCAGGATTGAAAGCATACCTTTTGTTATTATAGGGTAGCTTGATACAAACGTAAGAGTATCTTGCAATGTAAGCATAGCTGAGAAGCTGTGAAGTTTTGTAACCTTTTTTTTGGAACGTTAGCATATCTTGGAACGAAAGCGTAGCTGGATATCCTGGAGCTTAAACCTTGCTGCGTATAGAATGCAAACGTAACTTCAGTCAGGATTGAAAGTGTGCCTGTCATAATTTATAATTATAGCGTAAATTGAGCAGGAACGTAAGCAAGCAAAAACTTGGAATGTATGCGTAGCTTGGAACGTCATATCTTGGAAGGTGAGCGTAGCTGCATATGGAACATAAGTGTAGCTTGACTTGGCTTGAAAAGGTACCTTTTGATATTAAAGGGTAACTTGAAGGAACGTAACCGTAGCTGAGTAGCAGCATAGCTTGGAACGTAACCAAATAATACCTCAACAATTTGAAAAATAACACTTCATTCAAAGAATTAAAAATATTTTTTTGAAAAAATTATGCTTTGAGAGAATTTATGCTTTGAGAGAACCTTTTATAGAAAATTAGTATTCACCTGTTCTTTTTTTCGATCTGTTTTTGTAATCTTTTTTTTCTTCATAAAACATTTTTAAAGCTACTCGCACAATAACACTTATAATATAACAAAATGCGGTATTCCTACGTTTTGACATCAATCTATTTAATTGTTACCTGAAAAGAAATTAGGAGCCATGAAACAAAACAGCATATTATTGGAACGTTGCATTCATAAGAAAAAAAAACGGATTCGACACGAGGTGTACCGACTGACAAACATGTACTCCCAACCCCTCTCAAGCTCACGGCAAGACCCGCAAGCTAAACACGGCACGTGCGGTACGTGACATGCCCCGAGGCTTACACTCCGTTTGCTCCACGCCGTGGGCCATATAACAAACTTCCGTTACACGGATTCTTTGAATGCACATCTTTTGCGTTACATTTTTCACCATTATTTACGTTTTGTAGCGATTATTGGAATTCATGAACTTTTTCGTCAATTACTCGTTCATGATTTGTGTAAAAAAGAGATTTAAATTTGGTTTGGTAAGTTACTTTTGACGGCTGGAAGTAAAACTAGCCCGGAAAGTCACGTGATTGTTTGTACCACTCTTAGAACAATCACGCGACCCAAGTTTTATTTTTATTTTTAATCATGATAATCAGCCCAACTCTTTGTGAGTTTATATTGCCTTTGAAGTTGGTGCTCATCTTGGAGGTTGTCGGCTCGTTGCAGCATTTCCCAGCGGATGAGTCCATGTCCAGGCCACGTGACTGCCTTAAACTTGTGCAGGTTTTATATCAGCTTGATCATGTGAGGGGGGGTCAAGGAATGCATAAACAGATGCGCCCGGATCTGCAGGGTTCTCAAAGAAAGGATCTATATGGTCTTTCTCGAACCCAGCCCCAAAGAGCTTCATCCACTTGATGTTATGTTTAGTTTCCATCGCAAACTGAAAGCAAACGTAAATGGAAGGCTTTGCATCTGGTTATTGTGTCTCTCACAATGCCTGCTTGTAAGGATGATGTTATGCCATTGACTAGGAAGTAGGCAACTGGAATCTTCCAGTGACCTTTCAGGCCAAAAAGCATGATGACCAGGGCCTCTCTAGCTACCTCTTCGCTGTCTTCTTCGCCCAGATAACCCAAGTCGACGTACCCGAAAGCTCTCTTCAACCCCTGATCGTACTCAACATGCTAGTTGAGGTGCATGCTATAAATCACCAACGCCGCCACCTGTTTACTTGAACATAGCGATAATAATAGCAAACACTGTAACACTTGTACTATTTCTTGTACTCGAGTGCTTCTGTTGACAGAAGTAGGATATTACTTATGACCTTTGTTATTTCTGTAAAAGTTACTTTGTCATGGAATAGTGAATTATTTAGCCATGGCCAAGATACAGTGCAAAGTAATAAAAGCTTGCAAAAAAGTGACAAAAACAGACACGTCTCCAGATAAACTCTTCTCCTTCAGGTAGTTGAGCGCATGCTGTGAAAATCCCGAGAGCGCGTGAGTATTTGTGACCCAAGATCTGGGGGTACTCACAGATCACAGCTGAACACAGTGCAAAAAAAGTTACAAAGATAATGTAGAAAGGCCATATTGCTTTAAAGCCATTGGACCCTTTCGGTACAGATAAAAAAAAACTTCACAGATTTACAAATAAGTTACAGAGTTTACAGAAGGTAGTGGTGAAAGACTTCCCTTGAAATATTATTCCATGAAATGCTTTACTTTTTGAGAAAACAGTAAAACAATAAATTCTCGATATCGATAATTATGGATTTATTTTAAACACATGTCATGACACGGCGAAATGTGCGGATACAAGGGTTGGTTTTTTCGTTTTCTCCCGACTCCGACGAGGCGAAGTTTGTTATTTTATATATAAGTTGTGATACACGAAGTTTGGGCCTTGGACAATACTGTTGAATGACTTAAACATGACAAACGCAATTATTTTATTTCAAAAAAATACTGCTCGGGCTACGAGATGGGAAACGCGACGGACGCCGTAACAGGCGACGGCAGGACGCAACGCACATCTATCGTCTTTAGAACACCATACCCCGAGATAAAATATCAACGACATTAATAGTTGAAGTTTAAACGGAAAATATCATTGGGAGTACAAACAAAATAATTTGACGTTAAATGTTTTTTTCTTCAGGCATCACAATATTTGAATCATGGGCCTGAAGACGAGTTGATAAACACCAGAGCCATAACGGATCGGATATTGGAAACCATTGAGAACGACCCGTCCCGTACCGTAAAGAGTATTCAACATTACAGTTCAGCTGGAGGAACGAGTAAACGATGTGCCAAGATTTAACACAGTTCGCTCTTAGTCGGAAGTCGCCGGGCATCTCTGATTCCCCCAATCTCACATGATGTTGAAGACGTAGTGATCACAGACGAATGGGCTGAGACATGGGATGGTCGCCCATATTTAACCTTACAAGACAACGACTGGGGGATTATTGTACTCCTCACCGACAGCAAACACAAGAAAATTGAGGAATGCATTGTTTGGTACATGGATGGTACTTTAAAAACGTGCCATTCACCAGTTTTCATCATCCACGGGCTGTACCATGGCAGAGTGCTTCCATTTGTGATGGCACTTATGACCGAAAGAACTATCAGCGCCTACCGTCAGGTCCTGCAACATGTCCAAGATAAAGTGAGAGTGCTGTCTGGTCATTGACTGAGGCCAAAACGCATTGTCATCGATTGTGAGTTGGCATTGATTTCGGCCGATGAGCGATCAGATAGTTTTAAATGTCATTTGACCTTACGGCACAGTGGCCAACATCAGGAGACAACACCACGTTTTCAACGAAAATACAGAGACTGGTGTCCAAAGCTGTCTGGTAAAGAACGTAACAAAATCTGTGCAAAGTTATGTGAAAGTTGATAACAATGCTTAAAAGCTTCCCTGCAACGTAGTTTAAGGCGACGATAAATATAATATATAAAAATATACATATATATAATGAATAGGGTAGATGGCCTTAGATTTCGATCCAATTCGGACCTTCTTCAGCGGCATAAAACAAGTACAAACAAATACATATCCATTTATAGAAAAAGAGAGGGGGAAAAGGACTAAGTAAAGGATCAAGAAAGAAGCGGAAAAAAAACAGCCAATCAAAGTTTCTATTTCAGGAACAATACTGGTGGTTATGAACCAATAGGAGTGAAGTGGCGAGGACAAAGCATGTTCGGTATGAAAGGATGGGTTACTGGACACATAAACAAATTACGTCCAAACAAAAACACAAATTAATGGTTACTCATTTATAAACAAACTTGGTTTTACTGAAGTTTATGTGTGTTGCACCCAAACATATTGATTAAGTCCAAACAACAAAAAACATGAAGTAATAGTTACTCATTTATTAACAAAGTTGGCTTCACTGAAGGTTCTGTGTGTAACACATTAGTAAATTGAGTCAAAAGAACAAAAACACAAAGTTATAGTTACTCATTCATAAACAAAGTTAGTATACTGAAGGGTTTGTGTTTTACACCAAAATAAATTGAGTCAAAGCAACAAAAACACAAAGAGTAACTCATTTCTAGACAAAGTTATTTTTACTAAAAGGTTTGTGTTTTACACCTAAATAAATTGAGTCCAAGCAACAACAACACAAAGTAAGAGTTACTCATTTACACTAAAGTAAATTAAGTCCAATCAAAACCAACACAAAGTAAAAGTATTCATATAAATATAAAGTTGGGATAACTGAAGGGTATGTAGTTTGCACAAAATTAAGTCCAAACAACAAAACGTTTAGTAATAGTTACTCATTTATAGACAAATTTAGTTAACTTTGGCTGTAAACTACTGTAATTTAACAAACAAAAGAAACATTTATTTTAATGATTTAATTGTGTTGTTCTCGTTTCTTTTATGACAGATGGTCAAGATGGCAGATGCACTTGTTGCACCATCGTTGTTGAGAGTCATCATCACCGAAGGAAACATCCAGAAGCTGATTCTACCCCCTGGGCTGGAAAGTGTGCAGGATTTGAAGAACCAAGTCAAGGAGAGGTTTGAACTCAAAGGGGAATTCAGTCTCCAATTCATTGATTCGGACTTTGATAACTTCATGAGCTTATCATCACTCGAGGATATTAAAGACAGGGGAACTATCAAAGTCGTTTCACTTTCTATTCCTGATTCAGATTCCGACACAGACATGACAGTCCTTTGAGTAAATCATCTCTGCTGTCATCGTCTCTGTCGATGTCGGAAGCATCATCCATGTCTACTGCTGTAAGTACATGTAGTACAGATAGAGCACTTCAGTGGCCTACCGTCTTTCCAATCCCATCCTTCTCAATCGACACAGAGATGAAACTATCAAACGGGGAAAAACAGTTCAGAAGGATGGAACTTTGACAAACACCACAGGAATGAAATCTGATATTTTTTGAAAAGACTTTCCGAAGCCATGTTTAGCTACAAGGTCTATCCATCAGATGATCAGCTCTGCTCTGTAGCACAAGCATTCGTCAAGAAGCAACCATAACTAAAAGAATCAGGTGCTGCCACTGGCTATAACTTGGTTAGAAATTAAGCCTTAAATTCAAGATGGGTAACTTTAGATCAGAATTGCGAAAATCACGTGTGCACAGAACTAACGCAAATCAATGAACGGACTGCTCTTCTTGATTAATTGAAGAAAACACACAATGGAAAAGTGATTATGGAAAAAATGGCAAAGACATTTTTCCCACCGCAGACAAGAAGTAGTTCTTCAAAAACCAGATGTTGTTCTAAAGAATTGTGATCGAAACCAGCTGACCACTTGCCAATGTGATGTTATAATTAATCCTGTACCTTTATACAAGTTATACTGAACAATCCTTTTTTTTCTACTTATTACTTAAAGGGACATGTTGCCTTGGACTGGTCGAGTTGGTCCATGAAAAAAGTGTTTGAAACCGTTTGATTTGAAATGTGTAAAACAAACAAAACAAACATGCCTCCAATTTGCGTGGTTTTTCTTTAACGTTGCGAACACATACTGTCGGCAATTTCGTAGAGTAAACAAAATAGCCGGCCGTGTTTGTTAAAAGAAAAACCACTCACTTTCGAGGCATGTTTGTTTGGATGTTTGGATTATTTTATTGTTCTTTTAAAACATCTGTCCAACCACATACATTTCATATCAAACGGTTTCAAACATTTTTCATTGACCAATTCGACGGATCCGATGCAACGTGTCCCGTTAAAGTGATGTAAAAATAAGATTGAGCAAGCTAAATATCTATTCCCAATGCTAGGACCTAGAGTTGATTTCTCTGCACCTTTTGAGAATTTTTTTGAAGGTCAACTCAATGGGTCTCTTTGCTGGAGAAACCTTATTGCAGTACATTGTCTTTTATTATTCCACTAATTTTACTCGCTTAACAAAGACTAAAACAAAAAGACATCTTTCGGGGGAGGGGGTGTTAAAATTAATTTGTTTAAAGAATAGTCCAAAGAAGTCTTATCTTATAAATGCATCCAAAACTTCTTTGATATAGCTTGTCAGCCAGATGCTTTTACTTCAAAAGTTCTTTCTGAAAAATCTGTACTGTAGTTATGTTCCACACCCTCAAGAGAAGTTTGTTTTGAAGCGTATGACCACTTGCCCCAAAAATACTGTATTCAATAACTACTGTATCAGATAATTAAGACGTTAACAAATGAAAGTTGTATCATAAACACAACAAAATTGATACAACAAAGGAAGGTGTTTTTTATGTTATTATGCTAATGAAGTTAAAGGGTCTGGGTACTTTTTGTATGATACAAAACACAATGTCGACATATTTACATTAAACTCACACAGTTTGAAAATAATGATAGTAGAAAGCTTCCCTTACAATATTACTTGCTGAGGAATGAGTAAAACAAGTCAAAAAAAAATATATTTTCGTCCGAGAAAACTATTTAAGCTTGTGAAATGTTTTTTTAAGCTTGTGAAATATAATAAATGCTTTCTACTGTCAATATCTTCAAACGGTGTAAGTTTAATAGGAATCTGTGGAAACTGTATTATGAATTAATACAAAAAGTACCAAAATCCTTCAAGAGTGTTCAAACGAGTTTGCTGATAATATTGTTAAAAATTATTGTTGTTGCTGTTGTTCATATTATGTTTACATAAAATAAATGCGTTTATGGTAGATAATTGCACAAACCGCAAGTGAAACCTTAGCGAATTTGGATAAGAGTGTCAATAATTTTAGTAACACAGAAAGCACTTTCATGAGTGTTGTTTACAAATATCAGTATGTAATTTACCCCCTATCGGTTAATTTCCTCAACTCAATTAACTTCCGTCAACTTTATGACTTAAATTGTTTACACATTGATTTGTGTTAATTATTGCATCATAATATTACACACCAGTATAAAATCACACTGCGAATTAAGTTTAAAACATCCAAGTACTGTTGTAGCATTATATTCAGTTTAATTTCATGTGCAATCTGAATAAATACCTTGTGGAATCTACCTCAATCAATTAAACTTGCCAGGATCATTTTTTTTTGTAATTGTCCAAGTTAAATTTGAATACCACAAACTTAATTATTTGCGCCTATTTACCTTGCAAATTCAAATTACATACAAAAATATAATTTGGATGGGTTAATAACCAAATTCAATTAATTAAATCAAACAAACCCATATGTGAGTAAAATTGAATTAATTTCATCAATTGATTTTTAGTTAATTTTACTTCAAATGAAAAGTAGCGCCCACTTCGAATTGTAAGTTAATTTAACTTGTCATATGAAGTAATATTAGTTGCATCACAAGGAGTAACTCAAGCTCTAATATTTTAAGTATAACAAAGTTGGGGAATACAAGTACAAAGAACTTATTTTCTTGTCCTGTTCATTTTACTCAATTATATCGAGTCAACAAACTTGCCTCAATACAATTAAGTAATTCGAAGAAAACGCGTTTTGAGTTTATTTTACTTACAATTAAACGTAGCGCATTCTTCTAGCCTCAATTTATTTCAACTTGCCTTAGATTTGAGTAATAGTATCATGTACGCCCCGGTTATCGCGGCATCATTGCTTTTACTTTGAATTGAAAAAAAAATAAACAGATGCAAATGTCAAATGATGTCTTATTACCTTCCTATGTTTGTTTGAAGTATGCAAAACATCTTTTAAGACTGGATGGATGTCGCATTCTTTCACCACGCACCGATCTTTGATGCAAGGAACGGCGCCCCCAGAGTTTGACTTTGTCCAGTTATCGCAGTACGGCATTCCAGTACAGTCGTACGTGAAACAAAGTATCTGAATTAAACCTGAGTGCTCTGTGCGTCTTTAGTTGGTTTTATAGCCGTCATATATATATGTTTTCTAATTAAATTTATTAAATATATTTCTTAGCAGATAACTATATTATAATAATGCGATAAATGTAAAATTGAAAAGAAAACGACAACAGCAATAAAATTGGCATGTATAATTCTTTGCTTTTAAATTTCAAGATGTGTTTTATTTTGTGTTACTTTTTGTGTTTCCTAATTGGTAATAATTATAGAAACAAAAGTAACAAAATCAAACAATTCTGATGCTTGTTTTTATATACAATTCTGATCTTACTTTTGCTCCTACTTCATTGGTATTGCGTAGGCCTATGACCTTTCAGGGGGTAAAATCCAACTTGCCGAGTCAATTTATTTAAACCTCTTTAAACAACAAATTAATAACAATCCTTGAAAGTACTGTACTTTCTGAAATTTACTGGAGATTGAATTTTGATGGATGTCTGCAATTTTGTTAAAAGTGAACAGTACCATGGTGAGTGTGAGTTAAAAGCAAAACGTGTTACTTGCTTTAAGGCAAGACGTGCCGCAACAATACTGAAGGTGGACCCAGTGCATGCTGATTGAAACAGTGCATGCACTGGCCCCAAGAAGTGAAATTAATTATATGGAGTCGGCAAGCTGGATTGGGCGAAATTGTTTACAGACACAGCATTGCTCATTGTCTTGGACTTCCGATGAGCCATCACTGTCGCTACTGGATCCAGATGGTGATGGTGGTGCCCTCGGCAGGGATGGTCGGGGTTTGGATGGTTTAGCTTTCTTCCGTTGGACCGCCGGTGTTTCTCTCCGTGTGGGGGTTCTTCCTGCCTCGTAGTCGATAATCTTGGTTCTTGTTCTCTCCTCGGTTATTGCCTTACCGGACACCACGAAGCTAAGACAGTAAACATTAAAGTTGGCATAATTTATTTTCGTTTAATGACATTGCTTATTTTCAGTTTTGGTAGATTAATTCACGGTCACATTTTAAAAATATTATTTAATGTTTTACGTCATACAAATAAGTTACAATTTTTTTTAAATTAATATTGTAGGCCTATGAATGTACTTTCGACTGGGGGGAACAAACTATAATTTACATTTTTGGCTTGTCAATGTCAAACAAAACCATGTTAAAATTACTTTACTAAAGTTCAATTGTCTTTATTAAACTATTTGAATAGATATTTCACGGACACATAGTGACATTTGCATAATAAGCCTTTAAATCAACGGTAAATCCATCTCGCCAATGCGCTAGAAATTAAGGAAATGGTATAAGGAAACGCCCTCTCGGGGCCTCTATAGTTTTTTTTTTTTCCAAGAATACTCAGCGGGATGTTGAGAGAGTCATTTGATCGTCACGACTTGTGCAGTCAAGTTCTGTTTACTGAAAATTGTAGCGCACTACGAGCACTCAAAAGGGGGGGGGGGGGGGGCTGGTCTATAATAAATCTGCTGTGAAGCTTCTACTGATGTTGAAAATGGTTTATTTTGTTTCAAATCACCGTGAAAACTGTAACAAGATGAATAACAGAAAACAAATTACCATTTGATAAGTAACAATAAGAAGGTATGCATTCGTCATAACATACTAATAAAAACTGTTTTTATAATGCACCTAGCATTAGTCAGTTGGAAATTAAGTTCCCTAATACAGTGTAGAAATAAACGTCTGCATTGAACCTACGAGTTCTACAACCATCTTAATGACTTGACCTTTTCAATCATTGAAACACACCGTGTATAGTACTTAATTAACATACAAATATAATAATAACATAACCTAATCCTCACCGTTCACGCCTTAGACCAGCTGATAAACTTCCAGCATTCAACCCTGATCACTTAATGACTACTTCGACTCTATTTAGCCTAGACGAAATAAAATATAAATCTAGAATCATTTTTATGCAATGAAACAATGCAATGTAATGACCAGTAGCAAAATAAACATGCACATGTACTCTCAAACCCCTAGAAAATAGACACAAATTTCTGTATAAACAGTAACGAATTATAATGCAATTGATAATACAACAATATCCATGATGTAGTAGATATCAAATAAGAACCTTCTCTTACCCATAAACACGATTCAAAAGGGGGCAAGTAGCCAAAAACGTTCATCCAAACTAACGGAAAGTTAATGTTTACAACCTTCAAGCCTGACAAAAAATATAAACCCATGATTACGAGAGGGCGCTAGTCATAGACTTCCTTAAGTCGAGTGAACGATTTAGCTAATGCGCCAAGCCGCCAGTTACAAAAATTTCTACGGTGTCACGATAAATATTTATGAACTTTTGAGTATCGTTTTGGTACCTTGTACAATTTGCCAAAAAGGACCAACTTTTTATGTTTACAAGTACAACTCACCGGCAAGGCCAGCACTTTCCACATAGTTGGCCCTGGATAATGGATGACTCGTCTGGGTAAGCTGACAAAAAAATTCGTTTCCAAGGGTTGTTGTGTTCTTACGCAGTGACGTCGGAAATCTGTACCGCGATATCAGGGTTGCAACGATAACAGAACCGCTTACGATAAATGAATCGTAATATGTCATCCAAACTCATTTTAAATCAGTTAAGCTAACTTGAAAAAGCGAGGAACACATAATTTTTAAGTTTACTGGACTTTGACATTTTCAGTTTAAATAACTTGAGGAGAAAAGTACCAAGAACTTAAATTAACTTGTCTTAATAAAATTAAGTAAGTTGAACAAAACATTGTTTTCAGTGTGATGTTGGCGACTGATATTACCCCATTGTTGGATGCAGTTAAGCAGGGGTCGAAATTGCCACTAGCCCGCTAGCCCGGGACTACCAGATTTACAGCCGGGCTACTGATTTTTCCAGTTTGATAGCCCGACGGGCTAGTGGAAAAACAATGCAAAAATCATCATTACAAACAACAAAGAACTGTGCTATGGTGTATTATAAAGTTTGAGCCGTGACGCGAGACATAATGTGTCTTTCGGGCAACCAAAATCTCATCAGGGCTACTAAAAATTATTGGTTACTAGCCCTGCTGACTACACTGAAAATACACTTAATTTCGACCCCTGAGTTAAGTGACTTACTGTTGGTATTGTTGCCAATCGATGCTGAGCCGTTGTTGGTTGTGGGTCGGAAGCCAACATTGGCAGGAAGTTTGCTATAGATGTTGCGTCAATGACTGCTAACGGTTTGTCATTATTGATATTAATTAAGCCAGTGTTGGCAGGAGGCCGGTGACTTACTGTTGGTAGTGTGTTGGCCGTCAATGTTGAGCCATTGCTGGTTGTGGGTCGGAAGCCAATATTGGCAGTAATGATGTTGCATCAACGATGGCTAAAGGTCGGCATAGTTGTTGTTGCATTGACAGCCGATAACAAGGTGTGTCGCCCCAACGTTGGCGTAATGCTGCACAAATTTGCTTCGGTTTCAGGTTGGCTACTGATGTGGAGCCATTGTTGGTTGTCGATTTGAAGTTGATGTTGCACCAACGATTGGTAATGGTCTGCTCTGTTTTATTTTTTTTTATTTGCTGACAATAACCAGGCATGTGCAGCAAACCAACCGCATATCATGTTGTGCCAACTGTTGTTAAATATTGCAGAAATGTTGCTTCGGTTTCAAGTTGGCAAGCGATGTCGAGCCATGGTTGGTTTGAAATCACTGATAAATAAATACGGTTCCTTCCCTTAATCCCTCTCCCCTCTATTTTTCTACAAAAGGATATGTGTTTGTTTTATGCATCTGAAGGTCAGCTTTGGATCGAAAGCCAAGGCCATCTACCCTATTTACTATTATATTATATTATAGTAAATAAATAGATAAATAAATAGGCGCTTAGGGCGCAAGACGTGCTTCAACATCGCTCCTGCTTATTTTGGTGAAATTGCGTTTGATCAGCCATTTTTGACAACGAGTGATGGAGAAAGACGTTTCTCCTAATGGAATAGGTGGCATACATTAAATCTTGAGTGCATTTTGAACAATATTTTGTGGTTCTGATGCCTGGGGCCTAAGAATTTTGTATCTGAGAAAAGCCGGGAGTACGGATTTTGAATCATGGGCCAGCTCAATAGGCCCAACACGTTGAGGTTTAACACAACATCAAAAGAAAGCCGTGTCACCCCGAGGAAATCCATAAAGCTGTACAGAAATAGCTTCTTCAATCAGTCGCAACATTGAAATGCATTGCTTTACTATAAATGTGTCCTTTGAAAACGAGAACAACTGCGTCCAACTAGCTAAATAGAGAAATGATTCTAAATAACATTCTCATTGTTCAATACAGAACAGTGCAGTAGTCTACATCAAAGTTCCGTAGGAGATGAGCGATCAGATAGTGATGTATACTGTATAGCAGATTTGACAGATTTCTGTGGAATTCTAGAGTTCTGTGAAATGGTTTAGAAAAAAAAAAACATAATAGAATGTTATTGCAGTTTCAGTAAGAAAAGATGCAAAATTTCTATAGAATTCTATCAAATAGTTTATAGAAAACGCGACATTTCTAAAACAGGTGTATAGTTCTCTATACGAACATTACATTAAGTGCACAACCAAAGGGACTTGCACCTGTTCAACTTAGCTCGGGAAAAGTTGTTTGCATAATAGACTTAAATGCTACAAATTGACAACCAACTTATCGTGGTTTGAAAAAAATACAATACATTATAGTTTAAACATATAGTTTTTTCCTGTTTTTCAGTTGTTAATTATTAGATTGGTTACGTTCGATAGGGGTTATAAATGTTTTGTTCGAGTTGTACACTCATCTCAGGCACACTTTCATCTTTCATCATGGATAGGCCTGACGTGCTCGCAGCTGTTACGACATTTATTTCTCTATCGTATTACTTTTTGTTGATGATACCTGTTCCACCAATTGACTACATTTTAGGTGATTTGCTGCTTTGTATCATGGGTTCTTGCTGTTAAGCATAGTTGACTTGCCCCCACCGATCCCAAGGCTTCCCACTCTTCTGTTCCCTGATTTGGTAGAAGGTGGTCAACCAAACTCGAGAGATCTGTTCAGCGATCTGGTGAGAGATCCGCCCAGACTGTATAGAATGACTGGAGAAACACCCGAGTCATTGCTGGCGATTTCCAGAGATTTGAAACCTTTAACAACCAGGGAAGAGGCAGAAGACACGCACACCAACCCATCAACAGAGTTCTTATGGCCCTGATATGGCTTCTACAGTATCCTACATACGATGTTCTGTCTGCACTTTTTGGACGAGGCTGCTGCGATGCGGGAACTTTACTTTGGTACTACTTTAAATAATTTATTTCTTGGCCAAGTAGTGACGAATCTAACGCCATGAGAGGGCAATGGCCTACATTTCTCCGTGCAGCGGGGGGCATCGACGGCAGCACCCTTCATGACATGTTGAGACCTCGGGCAGAAAATCAGCACGACTTTTACAGCTGGTATTCAAGATATCATTGCATGAGTGCACGGGAAAGTTTTGTTTCAAAAAATATATATATATTTTTTTTATGCACCAATGTGTATTGGGTAGAATTTAAGGGGGAGAAGTAGGTTATTGGGTGAATCATTTTTTACGGCCACAATATTTGTATCGGGTCCCCACAAATTTAAAACATTGATTTACTATGTATAGGTTTTAAAATGTAATTTAGTAATCTGGTAGTTTCTGATCTCAAACAATGCAAGCTTTCGTATGGCAGTTATATATAACTCTATGGAACAAAGGTTTCTCAAATCCTATCGTCATCGTCCATCAGCATTTATTGGTTGATTAATTTATTGGTTTTAGTGATAAATTCACTTATTCTGATTTTATTTTATTTTTAGGTTATCATCGACAACAGACGAAATATTCGCTACGTCAAGAGTGGGTTTCTTGGACATCAGAACGATGGCTGGCCAGTAAGTACCACCTGATGCCTAGCATAGGTCCAGGATATAAACTTTCTGGATGGAGCTGGGTACTTCTTGGGGATAACTGCAATGCGAGGAGGAACCCGGTTATGACGCGATATAGAGGGGACCAGATCCAACATGTGGCAGATGCTGATGAACGTGTGATTGTTGCTAAACTCTGCGCATGCCTAGCCCACCGCTTTCATTTAAAGGTTTGCTCAACATCGAATGAGACTTGCGTTGTATAATGAGGGTCAAAGTGGGATTTTTGCGGGTGAAATTCATTGGGTAACAGAATGTGTGAACAACATTCACGTTATAAAACACTGACAAAAATATCTTAAGTTCACGCAATTCTTGTTATAAAGTTTGATGACCGATTGAGCTAAGACTTTCACAGTTTTGCCACTTTTTGTATAAAATAGGTCACGTGAAGTGAAGATACATAGCCTAACCATGTTACCAGCCAAATTTTCATGCCACTGGTACCCTGCTCATAACTGCTTAGCATGGATCTTGAACCTGTATTTTCTGCTTATGAAATAAGCAAAAAAACTCCATGTTAAGGAATAATGAGCAGGGCACCATTGGCATGGGTAATTGGCAGGTAACATGGTGATGGTTAGCATAACTTTGTTGTGCTGAGCTTTTTTGGTGCTTAAACGATTTGGTTACTCTTTGTAACACAAAACATTTTCCATGTCGATAGATTTACATTAAACTTACACCGTTTGAAGAAAATGATGCAGAAGGCATACCTTTACTTAGGCTATAGTTTCGAGTAGTTGTCCACGCTAAAATAATTTTCGTCTACCAAGACCTAAATTGTTTGTGGAACCTTTTTTACTACTCTGTCAAAAACTACAGCTCCTCTGCAAAAGAAAATGTTTAATGAAAGTTTTATAGCATCCTTATCATCAAACTAAACTTTACTTAAGAAGCTCTATGGAATTTGATCAATTGACAGCAATTACTAAAGTTAAGCGAAGGCTTTTCAAGGATTGAACCCCACTATGATCAAATAATTTGGAAGTGAAATTAAACCCTATAAGGAGTTCATTGCAATGCATCGTAAGTTGTTGCACAAAGCATCGAAATTCTGTGTTTTGACGTAGGCTACGTTAAGTAGCAACTACTTGGTGGAAGGTGGTGGTGGCACTGTTGTTTTTCTTATTTTGTTGTTTTATTACAGAAAAAAACTCCATGTCATGCTATTACATGGCATAAACGCTTAGTAAATAACCACAGCGTTGATCACATCATAAAAAGTTTAGTTAACAGGTTTTTTTGTTTGTATTAACTTTTATTCAGACAATGGAGGTTTGAAATACTTGCATGTTGTGGCACCTTTACAAATCGCAAGAAAAATATAAATAATTACCAAAAGCTCAAAAATAAAAGGAAAGTTAAAAATACAAGAAGAACAAAAATGCGCAACTGGGGCACGGGGGGGGGGGGCAGGGGCGCACAAAGCCTATTCATCATTGCCATGGAGTGGGGGCACTTCTCCGTGCAGCATCAGCATGTTGCCCCTGAACTCATGCATAGCCTGCCGAAAATCTGTGGTTACTACCGGCAGAATTTGTGTCACGTAGCTGTCGAAGGCAGCTGCCTTCAGATTTCACCAATAGGGAGGGGGATATGTCGACCCACTACTATTGGTCGGCCAATCAATTACTTGTGGTGGATGCAGCTGCGGAGCAGCTGCCAGGGGCTGCGGTGCTGGTGGGGGCTATGATACTGGTAGGGGCTGTAGAACACGTGGGTGCTGCGATACTTGCGGGTACTGGTGGGTGCTGCGGTACTGGTGGGTGCTGCAGTACTGGTAGGGGATGCAGTACGGGTGGGTTCTGCGGTGCTGCTAGAGGGGCTGCTTGTTGATGGGCATCTTCATTTTGAACACACGCCCTTCTCTGTGTAGGGTTTCCCCTTTGCTGCACTTCTCTGAATCTTCGGTCTTGCAGTCTGTTAAAACAGAACGCAAAGGAAAACAAAAATTTATATTGCAATCTAGCAAAACAAAAGACGCACGCCAAAAAAAAAAAAAAAGATTGCCCACTGCGGTACTTTTTATAGACTTAAAAAGTTTGTTTGACACTGTTTAGTCTGTATTAACGATTGTAAATGTACTGAAATTTAGATAAGACCTCTGCATAACATTTCTGTAGTGAGAAGAGCCCTAGGCCCAAATGTATGGAGCCCCTAAGCACACAAATTTGCTAAGCACAGAAAAGTAATGCTAACACTCGCAGGTTTCCTGCCGATATTATTCAACCAAATCTGATTCCGTGTTCACCGATCAAGCAACCGATGCAGGCATCGGCACACCCACTGTCAAGGAAACGGCTCTTCGATCTAAACACCTCTCAAGCACGCGATACTTTACCTCAAAAACGGGGTAGGAAGATTTTGCATGAAAAACATCCTAACCTCGTTCAGACTGTTACCGAGAGTCTACTTGATCATGGTTTTGCAGCACATCGGAGGAGATCAGAAACTTGGTCACCTGTTGGTGTGACGGCACAGAGATTGACGAGTGAAGTTTTGAATAGGCCTGAAGTTTCCGACCTGCCAAAGTCAATCAGTGAGCTCCATCAAACGCTTATTTGTCGCATCCCATAGTAGCCGCCATGCATATATCATGGAGTTATTGACGCAAAAATTGGCGTGAATGCAAATGATGTAGCAAAGGAAAACAAAAACTCTAATTTTTGCCGAAGCTCCGTGAATTACGCTCTTGAGATGGCCACTTGTTTTGAAGATGAGGTGTCAGCATGGTCAGTGGACGACAACAACAAGCTACTTGTAGGAGGGGGTCCATGTGTCGATAGAAGGATGTCCTTTAAATCGTACTTCATGAGAAATGACATGGTACATTATCCAGACCACAACTTCTCAACTGGGTACCAAATTAAACCAAGCGGGTATATGCAGCTTCTTCACCGGCCATCACCAAAACAGCACGTCAAGACACCATCTCAAGAACCTCCATCACCTGGCAACCAGTCAGCTACCCACCTCAAAATATCGACATGACAAGCTAGGCCGTGTCCACTTCAACTATCCCAGAACTGGTCCACTCTCCATCTATCTCCGGGGCAACAAGTTTCACAAAGCATCCGTCTTTAATCACCATGAAGACCTCAAACAACTAATTCAAAGAGTCAACGAAAAAGACGGGAAGTACACCACCGTAATCATATCAGACAATGGGCCAGACTGGAACAAGCAGTTTGAAGGTAGTCCAAATGATTGGACGACTTTGGCGAGACTTGAACCTCGACTACTTGTGCATTGTGTCATATTGACCTAGGGACAGTAGGTTGAACATGGTAGAACACTCATGGGTCCCCTTGACTATGTGGTTAACAGGGCTTCAGCTAAAAGGGCAAGTGTACCCGGAGAGGAAAAGACTCCACAAGAACAAACAAAAATGACACAACAAGCGAGGGAAACCAGAGGCAATTGTTCATGAGACGGCGATTGATGACGTCCACCGCTGCCTGAAAGGAAGAGTTTACGACTTGTTCCCCCTGAACATAGTCCCTGTTCCTTGCCGTTCAACACAGCACACAGATGAGGCCAAAATTGAGGAACTCACCACTGCAAGCCTTCTAAAATTCCAGCGAGACGATACTCTAAGTGATCTTGCAGAGGAATTTCAATTTCTCTCCCGTCATTCTGCCCAGCGGTCGTTTCAGCTGAAATTTGTGAAGTGTGAGTCCTCTTCCTGTGGTCATTGTTCCAAGAGGCCGATTCGCGCAAAGAAGTTGATTACTTTTTACTTGAGTTTGCAAATGGCTACAACTTCACGCCGAAACCATCGGAGCAACATCCACATCACTTCATGGCATGGCATGATATGGCTAAAAGGGCGACTGCGGGAACGCTTGTTTGCAGACTTAGACGAGGGTCTTGAGTCGACACTTTCAGGTGAACAGCGAAGGTGCAAGCAAGGATGCAAGAAGGTTTTTCAGAGTGCAGCCGACATGGACCGACACGATCGTCTCATCCACAAGTTCAAGAAACCCTGAGGAAGGAGAGAAACCTTCTTAGAAACCCTGAGGAAGGAGAGAAACCTTCTCTCAAACAAACCAAACGGCTCTTTTCAGAGCCACACACATTCAAGAAAGAGATTTAACATGATGCGTCTTTGTAATAAAAAGTGATTCAACTATTCATTTATAATTTCACAGATTTCTAATAGTTATGTTTCAGATTTCCCCCAAAATCTAACTCCAAATTTATGTCGCTTTTCCAGGAAACAAATTTATATTAAAGCACGAGATTATCTGATCAACCTTAAACATAGAGAGTTTTATTTTAAACTGAAAAACGAGAAGTGTAAAACAAAATGTTCGGATAATAAGATCCGTAAATTTATTCCAATCAAGCATAAAAGAAACAACTGCACTCACATATATTAGGTATTTTTTATTGCAGTCTTTTTATTAATGCAATGGTATTTCTTCTTCAATGCCAACAGTATGTTTAAAATTAAAAGTATTCAAAATTAAACCTGACGAGGACGTACTGATTACAATCCTATTTGCAGATCACACCCAAATTCAACAACCTGGTCATAAGTTTGTTAAAAACAAACACATTAGTTGGGAAACATTCTTAGTTGGTCACAACCAACCAAAAATTTAGTTCGTCTCGAACGCTCTAATCGAGTACACATGTACATGATGTACCCATGTGAGGTACATTGACGTTGCCAGCGCTAGGCGAAGCCAACCAGTTAATACATGACAAAACAGGTAAAGTAGAATGTCAGGTTATACTTCATCGTTTTTCACGATTAAAAAAAGTATGTGTGGTCTCTTTTGACGAGTATTTTAGAAATGGAAAAAACACTGCGCAGAAATAAAGCGTTAGATTATTTTGTACTCATAGACCGAACAGTCAAAGCTATAATCCCAACACAATGGACAGTAATCCGATTATAGCCCCTTTGTTTGGACTCCGGACGACCAGACGAGCTCAGCGCACTGAAGCGTTTGAAGAACCTATCCCCCAATCGTCTCACAATCACTGCTGAATCGTTTGCTACTGTAATCGTTTGACAATCGTGTGATGGTAGCCGAACCGGCCTAACATGGACCGTGCGCCTTACGTTCCTGTGAAAAGTGCCCCCTGAATTTTGCTAAGCAAAGAAGTTGATCAGTTAGTTTCACATTTTCGTTTATGTTAATTTTTTTTGTAGTTTACTTGACGAAGCTTAAAATTTCCCTACCTTTAAACATCTCTTCCAATTGCCCCCCTCACCCTCCTTAGCTGGGCGTTGCCGATACAAATCTGCTAGTACATACTGTGAAACTTTTTGTTGTGACCCCTCCAAATGCCGGCGAGCGGGAGCGATAAGACTACACATTCGGTGAATTTACTCTTAACTTATTGCCCCTCCCCCTTCTGTTCGTTAGCTCCACCATCAACCCCTGTCAGCGAGCGTTGCTTGCAGAAAAGTACGTGAATCCAATTGAGGGAAATATACCACAAGGATTTAGTATTTTATAAAAAACATTAACAGGAATGGTGAGTTTACAACACAAATGCCCCGCTCAGATAGGAGTTGCTACACAGAGTCCTTTTTGAGTTATTGTTTTAGCCAAAAATGAGATTAATATTTGAGGGGGGTCCAAAAACAATAGGCGTCTACAGGGGGATCCCATGAATAATCCACAAACCCATGCTTGGAGTTTATACACCAAGTTCTTCTAAAATATCACTCGGACAACATTTCTTTTGTTTAGCCATATGCTTAATATTTATCTGAGGGATCCAGAAACAGTAGGGTTCTGTGGAATCCCATGACAAATCCAGAAACTAAGTTTGGAGTTGATATGCCAAAGCCTTCGTAATAATTGATTCGGACAACCTTTCTTTTATTTTAGCCATAACGAGCTTAATATTTATCTGAGGGGGTCCAAAAAATAATAGGCTTCTAGGAGATCCCCTAGCGTATTAACTCCAAACTTGGTTTTGAGATTGGTCAAGGGATTCCCTAGACGCCTATTGTTTTTGGATCCCCTCAGATAAATAATGAGTATATTTTGACTTAATAAAATAAAAATTAAATAAAAATAATAATAAATAATGTAAAATGGGGTTCAATTAATGATGTACTTTCAATACTTTCTCTCCCCTTCCCACAGTTTTTGGAAGTGATCATCGACGCCCTGTGCGAGCTATATGTTCAAACGTGTCCCAACCAGCTCCCACCAGTAGTAATGTGCACGCAATTGCACTGACAGACCCAGAGCCAAATAAACCTTTTGCCCCAAGTCGACAATAGTCGTTACTAAAGCCAAATTTATAATAACAAAAATGTATTACCTGGGATTTACGCGTAGTTGCCCCCAAAATAATTATTAAACAAAAATGTTCAAAGATTTGAAAATTTCCAAGTAAAACCAAAGTGGTTCATTTTGTTGGGGATGCCCAAATGCAGTAATCTTTTAACTTTCCCATTAATTTCATTGAATCAATAACTTTGCTTATTTCAAACACACATTTTGATATTCTTTTATCAAATTCCTACCTGAAGAAGGGCTTCGCTCACCGTGACCACGAGCTTTACAAATTATAAACCTGCAAATACTCGAGGTCCAATATTAAAATTGAAGACAAACTAATTTACCCATACTATATTACAGTACCATTATTGAACATCACAGTTTGATGCTTTATCAATGCGTTAAGTACACGCGTCTTCCAATCAGATTCGCAGAATGGAGTGGTGTTAAAAACCTTTACAACACACCTAACGTTTTTATCTTCAAGCAAACTCGGAGTGTGATGTAGAACGCACAAGACGCATGATGGTCATGATTGGTAGTGATTTAGTTTATCGCTTTGTATCGGTTTCTATATAGTACATTTTATAACACAATCCTCGACCATCATAACATGTTTGTCATGTTTCTCTCTGTGTTTTGTAACATAAAAACATATCTTACTTTTGTCGAAGTAACTCTCTGCAAAAGCCCGAGTCACCGGTGGGAAGTTGTCATTGTTTTTGTTCCCATTCCTTGAGGGTTAATGGGTATGGGAGCGTCACCGATCCGTGCTGCAGCTTTGTCGTTCTTGTCAGCCTTCTGTTTGCTTCCTCCCGGTCGACGGTTGGACAGACGGGCAAACCTAACTTCAACGCGAAAAATAGTCGCCTTTGTAGTTGTTCCTTAACTACGCCGTGTCTTGGCACATTCACATTGGCTAAAAATGACCTTAATTCGTCAATTGTAAAACTATTTATTTGGTCAAGCAGCTCTTTCTCGGTCACTCCATTTATTTTGCAAACGGCTGTTCGTGACACCGATCGATCTTGTACGAACGTTGTTTACTTTTTTGAGCAATTCAAGTGCCAAATTTTTCCCACAGTCCTTTGCGCGCACATGCGCAGTCGTTCAAAATCGCTATCTGCAATAAGGTCTATGGTTTGACTCAAAATAACTCCAAGTAAGGTTCACATCTTTGTTTTCCGATCTTCTCCTTTTGTTTAATCCTGCACTTCTTTGACCGCGATGCTGCACTTCGCTGATGGCCATCCATGACTGACACTACAGTTAATGTTATTGTAAATAAATGACGATACAGCTATAACTTCAACAAGCAACTACAGCACAAAACTAAAATAGTACAAAAAACATTAGTATTATCACTTTTTATTTTTAAAACAAATTCAATTGCAAGTAGGCCCTAGTATAACAGACAAATGAGAAAGAAAAAAAATTAGTTTTATATTTTTGCCTAAATGATACTTTTGAGTTCTTTAAACAATAAGCTTACCTTGATTCTGATTGAGAACTTTCCATGGCACCACACAGCACTGCACTCTTAATGATGGGTTTGTGCACATGTACATGTTTGTAACATGTACTATTAATGTTGGCAACTAATGGCATGCATGGTAACAGTGAAACAATGATTACTGGCAACAAACGTTTTGTATTAATTAGCTCGTAAATTAGTGCAGAGTACCGATTAGTTGACTTGTACAAGTCAAATGAGTGAAGAACTTTTTTTGAAATAGGCCTAGGCTTAGACAACATTTTGTAAACAACATAAATAGTGAGTATGATGGTCATTGTGATACCTAAAGTCATGTTTAAAGCCATTGGACCCTTACGGTTCAGAAAAAATAAATAAAAGTTCACAGATTTACAAATAACTTACAGGGATTACAGAAAGCAATGGTAAAAGACTTCTCTTGAAATATTAAATAGTCCATGAAATGCTTTACTTTTTGAGAAAACAGCAAAACAATATAAATTCTCGTTAACGAGAATTACGGATTTATTATTAACACATGTCATGACACGGCGAAACGATGGGGTTTTCCATTGTTTTCTCCCGACTCCGATGACCGATTGAGCCTAAATTTTCACATGTTTGTTATTTGATATAGAAGTTGAGGTACACAAAGTGTGGGCTTTGGACGACACTATTTACCGAAAGGGTCCAATGGCTTTAAGTTGCATAATACAATATGAATGAAAATAAGTTCCCCAAAAAACATTTCAACAGTACAAAAAATGGACCAAGACTGATGCAAGTCAAGTTTGCAATAACCATCCTGTCACACATATTTCCATCCTGTCACACTCGTTTCCGTACTGTCATGACAAGTTTTGATTGCCTAATTAAGTTAACTGGAGCAATTAGTTGAAAGCAAATATGCTTTCAGTGATGAACACACATTTTATTGAGTCTGAAAGAATCGCAACAAATAGCTACAACATTAGGCAAATCAACATGTAAGTGTTCCATGACCAGTTAGTCTCATGAAAAAAATCTGATATATCTGTTCATAAGATGTTGTACGTTTAATTAATAATTCCGCCCTGTCCCACTCTCATTTGCTCATTTCTCATTAAAATTGTCAACTAATTGGCATTATACGATATATTTTGGTACTTTTTTTTTTGGGGGGGGAGGGGTGGTTTCTGAAACTTTAAATATTACCCTGCATAACCACCTAAGTTGGGGTAGGAATATGTATGACACTCAGAAATATTATGTAAGTTTGGACTTGTCCTCTGGTGACTGAGTTTAAAGCAAATCGTTTGACCAGTTCCAGATCACTTTATGAATTCACTATGTTTTTATTGCAATCTTTTTCACGTAATAAACAGGAAGTTTTTTATTCGTATAAATACCTAGTCATAAAAAGAGGCAAAGCAGATAAATACTTCACGTGTATAACGAGGTGTTAGCCTTTCTCAATATCTTGGACTTCGATGCTAATACTGTCGCTGGATCCATAATGGTGGTGTTGCCCTCGTCAGGGATGGTCGGGATTTGGTTGGTTAAGTTTTCTTTTGTTTTACCGGTGTTTCTCGGTGGATGAGGGTCTTTCTTCTCGCTTCTCAATCTATGATCTTGGTTCGTGTGTTTGTTTATTGACTGCGATCTCTTAGTGTGGTCTTAGGGACTCCAAATTTTCTTGCAACTCGAAAGCTGCCATGTTGTAGTCCATAACGGCACGAAATGCGTTACTCAATGCTGTTGGCAAATACCCCTCTCGATACTATCAACTGACCCATTGTGCTCAAAACTAGGTTTGATTCTTCACGACGCCCTCAATCGACCATTTCGTAACACTATTTCATTGTATCAACCATGCCGTCCTTTTCTTTCCTCATCACTACACCTCCAAGAATAGTCTTCCAACATGGTCTCCTACGGTAGTACAAGTTTTTCAACGGTTTCACTGAAGCTCCGCACTCCACAACTCAATTCATTTCGTGTTGAAAGACTTTTGGTACTTTTTAACTTTTATTGTTGATGTTAATATTATTTTATTGTTCGTGAACATTTTGAATGTAGCATTAGGTATTTTTTAGATTGTCTATTTTGTTGCTCAAGATTTTTATGTTTGTTAACAGCGGTTCGATGCCGCTGCTTTTTGCGCTTTATAAATACTGGCTATTATTTATTATTTCTAGCCCTTTTTATGAAACAGTACACAACACAGCGCAATAGTATTTTAGTTGTTAAACATGTTAAACCTATAACGTTTGTTTGGTTTATAATCTTATCAATCATGTCACTGTCATGTGTCATGTTCGCCTACTCAAATTTACGCGATGAATTGAAAGTTAAGGCAAGAGATAGAGCCTGACCAAGTCCTAATGCTGAGTTTGTATACACATTTTCCATACTTATCGTAGTCCGTCTCCAAAAAGCGCTTCGAGCAAACCATGTCACAGGCGGTTGGCCACCAATATCCGCCCTTGTCATTTTTCACTCTACGGATAGCTACTCGCCATTCAGCACACTGCTTTTTATCTTTTGGGAACTCATGTCCAGTCTGTCTTGTTCCAGAACAATTTGGTACGGCACACGACGTGTTTGGCATTGTGTTGAACCAAAACACATAAAACAGGCAGTAGTACAACTTGTTTAGTTGTTTTACGACGTATATGTACGTCTGTCACACACTTCTCGACTATCTTGTGACGAGCACCCTCTCTTAGTGATTGGCAAAAAGTCTAACGTCTCCCATTCATATTGTCCCATTCACACATATTGTCCCATTAGAAACAATGGGAATTTTACAGTATCCCATTCACTCAAGTACATTTTTAATGGGACCGATTATTGTCCCGTTTGAAACAATAGGAATTTTAGAATCCTATTGAGGCTAGTT
This sequence comes from Asterias amurensis, assembly GCF_032118995.1. Classification (NCBI taxonomy): domain Eukaryota; kingdom Metazoa; phylum Echinodermata; class Asteroidea; order Forcipulatida; family Asteriidae; genus Asterias; species Asterias amurensis. The sequence goes on along the minus strand of NC_092657.1, from coordinate 9,945,989 downwards.
AGTTGGGTATCCCATTAAAATCACATTTTGGTCCCATTTAAAATACAAATGGGACTCAATGGGATTAAATGGGAGTTTTTTCCTGGGTTAGGTTTCGGGGCAGATGTTCTTTTCTCGTGCTTTATGCTATTTTTAAAGCAATGAAGTACAAGTTATATCATCTGGCACCATTGTAAGTTTGTTATTACTGAATGTACAAAATGCCGAAACGTGGTTGCAGTGGAACACCGTCTCCTTCTCGACGCGTGCATTCCCGTGTTGTACTTGGCTATTACTTAGTGAGCACCTGACAACACACGAGTGAAAACACAGACCGCTGCAAAACACAGCATTCACTGATTGGTATGCGAGAATATTTAAGCAGTATCATTCAGCTGCAATTGAATGCCTTCAGTTTCACACAAGGTGCTGCAAGGTCTTCATGGTGAAACGTGCTGGTGTTGTGTCGTACCATATACTCATCAACCATATTCAGCGTCACTTTCATATTGATAAGAGATTTGGTCCGCCATGTATCTGTTGCAGCAGGGTTTGTTACTTTACGAGATGATTTTGTGCCCCTCTTTGGAATTGGTGGCTGAATTATATACTCAAAATAATTATTAGCATAAAAACCTTCTTGATAAAGAGTAGTGGGAAGAGATTTTAGTATAAAACACTGTGAGAAACGGCTCTCTCTAAAGTGACGTAGTTTTCGAGAAAAGTAATTTTCCACGTGCGACGTACGACAAGGGTGCTGTTTCTTTCAATATTATCTTGCAACTTCGATGTCCGATTGAGCTCAAATTTTCACAAGTTTGGTATTTTATGTAAGTGTTGAGATACACTTAGTGAGAAGACTGGTCTCCGATAATTACCAATGTGTCAATTGCCTGTAAGGGGGCCAAAGTGTGACATTGTGGTATATCTTTTACACCCTTTGCAATTTTAACTGGTGGGGGTTGCTATTACATTTAATGTATACTTTCAATTTCACAAATCAGACTGTTTTCATATGAGGTCAACAAATATCTATCACAGAGACACCGGAATCTCAATTTCCTGTTACAGTGTGGAACTTGTGACCTTTTTTTGCCATAAATTAGGTTTACATTGAATTAATATTCCAAAATGTATTTGTAACAATCATTGGTGTATACTATCAAGTATACAGTAGTTCAGCTATTTTCAGTGAAACTTTTAAATTTAAGTACAACAAATACAAGACCAGCTAGTAATATAATGCAAGATACCAAAAGATCTGTAGAAATTGCTTTTTTAGTCTGTATAAGTGATTTATTACCACATACGACATAGAAACAGATTGGTTCGACCAACAGAGTGGCCTGAGCAGCCTTTTATTTGTTTTTGCTGCAATGAGCTAAGCCATAACAAAATGCTTGTATTTTATAAAACTTAACCAGATCTCTGGCAGTTGCCTGCCATCCGCAAGATCGTCTAAAATGTGTTTAATGCAAACCAATAAGCTGAACTGATTCCCGGTAGTCGCATCACCCGCGAAATCAAAAGTAATAAATAAAGCAATTAAAGCCAAACTGATTTCGGCAGTTGCATAGATCCGCGAAACCAACAACAGTAAATCAACCAATAGCAAAACTGACCTCCGGCCGTAGCTAAATCCGCGAGGTCGCCAAAACTACTACTGCATACAGGTTTGCGGACGAGGCTGTACCGCGAAACCAAAAGCGTTAAAATAAAAGGTTTGCGAATGAACTTGAAATTAAAGCAAATATAGCACAGTTAAATAAACAACACATATTCCCCGGTTAATGGCACATTAAGCCAAAGCGCCTAAAATACGGTTCATCCCGTCAACGCAGAATACCATAGTTATAATAATGGTAATACCATTAACAAAGACCCCCAAAGTCGCAAATTATAACAGCTGAACGAATATACCTGAGGACTATTGAGGTGTAAACAATGAAATACCGCCAAACGGTCATCGCGATGACCGCCGCCAAAATAGCCTCAAGATTTATTCAGTTGGGTATAACTTTTATGGAAATAAGGTGCGTAGTGCAACATTAAAATTAGAAATCAAGAAATGACAAGCTGTGTTAGAAAGGTGGATGCCGTCGTGGATAAATACTTCACGATTCGACCACACTATTTGGGGGTGGCTAATCAACCCACCCGGCGAGGACCTAAACAGACCACCCACATTACGATTGATGGCCCGTCTCGCCCGCTCAACCTTGTTTTGTTTGACCGCCCCAGTATAGGCAACTCGTGGTAAAATTTCCGACCAGAAAATGATGGCGTGCGGCAAAAGTTCTCTGGTGCTTGACAGCAACCTGTGAATGTAATGCAACATGCATTTCTTCGGCACCTTGCCGAGGTCATTTGATCCCACATGAAGAATAATTGGAGTTTTCGCGAGACCGCGTGTGTTGTAGAAAATCTCCAAACTGTTCATTGCGGAGTCCCCGCCTCCCGAACCATTGCACCTTTATGCCGGGTATGAGTGAAGCATCCCTCACAGCTATGCGCAATGCCCACTGTACAAACGAGTCGCCAACAACCCACACCACAGGCTCACCATGGTGTGGGGTTGCTCATAAAGGAAACAGAATGATATAAAACAAATTAAAACGGGGTTGTAATACTAAAATCAAATCCACATAACAGCATTAACAAAATTAAAAACGAAAAACTGAGCAGGGGCAGGCTTTTTACAAAATAAAGCCGGGGTCAATACGAATGTAGCGGCTATAGGCGTTGGACTTCCAACGACCCATAACTTGAATATCCGCCTCGGGAATACCTGACATTGCTGCAGAGGTTGCTGCCCCAATACGAAATGAATGCAAAGAAAAACGCATGTCACCGAGACCAACAAAATCCAGAGAACGCTGAAGAACCGCAGTGAATTGGGAGCGTGTGAATTGATGACTGATAAATTGTCAACTCAACTCAAAGGCTGCTCAGACAAAAGTGATCAAGCCAGCACAGACCTATCAAGGAATGCAAGGCGCCGTCCAAGGGGTCAATTGGACGAAAGGCGAGGCAAAAAACCAAATGCCCAGGCCAGACCGGTGACAGATTGAGCACACAGGTCCCGCGACAAGCCCGCCTGACTGTCTAGCGGTAATAAAATATTTGAAGCACGAAGTTTTGGCCTCAAATTGATTATACCTTATGAATTTTCAACTGAAAAATCAACTTTGAGGCTGTTACCGTTGTACAATATGTGAGTGGTGATACGGCACATTTTTGTCGTTTCACAATTTTATTTTGCTCTGCCAGTTTCAGCTACTCTGGGTAAATCAGTTAACAGAGATTTTTTATAAAAATAGGCCATGTTATCACAAACAAGTATTGTTAACCTAATCCATAAAAAAGGGCCAAGGTCAAGGTGACAAGGAGGGGTAGCTTCCAATTTGTATACATATAAAATAAAAATCAAAAATTATTTACTTAATTTTGTTTTTAATTTCAACTGATGAATAAAAATAAAGGGTGGTTAAAGTCTTACATAGTACATTGGGTCGTATGAATAAAAAGTAGTACTTACTTTTACTTGAACATTTCAAATACTTACTACCATCCATATGAATGAAAGGAAGTAAAAACTGTTACTTACAAGTATTTACTAAAATGCAACAAGTATCTACTTTTACCAAAAAGTGATTTGTTTTAATTTTAGCACTTACTTCCATATGAATAAAACGGAGAACATACTACAAAATTTGTGACCACAGATGGTCTTTCATCTGCGAGCGTCCACAGGCAAGTCGGGAGGATGGAGTGCTTTACGAGCATATCACAACTAGACTGTTATTTTCCACTTTCAGTTACGAGAATTGTCTTGATTCTGTTTCCAAACAGTTGTAACCTAACGCTTCAGACAGAATACCAAATTAATTTTTTTTAAACATTATACACACACCACTTACCTCGTCAATGCTCTTCACCAACACTTTACCCACAGCAGCCATAATAGACCTTATCACAAATACCAATGCGCAAGCGCAGACTGTTCAATGAGGTGCATTGTGGGATATATATGAATCAAATTTGTAATCAGCTAGACCACAATGCACCTAATTCCAAGCTTTACGTGCGCGCCCCAGTATTTGCGAAAAGGTCTATGAATTGTATTACCCAAATCAAAGTGCGCCCTCTATCCGACATCCATATCTCAAAACAGCTTATTTAAAAGCATAGGCCAAGTTCGTGCAAGGACCAATGGTTTACCAATGGTTGATTGGTGTCAAACAGTGCGCGTGCGCGTTACTACTGAAGCGCGAACGACTCTAGTCAGTCGTCAACTAGATGGCGGCGGCCATGAACAATAACAAAACAAGTTTGGTTTGTTTACGTTCTTTGACCTGTTGACTGAACCCTGTCGACGCCCACCAGCGCGTAATACAACTTTTTACGATTATTGCGATGTGGCACCAGGGAGGAAGGAGGGACTGCATGCCCAAGATTTTTGGCAAGCTTTATGATATAAAGAGTATTTTTTAATAGCCAGCCCAAGCCAAATTAAAAAGGCAAATGTTACCGATGTTTCTAATCGCCGTATTGATTAACTTAATAATGATCCTCAATGCTTGATCAGTTTTGCGATTCTAAGTTAGGCAGATTGTCATCTTGTCCGTCGTATAAACTGGGTGTTTGGGTAGTTTGGGGTGGAAGGTGGTGACCAAAGCAACTCTATTGGTCGGAGCTTTTTCACCTCCCGTGTTAGTCAACAGAGTATGACGAGGTACGTTGAGAGCCCTGTTGATAGCAAGTTGGACCCTACGTTCGCTGTGTCCCTTAGATACAAGGTGTTTCCTTAGCTCTGATGAGCGCCTCTTGTACAGGGTATCTGTGGAACAGATACGCCTGATACGTAAGGCCTGACTGTAAGCAATTGCTTTCTTACAGTGACAAGGCCATTAGGAGACTTAGTTATTGTCACATCTAGAAAGTTCACACTGGTGAGAGATTGTTCGGTAGTGAACTTTATGGTGGGGTGAAATGAGTTGATATGGTTAGTAAACTCATCCAAGCTGTCTTGGTCACCACACCAGATGGAGAAAATATCAATCAATCTCCACCAAACTAGTGGTCGGTTGGGGGCGGAGGACAGGAGTCTTTTGGTACCCATGGCAGTACCCTGTACCTGTAGAAAATGCCTGTCAGAAAATGTGAAATTATTCTTCATTAGAATGTGGCTCATGAGTTCCTTAATATGACTCACTGAGGGGCGGGACTGATTCCTAGCATTGAGGGCAGAGACACATGCACTCATGCCTTCATGATGGGGTATATTAGTATACAGTGATGAAACATCAAAAGTAACCAAAATAGCAGAGTCAGGTATTTGGTGCTTGACCTCATCTAGTTTGTGGAGAAAGTCTTTGGTATCCTTGATGAAGGAAGGAATACAGCAGACTAAGGGTTTGAGGAAGCTATCGACAAACTCAGAAATGCGCTCTGTGGGGCTACCATTCCCAGATACAATAGGTCTCCCCGGGTTATTGGGCTTTTGTATCTTAGGTAGAAGGTAGAACCTTGCTGTACGGGGGTCATGTGGGAGGAGATAGTTAAATGTATCTTTCTCAATACCATTGGCGTTATAAATCCTAACCAGGGTGTCACTGATATCTTGGGAGAAAGATTCCGTGGGATCAGAAGCACATTCAATGTAATGATCAGTGTTACTGAGCTGTCTAAGGCCCTCAGCAATGTAGTCATGTGTGTTCATGACTACAACTGCGGACCCCTTGTCAGCCCGTTTAATCACTACGTCTGGTGATTGGCGGAGTTGTGTAAGGGCGTGCCGCTCATCTTGGGGGAGGTTATTGGGAGTAGGGGTACTGGGGGCCTTAAGAACCTCGGAGTTAACCGAATTGATGTATGTCCCTAGAGACACATCTCGGTTCTTAGGGGGTACCCAAGTACTCTTTTCTTTGAAGCGGTTGCGGGGAATGGGTTTGGTCTCCACAGATGACTCGTCATCCATGGAAGGTTCTACATGAAAGTATTCACGTAGACGTAACCTACGATTGAATTGGGCCATGTCCTGTTGGAAAAGAAGTTGGTTAGGTTCTCTGGGTGTGGGGCAAAACTTAAGACCCCTTGAGAGGAGTTTAACCTGTGGGTCAGTAAGGACCATGTCAGACAGGTTAACTACAGTATTGGTCTCTGGCGACCTAACAGTGGGAGGAGCAATGCTGGCTCTCTTACTGTGGAAACGTCTATGGGTGTGTTTCTTATGGTTAGCCAGGACATTCATACGTTTCTTGTTCTGTGTGACCATTAGGGTGGACCTTAAGTGTTTGACGTTACATAGTATGGTATCTTGTAACTGTTCAAACTCTTCAATGGAACACGACTCCTGGAGTTGAGACTCAGTGTCTGTTATCTCAAGCAACTGGTTATCAATGAATTGTTGGCATTGATTTTCCAGCAACTTGATCAAACGGAAAGACGTATTAGTGAGTGTCTTGCTCCTTTTCTTAAAAAAGGATGGGTCAAGGTCCCCAAAGGAAGGGGTACACTTGATCTGTAGGCCTTTGGGAATGATACGGGACAAACGATAAAAACGGTAGTTATCAAGATGTGACATGTAACGGGTGTTCTTTTCCTTAAGCTTACGAAGCTTGCGGAAAATGCACTTGGTGTCGGGAGCAAGTGCCATAATGGATGGGGGAATACAGTAAAGGGGAAAATTGTTAAATCATTCCTGTGGAGAGAACGGGTTATAAATCCTGTACAAAATTGATTATTAATTAACAGACGTGAAAGAAAAAAGTGAAAAAAACCTGCAAATAAATGGGGTTAACAAGGCCCTGTAAAAGAACGGGTTAAACCTGCGAAAAATAAATTATGTAAAAACCTGTAAAGAAAAAATGGGTTAACATCACCCCGTAAAAATAATGTAGTCAATAACAGGAACCTGTAAAAATAGTAAATATTTACAAACCTGTAAAGGAAAACTTTTTAAAAACCTGCAGTATAACAGGTTATAAAACCTGCAAAATCAAGTTATGTACAAACCTGAAAGGGAAGACATTAACATAAACCTGTGAAAAAATTGGGGTTAATACAATTATGTACAATAAAGGGTTATAAAACCTGCAAAAAAATGCGTTATGTACAAATCTGAAAAGGAAAAGTTATGTGCAAACCTGAAAGGGAAAACGTAAATATAAACCTGTGAAAAAATAGCGGTAAATATAGACCTGTAAAAGAAAGGGTTAGAAAACCTGCAGAAAAATATACGTTATGTACAAATCTGAAAAGGAAAAGGTTAAAAAAAAATCTGAAAAGGAAAACGTTAACATAAGCCTGTGAAAAAAGCGGGTTAAACACAGTCCTGTAGAACAATTAGGTTAAAAACCTACCAACAAAATTATGTAGTTGTTTTTACAAACCTGTAGGGTGAAAAATAATGATTTAATAATAATCTGTGGAGGAAGGAAAAATGTTATAAATGTTCTGAGAAGAACAGGTGGGAAGTGGGAAAAGATAGAATGGATATGGTTATGACAATTAAAAACAAAATACAAGCAAATCAAGGGGATCACATTGTTATGTATATTTGATTTGTCAATATTTCTTACTATTTACATATATTACTGAAATTCATCATTTTGTAATTATCAGAAAGTGTACTGTGTTTATATTATTCATTTGAACGCATTGCAAAGTAACATTTTATTTTAAATCTTTAGACATACACAATAAGTACAAGTTGAACAAGGGCTGTCAAGGTTAAAACAAAAGTATAAAACTTTCATAAAAAGATTTGTAAAACCAGACCCCTGCCAATGATAAAAATATAATTAAACAGTATAAAAAGGTCATTGTATGAAACATTTTAAAATCACACAAATCATTAAAACACAAGCAAAATCAGACTGTTGAAAACAAAAAACTACACCCACAACAAATGTTGATAACATTTATTAATATACTTAAATTCCTAATTTTAAAAAGTGAAACAAACATTGTTCAATAAGTTTATAAACAAATGGGACGCTATTGAAGGCATCAAACAACATTACCAAAGATCGGTGCACACGGCATCCCATTCCATGTTGTTTGTTTCCGCTTCCCATCGATTAACTATAGGGACCGAGTTGACTTGGGACCGAGTTGACCAATAACCGTAGCATGCTATCCCATCATGCACAGAAAGATAGAACCCTTCAAGTTACGCAACAAAAAATATTTGTGACTAGTTGCAGAATTATTCACGACGTCAGGGGAACTATTCGCGACTAGTCGTCAAAGTATGTGCGACCAATCAAGAAACTATTCGCGACTAGGAGTAGAAATATTCACGACATCGTAACAATATTCGCGACTAGCCATGACAAAATTCGCGACATTTCGTGAATAAATTAACGACGCGCAAAAATATTCACGACAGCGCAAAAATATTCACGATGTCGCAAAAAATATTCATGACTGGCTGTGTCCCTTCAGGGCCACCATAGTATAGTGTAGTCGTGAGTACAATCGTGTCTTTCGTGAGCAACTCCACTCCCACTTGTGGACTAAAGACAGGTCAGTACAAAAGTAGCCTATTTATCTTACCTTCCACCGGTGAACCTCTGTCCAGGCAGACTTCCATGCAGAACAGCACTATCATGTGAGCTTCCAGGCCATCTGGCAACCACATTAATTATCTTAAACCCAGCACCACAGACAACATGCATGTTAATGCTTTACTGTTAATGTAAAGGTGCTCATCTTCTCCAAGTGGAGCGCCATACAAGTTTACATGTGTGCAGTCGATGGCATCTACCACACCAGGAAAACCGGACACTGCATGGAAGTCTCGCTTCACCCTCATTACATCTTGTATTTCAATGGGGAATGTGATGACCTCAATTGTCAATATGGAGATGGCTCTTGTAACTCTATGAATAGTTCTGCAAACTGATGCTGCACTGACATTATGGAGGTCACCTTCAACCATACAAAATTTTGCAATGCCATAGAAGCGCAGTGTGGTGAGCAGCTGAAGAAGTGGTGGAACGGCATTGCTACGCTGAAAATACAAAAATCTAAGAATCATTGATTGTTTGTGGTGGATCATCAGGCCCTGGTCATGCTCAGATGCTGATGATCAGTAATGTATAGTCATATACACTAAATAAAGCCCAGCTCATAACTCCAGAGAATGCGAAGCGAATATTACGACCACGTGAATTTAACATCACATCTCTGCCCACACTGCGACTATTTTACACATGTTGACTGGCAATGAGGTAACTAGTGTACGTCATTTCCCCTGAGGGACTTTGAGTGACCAAAAGTTCGCCCTCGAGAAATAGGCCCCTATTGTCACTCACAGGTCCAAAGGGGAAATACACATTCACTAGTTACTTAATTATGCCAGTCAACCATGGGATGGGTATTGAAGAACGCATGAAATTTGACGCACAAGGGTTTTCAATGGTACTGAGTGCGAATTTGGTTGTTGCCAAGCTCTTAAATTGCACAGTTCGTGAACAGACCGATATTTGGGTAATTTTAGGTAAAAAAATGTTTTTTTGACAACCTCTGTATACACTGGGACTATTGACCAATCGTTCACGGCAGTGAAATAACCTTTTCCAAGTGTTTAATGTGAACGAAGTAAATTTTCCCCTTTTCTGGCGGATTACATGCAACGGCCCACAACAAAAAACCATGATTTTTATTCATTGAACATCAAGTTTAAGTTGCCTTTTGTTTTTCGATGCTACGATGTCTGGTGATAAATTTTTATTATCACACGCGCGGCCAAGTTTATGGGACGCAGGCGCACTATTTTGTTCGGATTTCCACTCGCGCTTGTGGGATAACTTATAATTTTGTGGAACAAGCTTGTAAATCGGCATCCTTTTATTCAGGGGTTGGAAGAATTACACTGTATGTTATAACGGTACAGTGTGGGAATGAAACACGATAATGCTTCGAATGACGTCACCCACATCGTAGGCTTCCGAGGATTTTTAGATCACTATTTGTCGCCGTAATTAGTTTTTTTCGAGATACGGTGCAGGATCTCCGCCGAGCAACAGCAAGTAATGGAATCTGTGTTTTATTTCATACCTACATACAAAATTGCGTGGTCCAATAGTGGGGACTACGGTTTTGAACAATTCTAACGATCATCCCATGGTCTATATGTGTTTTATAACGCAGCTCGGTCTTAAATGTGAAATAAGAACAGAAATCGGGAAGTTTAGTAGTTTTGCTTTCACGATTCAAGTCAAAAGAGGGCCCCTGTACCCGGGCACGTTTCCAAAGACTAGTGCCCGCTCGGGAATTAGTTCCCGCAAACACACGCAGGCAGTCACTACACTATATTTTAGTTCATCCCACGTGACCGTGTTTCAGCCATCCAGAATACAGAAAAAGTAAGAGGTATGTTACTCTTATTGCGAATATTCGTTGCAAATTTATGACGGCAGTATTCACTGAGCTTATTTACACACTACACACTTCGTAATTGCATTGGCAGGAAGTATGAAGCGGGCTAAACACTAGCTGCTTGTTCAGTTTTCAAGCCTTGTCAGGTGTTACTGTGTACTGTAAGTGTTAGTAATTTTATAATATTATAATACAGAAATATTGACTGCACCGAAGGCCTATAATTTCAATTATGCCCCGAATATTAAGCAGTCAATATTACTAATATACACCAAATAATGAAGATTCTTCTAATTGTTTGGTTAAAAGCTGATTTCATGAACTGGGCCTTGATTTTAAAATGTATAAAAGTGTTATAACTTACCAAATTGTGTCTTCATGTCTTTCATTAAATCCAACACTGGTAAAATATACCAATCCAACGGATAAAAGTAAAATAAAAAATCCAACAGTCAACGTTAAAAAAAACATATTTACAGGTGGTTTCAGTGGTTGAAGTTACTTCTGGTAAATGTTCACCACGCAGTTGTGGAAATTGGTGGGTTTGTTCTTCTGGCTGCTAGTGTTTGTGATATTGACAGGGATTGTCATAGTACCCCGTGGTGAATTAGCAAACTCACGCAAAATCCCTCCCTGTAGATCAAGATCCGGGATCTCCTCTTGGACGTATACCATAGGGCCAGGAATGTTATCAGCAGATGAAGGTGAAGGAATGTCAAATGCAGTGGAAAGTCCCACAGATGGTGCGATTTGGATTTGTTGGTTTGAGTTTATTGAAGAACTTATGGCATGGGCCATTTCTTCTTTTTTCTTGTCGGTGGTTCTTACGTAGTGCTTCAAACTGGATTCTGAATGATGACCGGACACTGACATTATGTCTCTGTCTTTGAAGCCTGCATCCCTCAGACATGTTATACGCACGCTCGTTGCACGCAGACATTGGCTTGTATACACGCGGGTTCCTGCTTTCAGGGAACTTTCCTTCATCTTATCACCCAGCTCGTTTTTCCCAAGTGGAGAGTTACAGTACCATCGACCTGATATTGGCTCCTTTGACTTCGGTTTTTGCCAGAACCATTCACACCCTAGGTTTAGCTTTTCCACATATGACCAGAAAGAAGCCACTGGATATCACATATCATATGTTTCGATCATCACACCACCTTGGCTCTTTTCCAGATCATCCGCACCGTTGTTTTTAGTGAGAGTATCTTTCAAAGTTGTGTATCGCTTTCCAGTTGGCTCAACGTGCATCTCAAAACTATCACGTTTTAATTCTACCAATTCTCTCTTCCTGTGATGCTGAAATACAACATAAAATCCAAATTAACCTTGTTTTGAAGGCCCAATGGATCAGTCACGTCCACAGAATCATGAATAGTGCTCATATCTTTCTCTGTTATTGCCATCTTGTGCGTAACAAATCCCTTCCACTTCTGCTTTAATGTTGCTGAGAAGCTCTTGAAGACTCTTGATGAATTAGCAAAATCTGTGTGACCGATGATGTCAGATTTACCTTTATTGATGAAATGACGTTGGAGCCCGAAGCGGATCGACAGCATACCTTTTTTGCAGTACAGTTTACCATTTTGTTGTCGTGCTCCACAATACAATTTACCAATGATTTCGTCGAGCTCACAATTGGGCAGTTCACCAACCTCTTGCAAATCCTTGCAAATGAGATTTAGATTTTACAGCATACTTTATAAGCTGCTTTGTGCTTTTACTGTCGGAGGCATCTATTATATTTTGCACTCCCTCGTTGTCAACGAGATGACATCTTGATTCAGCCATTTTACTACGTTTCGAGTTTGACATGAAACAATTAAATTTCCCACACAAACTACGTGGAAAGGTCGTCTGCAAAAAAAGGTCACAGCTATAATTCATGTAGTTCGCGCCGTGACACGACGAACGTACACAACGCATACACACATGCGCGACCTACATTTAGGAGTACAGTATGTTGAGACGGATCCATTATTTCCAGGGCTGGCATAGTCGATTGACTATGCCCCGGGCATAGTCAATATGACGTCATCTTGAAAGAAAAAGCGGGCATAGCTATTTCCATGACTCCCTTTTTAACCAATCAGATTAGAGGATTCTATGTGAGGAATATAATGATTAATGAAGGGGATAGTGTTAATTAATGATACTGTTATTTTAATAAATAGCTTGGAAAATTAATAATAAGCCAAGGTAACAATTACTAAAAGTCCACATAGCTGTTGACCACTGTAAAATTGCCAAGTTTACCATTCTTCCATGGTTTTCTCTCTGTTGTGCTAGATGATTTGTGGAGTTGCCTCGTCATCCTTGTTTCTACGACAACATGGCCGCAAGTGAATTGGCTCATCTGTAGTCCCAGTTTTTATTTAGATAAATCAACATGTCATTTCATTATCAAACGATGTGTTTCAACATGGTTTCAACAACCATAATGAAAGTTTTATCATTCAACAAGGTCAGAGTGACAGAGGTCCTCCAATGTTTACACTTTGCAACACACACATGACTCATGGTTGCATAAACAAATTAATCGCTTGGTAATGTGGGCGGTGTTTACAAAAATATTTGGAGACAACCTAATTATGATTACTAATAAGTAAATAGGCCTATCATCAAGATGTTCGAGGAATTACCTGTGTTCCCTGCTGTATCGACCAACTTTTTCCAACAGTTGGGTGATCGCAATTCGTGTAAAGCGATATCTTCGCGTGACTTAGTCGTCAGTCAGTGAATTTAGATTAGAGGGTTGTGCCTGTCCAAAAGAATCTTTCTCTCTCCTTAAAGCTTGCCTTGCATCATGGTCCGCCAACGCGGAAGACAAGTGTGTTGAATATGTACGCATACATTTTTTATTACACAAATTCAATAATTAGGACCACCCAAACACCAGTCCCAAGTTAGGACTGGTTCAGGGCCGTTGCCGTGGAAGTTAGGAGGCATTTAAACCCGTCCTAAGTTTTGTGAAATCTTTTTTATTAAAACTAGGACTAACTCGAGTTAGCACTAGTCCTGACTCTTTGTGAAACCGACCCTTGGCTAGATCTATCACTCAAGTATGTTTGGAACCACTGGTGAACAACTCCATCTTAACCAAAGTCACCTGTGAGCCGCTGAAGGAGAATATTGTGGTCAACAGTTTTGGTACTTCTTGTGATATTTCGTGGTGCTCCATGTAAACAATTACCAAGGTCATCCTCAGGGCGATTTTTCCGCATTGCCAGTGCCACTTCCAAATCGGCTAAGTGGCTCGCCTCTATACGAATTTCTGAAGATTTCTGCACGGTAGTCTTTTGATGTTTTTTTTTCCTCGAAGAAATAATGCAAGCTTGTAGAGTTGCTTGAATCTGCTAATGAGTATGGTTGTGTTGAATGGATATCCTGCTAACAGGCTTCAACCAGAGGATTCCTTGAGTACCCTTTATTGGAGAAACACCTGTCCACAGTTCACCTAGGTGTTTTTCTGTTATAAAACATGTATGTCAATGTGCATGTACATGTAATGTCCGTAACGTTATGATATGTAATGTCCGTAACTCCGTTTTTGGAAGAAGTACAAAAGATATGAAAAAACGTTTTCATGTTAGTTGATATCACATTTTACCTTTGCAAATGAATTAGGAACAAACATGAAGCAACACTTAAGCTGTTATAAAAACTTGTATATCTAAAATGTTACGGACATTACGCGGCTATATGGTGAAAATAGGCTCACTTTCAAGGACTGTGTTAGCATTATATTTGACTTTCTGCTAATTTCCATTCTGGTAGTGTATATTTGAAGCCTTTACTTTTCTTATGAGGCAGAAATAAATGTGGTAGGGCCTTTTGATAAATTTATTCAATTTTATACAATACCATTGACATTTTTACAAATCGCAACTTTACAATGGTTGTAAAATGCGGTTTCTTTCAATGTCTGAAAAAATGTCAAAATGATGCCATTTCTTACTTTCTTCATTTGATCACCAAAATATAGACCTTCTTCACAGAGTTTCAGTTGAAAACTAAGCTTGTGTACAAGTTAATTTTATTAACCTTGGTGTAACATATTCTGTGGAATTGCCCATAAAGAAAGAAAAGTTCTGTGATTGTGAACTTATAAAATAGTAATTGTTTTATGACAACTATTAAACAACAAATCAGTTTGAAAAATACATTGAGTCTTTATTTTAGGTATTCTTTAAACAAAAGCTTGTTGTAAGATTTATATTGCTGGGTTATCTAACTTTAGAATTTCCACATCAGTTCTACTAAAATACATTACTACTATAATTTCAAGTTTCTTCCGTGATTGATAAACTCATTTGAAAATAAAAATTAAAATTAACAACCAGAAAAGTCACAGCACTAACTTAACTGCACTAAAAAATTTGACCAGCCGTTGCTGTGTAGTAAAAAATGTAAACAAACATGGACGTCAACATTTGGTTACGCGAAAGTGACTTTACCCCGCAATCTTATTTTACACAGTCAAACACCATAGAAAAATAGACGCACGTTGTGCGATGATTGCGCTACACGGACCGAGCCACTGAGGGCATTACGCAACGATCGTACGTAAAACGCTACGTCGTGCAGCCAAACAGTCCCCTTTTTCTTTCTCAACTTCGAGACCGATATCTCACCAAGTTATTTCAACACGGGTCCATAAAAAATATTTGATATACAATAAATCTTACATACCTTGATTTTAGTTGAAACAGATTGTTCTTGATTGCGGAAACAGTCAAGTTTTTTTCCAAACAACACACGGCAAGCACTATTCACCCGATTTCCTAAAATCAACGACTCCAACAAAGCCCAACTCACAAACTGTACGATAAATGAGTCTCATGAACAATTTGACCAATCACACCGCTCAGACTAACAATTTGCTTTCTGACAATGAAATCCGAGTAAACGAAGTATTCTGAAATGTCATATTGGACGGTGCCGCTGAAGTGTACTGTGGGAAGTCAATGGAGAAACTTCCAGTGTGCCGTGGATTGTGCGATTTCTGAAATGACCGAGCGGTGTAGCTGCCACGATATCTTAAAAAGTATAGTGTATTTTTTATGCCGTTTAAGGATTTCAGGTGGAGAATATGTAACATATATGTAACATAATATGTAATATATCCAAAGGATGGCAAGATCCATTGAAGCATTATGTTGATTTAATCTGTTGTGTTTTTTTTTTTTTTCCTTGTCACGCTCGCTTCGTTTTCTGTGTGAGCGTGTGGTTCGTGTTGGTTTTAGTCCCCTGTTACGCAGCACCAAACTGAAGTGCCTAATACCAGACTTATGTTAAATTTAAAAAACGATTGTGTAGGCTACGACTTCTTAGTGACCAAGTTGTGATTTATTTACAAAAGTTCACACTCGAAAATAATTTGAAGCTTTCACAACGTGTAAATGTTTCGCTCATCGAGGGCAGTGCGCAACAGAAACTTCAGCGGGCACAACAGAATTGTGGAGCTCGGATTAAGGACTAGTTTAACCCCATGTGTGAACATACCCTAAGGCTAGTCCACCATTCTTTTTGGTTTAGTTTAGCCCAGCTCAGTGGGCCAAATTAACCCTCGCGGACCAGAATAATGCGTTCCCACGCAGGGTTATAGTTTAGCACTTTTGGATTAAGGACTAGTTTAACCCCACGTCTGAACGTACCCAATTACCAGAGTTCATACTTCAGAACGAATATTATCAACTTTGTTCACGAAGAAATCATGAAATTCATTGGCAAGGTTAACAGAGGAAGTATAATCAGGTAGATGACATTTGTTTTTGTTAAGTAATGTATTAACAACTTTAAACATCTTTATAATTACAGCCAGATAGTTGTTCATTGTAGTAGTTCATCTTGGCTTCAGTGATGGCAAGAGGGGCATCACGCTGGGACTTGATGTAGGTTTGGTGGTCATTCTCTGCATGTGACTTTCTCAATTTCCGCTCACTGATTTCCTTCCGATATAAGTAGCTTGAATTTATAAAGACAACTTCCAGCTCGCTAAGGCATTAAGGGTGTGGCACGGAGCTATCCTGCATAGGCAGCGCTCGACTAATCATTCCTGCACAAGAATCTCCAGAAGCACTCCAAATCCCTTTATTTCCCCCTTGCATTATTTGATTAGAAGGGGTAGCTGTCAACTTGTCAAGTGCCTTAAACCTGTTATTGATTACCACTTTTAATTGTTTGCATATCAGAAATTTACTGAACTTACTGAAAAACAAAACAAAATTGGGGTTCTCTAAGTGACCACACAAGCGCAGGTTTAATACGAAAAAATATAGCGTCTCCCCATCTCATATCCAGCAAGGCCGAGTAAGAACACAGCCACGCTATATGTTTTTTGTTTTCCACTCCTGTGTGTGATAAAAAATTATTTTCCAACCTCATGAAGTCAGCCTCAAAAACAAAGAAACAAACATTGTAATAAACAACTTCTGCAGCAATCCTAATAACCGTTTTCTTGAATGTCCTTGGCTACAGCTTAAGCTACATCAGCTTGTGTGTAGTTTTGAAGAAAAGGAAGACCACGCGATCTAGCCGTAGCCGAAGTCGCTGTTTCTGATATGGCCTGTCTCAAGGACTTGGATGTTTTTACACATTACAAATTTTACAGCCTTATTTCATGATGAACAGCATGCATGCGCAAAGTTTGGAATGTAATTTTTGCGTTATGAGGCATTTGAAAGCAGGATATCATTTTGGTAATTTCCAATCACCAGTATCATCACTAGGCCCTATTGGTCTCAATTTGTCATCACAGTTGCAAGAAACTAACGACAGAAAAACAACCAATACTATTGGATGGTTTCAGATGCATGTTTTCGGATGGCAAGAAATTTCATGCTATGTGCATTTGTTGTGCTGAGCAGCTCTATGAAGTTGAACCCTGTTCTTTGACAATTACAGTTGGATGAAGTGCAAAAGGGCAGAAACAGAGATACACCAGGTACCAGTGCTTTTAACTGATAAGAACTAGAAAACATGTATTCAAAGATTCTTTAAAGGGTACTTATTGAACGAACAAGCTCAGCTCGCTTGACTGTACCCTCTCGGTCATCTCGTACATCTCTGTTTCGGCCTGGTTGTACTTCATCCAGTTGCTCAGTAAATATGTCATCCAGCATGATCTCATCTTTCTGAGCTATGCACAGCTTATGCAGAGTGTATGCTGCCTAAACAGTTGATATAAGGAACTCCACTCGCATCAAACTGACTCATTCGACGAAAACATCCTTGAGTTGCCCAACGGCTGTTTCAGTCACTAAAAAGTGCGCCCTCTCGTGGTGGTTTTTGTTAAGCGGGTTTCGCTTGTCAAAACGCGTGACGTCATTGTTTATTAAAAGGACGGCAGCTAAAACTCGCCTGTTGTTTAAGTCGTCACGTACTGAAAAACCTGCTCGTTTATTGGCTAGTTTTTTAGGGGGATTGTCTTAGTTACGTGTAGTATATATAGTCTTTTTACAATCTAAGTGGGCTTGTTCGCTGAACTTCTTGACTTAGAGACTATCACGAAAAGTTCGATGTGAGCGGCCATGAGACGCGAAATGTGACTTCCTGTTGTAAAAAACGACGTGAAGTTTGTATCATTTAATAAAAGCCTGAGCGTTTTTTGTTGCTATCTTCTAGCAAGTCTGTCATCAATGACTTTTCCAAGTGGATGTATGAATGGTAAGTCTGGGACATTTGGTTTTGATTAGCAAATCGTCATTTAGCTATTGTGTTTTGTAGCGTGTTTTGGTTCACTCACATGTGGGGATCGTGTTCCGTGTACAAACTACATGTATGAGTGGTACGTATGTATACAAGTTCGGCCATGTTTGACTTCCAGTACATGGGATTAGTGTCATCTAATTCTAAAACATTTGTTATGCATACTCGACTGATTTGTGGTGCCAGTTGGTACGGTGGGGTACTGGATGGAGCATGGAGGTAGACACTATAGATGGAGGTACACATTTGATGTTAAGGGGTAATGACATGACATCGATATGACATGACATCGACTAGGCCAAACTTTTAAAACAATATCAACAAATGGCAATCAATTCAGAAAAATTTTACGACCTTGCCAGCAATTTCTGCCCCTTTTTTGTATTTATTATAGACCTTATTAGTTGTTAATAAAATATCATAAATACAAGATTTATAATACAAGTATAAAAAAAAAATCAAGACTAGAAATTGAGAGTTTGTGTACAAACTCAGGGTGTTCGGGTGAATGGTCAAATGAGGTCACGTTGTGTACAACATTTGTAGAACATTACAAGAGGTTTCATGTAGTGAAAGAATCTTGTACGTAGCGTTTGTGGTTCTCAAGATATGAATTTTTCAATTATTTACCGTTTATTTAACTTAATGACGTCATCGATGATGTCATCATTCCAAAAAAAGTTTTGGTTTCGTCTGCACACTAAGGTTTATGTTCATGGTAAGTTTCAAGTTCATACAAGCGTTAGTTTTGTTCAACAAGTTCATAGTAGTTTAACATTTTGTTCAAAATCGCACGAAGAAAGATGAGGCGAATCCCAGCGTAGTGGAATTTGAATTACGCGCGCCTTCAACGGAGTCTGCATGTGTATACACAACCGGTAATGCCCACAGCCACGCAGTGCTGTTTTGTCGTAGAGCATGGATACAATGTAGGCCTACATGAACTACACGCACACACACCCACACACCCACAATACAATAGTAGCATTCACATACATGAATGGCGATACTATCTGGTTTCTACGCGTAATGAATGGAGGTCAACACAAACGCGCGCTTTTACGACCAGAAGGCAAAATTCAACTGGCATTATGTTTGTGCAAAAGTTTGAGCAGGATAACTGATCTTCAAACTGATATTCAAATTTTGCGAATATGATATATAGTTCTTGAGATATGAACTTTTGAAATTTTGAACTTCCGGTTTCAACCGGAAGTAAAAGTCACATGAGGTCACGTTGTGCACGACTTTTGTAGTTAATTACAAGACCTTTTATATGCACCAAATATCTTGTGTGTGGCATTTGTAGTTCTCAAGATATGAACTCTCCAATTTTTAGCGTTTTTTTGAACGTAATGACGTCATCAATGACGTCATCATTCCAAAAATGTTGCTGTTTCGTCTACTCATTAAGATCAATATATATGGTAAGTTTCAGGTTCATACAAGCTTTAGTTTTTGCGAAAATCGCGCGAGAACGTTCGAGGAGAAGAACACGCAGAAAAAAAAAAAAAAAAAAAAAACAGAACAATAACAATAGTTGTTCGGCTGGTGGCCGAACACCTAAAAAATGAAATTGACACTTAGTTTACGGTCCATTTGAATATGAGATGACCATTGTTTTAATTTTAACTGAACTCTTTAACTGAAGTTGCGTTTCTTAACTTGCAGGCTCGTCGAAAGAAATGCAACCATCAATGACTTATATACAGCAAATGATTATTTCATCATACGTGAAGTTATGTACTGACTTGAAACATGTGCAGCAAGGTAAACTGGTGTGTAGTTAACTATACGGTGAATATCATGTGATGCCTTGGTGAACATCAGCAAATTTTAGAAAAATTTCACGGTATTCCCTTCCAATATTTGCTGAATCTCGCACTAGAGGTTCTTGAGCAGCGATGGTGATGTCGTCTGTGAGGTGATGAAGCATTGCTTGCCAAGGAACTGCAGTCAGAGGATCAATCACTTCAACCTGAAACAAAGATAAATACTGCATGGATTAACGTCAAGTCAAGAGAGTATTATTTTATTTGTGTTTTTTTCTTGTTGAAACCCATAATAATTGCACAGTATCCATTTAAATTATAGTGAGGAGACTTGCTGCCGTTACTTACTGTGCAACATCTGTGCACGTGGTTACCAACAAATGGTCTATTAAGTAAACACATGCAGATTGCGCAAATTAAGTTGTGTTCACAATGGCCGAAACTTCAAAGTGAGGCTGCGGACCTCTTTTTGGCTTTTTACGTGGACCCCCTTTTGCTTGCTGGTGAAATAAGTCACAGACGTAACAACTGCCAATACGTTGGTGCTTTAGCCATTCTGTCCCAACCACAGTCTGTCGGTTCTTGACATTTCCTGAATCGTGCTCTCTCGTGCCTGCTCTCTGATGGCTTACTTTTCTACCACACAGGTCGCATAAGCTATGTGGAAGCTGACCCGAATCATCCTCCCAACTGCTCACATTGAAGACGGTTTTAATTTCTTTATTGATCCTTGCAAAGTATTGGCTTTCTATCAGTTACCCTTATTCTACTAGAGCATATTCTACACATTTTTGTAAGAGCTACTTCTTGAAATTTGAAGCTCATCTCGGCTTAAGAAAAGTTAAATATACTACATGAATGTTGGCCTACTGTGATGTAAGACTATTGGAGTATACAAGAATATTTTAATGTGATGTTAATCTCCACAGCATCAAGCTATCCAAATCCACATTCCATCGTTTGTAGGCTACAACTTGTTTTACACAAACTTTACAATTTCCCCATATACTTCGTATAGCGCGCTTTCCCTGGCAAGTCGCTGCTACGCGGCGTGCCGCACGGTGGTATCTGTAGCGTTCCTACGTGTACTCACCAGCGAAACTGTGTCGTTTGCTTCGCTGAAACACAATTTCACCGAGTAATATGAGTGGATTTTATGGTCAGATTTTGAAACTTCTCCGTGTAAAAACAAATGTCCCAGAGATGAATCTTTGTTTATATCATGCAAAAACAACCATTCTTCTTAGTAATCAGTCTGGCTTGTATAGATAATGTTTTCCTTATACATGTGACGGTCATAGAAATTGTACCCCCACTGTTATTTTTATTGCACTTACTTATTATGTAACATTTAATTATTCAAGAGTGGCGCCCTCTCTTGAGAAGCATTTCAATTTTGCGCGCTTCCGCCACCCTCATAATGATTCCAGCGAAGACCTGACAAAACGTATTTTGTCTTTGTTTGTTTCAGGTAGTAGTTTTTTGGTTTATTTTCATACATTTTCCATCTAAAATCATCATTCATGTACATTATTGAAACTGGTCTTTATCTTCAACCACTATTGATTCTATTTTTGTTCATTTCGAGATTATAAGAGCTTTAACGAAACTGATTGATTGCCGGACTAAAGATCTGTCCCGGTTTAGTTTTCTGAATACAAGTTTACTATTTATTTGTTGAACTATACCCTTGTAGTTTATTTGACAAGAGTTTTATTTGCATTTAAGTTGTTGTTTTCCATCGATAATCAAGATGGCGCATGATGTGAAAATCACATGTCATGATCTTGAGACATACCTGTTTACTTAAAGCCGTTTACAATTTCATTTAAGATTGTTTGTACATAAGTATTGTTCTGTGATTATTTGTTTTATAAGTAAATTAAGATAATGATTCCAGCGAAGACCTGACAACACGTATTTTGTCTTCGTCTGTTTCAGGAAATAAAATGGTGCACCGAGTATAAAGAAAACAACTTACCGTTAGCCTCTATCCTTATCCGACTCTCTTAAGTATTGAGAGGGTCACATACATAATCAGAGATTTACTGTTGGGTATGAATGCATCACACGTATATAAATAACTACGACGAAAATCTCACAAAAAAGTCTATTTACTATTTGAATTCTTTTTTAGTATAGAAACGTGTAAATCCTGGTAGAAAACACAATTATATATACACAAAGTGGCAAGGTAAATACTGGGACGTTGATGAATTAAATAAACGGGGCATTACGTCAACTTTAACTGTTGCAAAGGGGTTGTAGTGTAAACAAATCATGACGTTCTGTGTAATATATGGAGGAAACGAAATTTGTGCACTCTGCAGCAAACAAACTTGAACACTTGTTTAACGCACAGTGCATGGGATTGAAACAGCCGTGGCAAAAGCACGCTCAATAACACTGTCTAGCTGCACTCGGCTCCATGTTGTATCTGTTTTAGTTCCTGGTCATGTTGCCAAACTCTTTGAATAGAGTCATCAAGAAAGATTTTTTCAGGGGGTAGGCTGAGTCACCAACTAAATACTTCTGGTCAATAAATTTATTGGCTGCTGATGTGTATATGGCAGAGATACGGAACGAAAACCCGCGCGTCATGGCAGCTGTCTGGCCAGCCACACGAAACATTAGTGGACAGTCACCTCGAGGAGGTGACTGTCACACACTCCTTGAACACTAGAGTAATGATGTTTCCGAATGAATTAAGCCTCTGGGTCACTTGTGGGTGCTTTGATCCGGATATGACATCCATCTACTGCCCCGACGATGTTGGGGAGGGTGCAGAGACTTGCAAAACCAGTTGCATTTGCTTGCTGTGTTCGGCCACTGTACCATAGTTGACATTGCCTCTTCATTGCATAGCCACCCTCTTGTAACATTCATGGGCTGTTGACTTCGCTAGGCCAAAACGATCAGCCATGGAGCGAAAACATTCCAGATTGCCTGCATTAAAGATAAAACAAAAAATCAGTTTGCATTCATGCATTGTTTCCATATGTCTCCGTTTCGAAACCTCTTAAACCTTAGTAATCATTGCTTTGTTTTCTCGGGGAGGTGAAGTTTAAATTGACTTCAAATATTCATTATCTAATGGTATTTTACATCCCAGTTATGCCTTTAAAAAAAACCTCTCCCTGAAAAAAATCAGGATGTGCACTCAGCCCATTAAATACGTGAGTGGCGTTGGAGTGTATGTGTAATCGAGGGACAAACATGAATTAATTATATCAATAAATAATGTAAACATTAAAAAAAAATCTCCAAAACAGTAAAGATAGGGGGGGGGGGTTGTTCTACAGAAGTCCATCCTTTAAGGCATGCACACGTCTGGTATTGTCAAAGACCAGGGAAAAAATAACGAACTTGTGAAAAATTGGATTATCTGGTCATTGCATTGAAAGAAAATGCTGAAATAAAAACACCCTTGTTGTACAATTGAGTGTGCTTTCAGAAAGTAGCAAAAGGGCTTCTGGTGAGAAGTCTGTTATTACTTCAGAGGGAGTCATTTCTCACAATGTTTTATACTATCAACAGCTGCCCACTGTTCGTTTCCAAGTACATTTGTGTGCCAGTTTATAGCTTGATTAATTACTCAACGTGTACAGTGCCTCAAACAAGAAAAATAAGCACCAACAAATTGGGAGCTATTTACTACAGAGCAATTTTCAGGGAAACGTTCTCCCGGGAAAATCAACCGTTATCACTATTAGTGATATTAGTTAAACCCAATTTGGTAACTCCCGGGAGTTACCATTACCCATTATTATGAACGGTCGTTTCACACTTACAATCAAACCCCAGGAAATACTTAGTATAAAAATGGCTGTAGTAGATTGAAAAGATCCACTAAATTTTCGCAGGATTTTCCCGGAAATAATAGTGTGAAAAGGGCTTAAAGTCATGAGATTCCACACTGCGCTCAATTCAATTTGGCGGGTTGATGCACATGCTATCTAGCATGCCGGGCTTCTATTGCAACATACACAAGACCATCTCTTTGGGTGCGTTCGTTTAGCTTCCCTGGGTCGACCCAGCGGTGCTCACTCGGGTGAGCCCCTGATAATCACCCTCTCTTGGTGAGATTGGGAACAAGAAAGGTCAGGCGGCAGAAAAACCCGGAAATAAAGGTCAGGCGGCAGACAAACCCGGAAACAACACATTTTTATCGTCCACTGTCGTGTGCTAAAAAGTTGGAAAGGCGTAGGTGTAAATAAGTAGCAGAAATTATTTCTCTTCGTCCAATAAATACACTGATTACCGACCAAATGCAGTGTATGAGTTAAAACGACAGTTTGCACTTTAAAGTTTAATCACAAGCAGACGAGAAAAGGTTCCTAAAATTGTAAAATACTGCGAGGTTACTGTTCCCTCGTATAAGCCTAATGGTTTTCAGCAGCTCTTAAAGGAACACGTTGCCTTGGATCGGACGAGTTGGTCAAAACAAAAGCGTTTTTAACCGTTTTATATATAATGCATATGGTTGAAAAGATGTTTTAAAAGTAGCATACAATGATCCACACAAGTTTACCTCCAAATTGCGTGGTTTTCCTTCTACTGTGCGAACTATCACCGTCGGCCATTTATGGGGGTCAAAATTTTGACCCCCATAAATGGCCGACGTGTTAGTCGACGAGGTAAAAGGAAAACCACGCAATTTCGAGGCATGTTTGTGTGGATCATTGTATTCCACTTTTACAACATCTTTCTACCCATATGCATTTTATAAAAAACGGTTACAAACGTTTTACAAAGACCAACTCGACCGATCCAAGGCAACGTGTTCCTTTAAGGCTGAAAAGGGAAACCTTTGAGGTATTGCTCTGCACGCTTGGTGCTTGCCCAGAATTTGCAGAGAGACAGAGTCCAGGGAGACCCAAACTATCAGTAGAAAAGTCAGCTCTGGTATTCGTGTGGTATGTTGGCAAGTCTTAAAAACCAACTAGTTTCACTTTCAAAGTGAAAGTCACTTACGAAGTGACCGAAATTCTACAGCCTACAGTGAATATTTTGCTCGTAATGTTTGTCTGACTACGGGGTGATGTCGATGTTTTCATTTCGTACATTTATAACAAGAAGATGTAAGGAATGTTTGAGGAATTTTGTTTGAAGTTTCGAGTGTTTGTGCTAATAGATAGGAATTTATAGTATCAACCAGGCTGTGCCGCATGATAGCTATAAATGTTCTGCTGAGAGTGATTGCTGAGCAAATGAAGTCGGGCACAAACTAAACGCGTAGGTAATTAACTTTGCAATATTGTTTAAAAAGGTTAATCTTCGTGTTAAATTAAGTATTTGTAACAATTTTCTTATTCACTTTGTCTATTGTTTTTATCAGAAATTGATTTTTCTAACAAATCAAATAAATTACCAAACAATTTTTGTAACATCTGAAACATGTTATATAATTCTGAAAATTATTTTTATCGGCTTCAAATAATATTTTCCTGCAAAAAAATTGAATTATTTGCTATACCTTGTGCCAATCCTCGCCATTCTCATTGTAAATGTTTCCCTTTAGACGGACAACTGTTTCCGCGACTGTTACTCCACATTTTAAAAACAAATACTTTAATTGTAGAGCTGAATCTATGAATTGCTGCTGTTTTTTATCGGGTTGAATTTAACTGTTGGGCATACTCACGAGGTACTCGATCAACTGTTCGGCAGAATCGCTGAGAAACTGAGACATACTAATATGTACACAACAGAAGGTAAGTTTTAAAGTATCACCGTCTTTTGTAAACAAATGGAGTTCATTTTGGAGATGTTATTTTACTTATCTATTGTTAATGCTGGCCTGAAACCAGAACTAGACATTTGTTTGAGTTCATGAAAGTAGTTAATCAGTCATTGTTTATGAGTATTGTGTGCCAAAAATATTGAATACCAAAAGCATACAAATTAAGAAAAAGTTTCACCTGCGACTGTTTCACATTCTTTTTGTGTTTTTGGTTGATGGTGTTTTACCGTTACGGTTTTAGGCCTCAACGCCTTGATAGAAAGTTCATACGCCCCTGAAATTCAGGTCACACACCGTCTGGGACCCGTCCTTTGGGATATCAAGACATGGCTGCTTCCTTTTTTGTTTAAGAAGGTGGGAGGAACTACTAAAATGTACTATCGTATGAGGTGTTGTGACCCATTGAGACCGAACGAAACAGAGGATCGTGACCCTGATATTGACTTGCATGCAGAACAACAGCTAGACGGACTTGACCTACGAAAGGTTATAGTCTTAACACTTTCTGTTAGTAGCTTGGCCAGATTTTGGTTCAAAGAAACATTGTTTAACTTAATTATTTTCTTTCACTAATTTATGATATGTGATGCTGTTAAAATAAAACGTGTTACATGCAAACTTGTTACTATCACATAATCTTTCAATGAATTACAAAAAGTAAATGCAGTACAGCAGACAATGGTGTGAACATTCAGATCAAGGATTTTATACAAATTTTTTTTTTATTTTATATCCAGACCCTTCCCTCTCAAACTTTAGTATTTTACGTAGTCTAACCATACTCTCAAAACAAACTTCCTTTGTAGTAGAATACTGGGAACATCAAACAGCAAATGTGATTTTAATCAGTGTCTCAACGTGAACAAACTTACAATTCGTTTTTGTATACATTTGACGTTCTAAAATGGAATACACATTTAATAACGATTACAACACATGCAAAACGTTTTTGAACGTTTTCAGCAAACCATAAAACGTTTTCCAAACGTCGTAAGAAAGTTTCTTAATGTATATGCTGTCCTGCCAGTCTTTAATAACGCCAAGACCTTGTTGCAACTGGACTAGCCATGCATCCATATTTTGCTCAGTACACTACTTCAACAGCTGCAATCACTGCTCCACGGAAATTACTCAAGAGCAGTACCAGAACATGCGGAACATGCGACCACAGCCTGTTGTTGGAAGGAAAACGAGGGACTTCATAGAAGCAAGCTAACAAAGTAAGGTACTAGATCTTCCCAAATTTCACGGAGCCATACGTGCCTTCAACAGAACAGTTGTTGACTACATGATAAAGAATTCCCATACGAGGATTTTGTACTACTGCTGGCAACAGATGATGGTGTTATTAAGAAGTTTTTCGTCGAGAGGTTTCCCTGCTTGAAGCTTAGTTATATGGACAATGACAGACTGGGGACTGCTCTATATTCCGACGTGCCTATGTTTCGACACCCCTTTGTTTTGACATCCCTATGTTCCGACACCCCTATATTCCGACAACTCGACCTATATTGCGACAACCTTATGTTCTGACACCCCAATGTTCCGACACTTTTATATTCCAATGACCCAAACACCCCTCTAATAATAACAACAAACAACAACAACAACGACGGCGACGTCGACGATGATAATACACAGTATATATTTGGTTTTGCGGTAACACCATGTGTGTATCTACTTGCCAGGTAAGTTGTTCTCAGGGAACTGTCTTGCTTTATTAATTTAGACCATGTCATAGATTGGGACCAGGCTCGTATCATAGCACCTGAGAGACATTGGTATACAAGGCGCATAAGGGAAGCCATCGAAATATACAGACACGACTGTGCCACAAGATATCGGCTATTTCATCAGCAGCATTTGGCATACTATCCTACCACCACCTACCACCACCCTCCTCTAACAAACCCAAACCTACTGACACGCTTTACTACACCCGAGAGGTTTCTCACACAATGGGCAACCCTAACAATAGCCCTGAGCTCGCCAACCACACAACCAATCAGAGCATTGATTGACCTGCAGTGGATTTACTGAACCCCTATAAATTAGCCCACTCCTCTCTACCTCTCCTGACGATGACTAGAGCAAGCTAGTCGAAACGTTGAGACCAATTCCGAACTGACTCCGCGGCAGTACAGTTATTACGAGCCTATAAGCTAAAGTTGAAGTCCAGTCAAATTTCTATACCATCCGCCCTGGTAATAGTTATAAACCAGGACACTTCTTTTCAGAACTGAGAAGTCTCCAGAACCTCCGATTTTCTACTCCACGGCAGTAGAATAAAGCAAGACAGTTCCCCGAGAACAACTCTACCTGGGAAGTAGATACACTTATGGTGTTACCGCAAACCAAATATATATTGATACCCCACCATGCAATGCCTCAAATCCTATAATAATACACAATTTTTTATATAGCGCTTCACACAGAAAGCCTCGAAGCGCTTTACAAGATCAAAACCCCCAATATTACAAATGAACATAGATTTGCATATATACACAGAAAGCGACAGAAAACAACAGAGAACTAATTGAAAAAATAGGTTTGAGCAGTGATTTGAATTGATTAGCAGTTTGGGCAGCCCTGTTCCGACACCCCTATGTTCCGACAACCTGTACCAATAATAATGCTGTTCAGCTTGTTTCTCTGTATGTACTGTGATGCCTCACCCTCCGATGTAGACGACGAGAATGTCTCTGAGCGGCTGGAGACAAATCCATTGGGATTGATGTAAAATGTCCCGCGAAACGGTACATGCAGGGTTTGAAGAGTGTGCTTTAGAAAGACCACGGTAGGGACACAGGACGGGACAGCATAGGACAGTAATCTGTATTGTGACGCCTCACCCTCCGATGTAGAGGGACGGCAACGACGAGAATGTCTCTGAGCGGCTGGAGACGAGTCCATTGGGATTGATGTAAACTGTCCAGAGAAACGGTACATGCAGGGGTTGAAGAGCGTGCTTTCGAAAGACCACGGTAGGGAGACGGGACAGAGCATAGCACAGTAATCTCTATTCTCACGCTCGAGTGCTCCCGTCCTGGATGTTGTGGACCGCATGGTGATATAGAATTGATTCAAGTCCCAGTCCCCATGAGGGTCCTTTTATTTACAGTCTCATCTTCTAAAAATTATACAACTTTTGTGAGGTTGGCATCCCCCCAACGTAGCCCCCTGTGCTTGGCCATTCTCGGGACCACAATAGCTACATTTTGAAGTCGGATATGATTTTTTAGAATCTCTCGCATGAGAACGGGGCTTGAATTGAGTCTATCACAAGGCTCCCCCACCATACAACGTGTACAAACTACATCACTCCGTTGTCGAACAGACAGGACGTTGTTTCACCAAATTAGCATTCCGAAACTCTACACGTCGGAGTCTACTTCAGTTTGGCGCATGCGTCGATCGATTTTCCTACTTCCTTACACTGATCTCTATTGTATACAATTTGTATACAATCAGTATCCATTATAGCTTATTTTACTCCCCAGGAAAGCAGGGTTCGACATTAACGCTGGTCTGCTGGCCAAATGCCAGTAGAAATCGCGTCGGACCAGCTGAAACCCTTTGCCAACTGGTCCGGCTGACCAGTCAAAAATATCGGCAGCGGTACTACAGAACTATGACTATTTTAAAAATATTTTTAGGCTCGAATAAAACGTAAAAACATTCACTTAAGGTTTGGATAAATCGTAAAAAAATTCACTCGAAGTGCCGCTGAACGCTGGCAAACTTCCGACAATCACGCATTCACATGTGCACACAGCGCAAAATCCAATCATGCAACGCAAAGGCTCGTAGTCTTTGTATTAGTTCACGTGTGGCAAAAAGTGTAAGAAACATTGAACGCTAGAGGGCGTTTCAGAATATTCGATAGCGTGGGAATAGACGCCCTCTATTGGTGAAAGTACGCGATAGCTTACAAAACTAGCTTCAATTGCTCGACAAAAGACCACAAAGCAAAACACATTCTGTCAGCAGCATGGTCGTCGACAACGGAGCAGATTTCGGTGTGGGAATTAGAGTCTAGCGTGTTTACGAAAAACCAGCGAGACGGTGAGGCCTCATTCAACAAAAATTACCAAGTTACAATACTCTGGATGAGCAAAAAGGAGTATTTAATTGTGTTTAGTAAGGTTCTTCCATCCTGATTTTGCTTAATTTTTTTTTGTTATTTGGGGCTTGTTTTTTGCGGGCGATTGGTGGGTGATCTAGTTTTGCTCCATGGTTTTATGGTCAAATAAAATGCGCGGTTGTTTGGGTTTTTTTGCGGGTTGATTTCAAGAAAGACTTGGGTTCTAGAATGCAATACCTCCATGGTTAAACAAAGGCGCAGTTGTTTTTGCTACTTTTAAATGAAAGTTTTGTTCACAAAACAGACGCCGGTATAATTGAAAAAAAAAATACCGTTAAACTCATATGCTTCTTCATGGATGTTGCAACTATTTTCATGTCTACCTTTTGGGGAGTTTAATTTTCTGGACGAAAGTGGGAAGATTTTGGGAACTTCGGTTATCGGTACGATGTATTATATTTATGAATACTTATTAAAAGTACAAATAGGCAATGTTTATACATGCGATTGCACGTAACCCTCCCCACCGTAGATTTGAAGGCAATACATAAAAAGTTAATTTGATATTTTTAACAGTCGGTTTTAAAGTTGTTTTTTTTGTTAAGTAAAACACTAAAAAAAAAAATCATAAAAAAAGTTCTTACTTGGGAATACTTGGATGTCGAGTGCTTACAATAAACCGTGGACTAAAAAAACTACGTAAATAAAGATCATATTAAATTTTTTCATTTGCTCTGACAAATAATTTGACCCGTTTTTAAATTAACTTTAAAAATATTATTGTTTACATATTTTAAAAGAAAAAATACTCTCAAATTAGTGAGTCCCCCTTACGAACACAATAACTTGGTACACATAAATTAAGTATGGCTTCCAGTGCAGTTAAGTTGACGTTGCAATTCATGTTGAATTTTGAAATAGCGACGATCGGAAGTCGAGTAGTTGGTATACAACAGTAAACTTTAAGTTTAAAAAAAAAAAAAATAAAAATGGCGGACCAGTCGAAAACGTGGCGGACCAGTGAAAAATCAAGCCAACTGGTCCTGCTGGCCAGTTGAAAAAAAAGTTAAGGGCAACCCCTGGAAAGATAAGGCCACTTTGGACAGGTTGTACATGTAGGCGCGGTGGCAACCATGGTGCAACCAACCAAGCGTGTCGTGAGTGTCTAGTATTGCATCTCCATGCGAGCTCCATCTTGTGGATGGTAAGGCTATGGAGCTATTTATAAGCATTGAGCAATGAGGTACACATGTACGTTATTATTGTTGTTTAGGTGCTTGACACTAAGTAGCCTCATCTTCCCTGGGGAAAAAAACCACGCTTAGAATTTGTTCACCGTCCTGTGTCCCTACCGTGGTCTTTCGAAAGCACCCTACTGTGGAGCCTCAACTACGGGAGATGGACAGCAGAGGGCGCCCTTTCAGCACAAATGATGTGCACCAGCAATACCAGCAGTAACAAAAGGGGGCACAGCGCTCTATATCTCAGCAGTTAGCAGGCCAGCAGCACGCCAGCAGTGACTCAATAACCCACAAGCTCTATGAATTGGACAATGTTATCTCGTTATTGGACCATTGAGAATATAACCACGAATGGCAATAAACCCCCGAGAGAGATCCTGGAGGAACCTTTTTCTTCGCACTACCCAGTATGCCCCTCAAAAAAAGAAACCTATTCGCCGCACAACCCAGTTTCCCTCAACTACACTTAAAGGTCCCCTCATATTAGCTCATACAAGAACCGTTACAGCCGAGTATAGTCAACCAATTCCCAAACACGCAGCAGCCCCTCAGTCCACTTACCTAGTAGGACAGGCACATATCTAAATATTATTACACTGTGCAGTCAGGACTGGTGAGACAAACCAGTATTACTTGATCGTCAGTCCATGCAGCCCCTCATCACTCTGCACGTCGCCGCTAACCAATAGCACGAGCTATGAGGAGTCACTGCTTTTGTGATCGTTCCATTCCTCATGCAGGGGCGTTCTACCTCTGTTGCGCCACAAAGGCTCCTGACAGGCCTGGAATGACCCCATCCAGATAAGCCAATATATATTTTATTAAAAGCAAAAGAGTACACACAAACAATAATAAATAATTTTTTCTTTAATACAGGTACGAAAATAATACTTGCTCTTTCAATGCTTATAGAAAAGTTAAACAGCTGCCTCTTTTACAAAACTTTACTTTAAAGAACCCCTATCAAAACTATAGTTTAAAGAACTTTTATAAAAACTATAAATTTCAGGAAGAATTTCTTTGGCAAATAGATATTCACACACTGATTAGTAAACTGATTAGACCTGATTCGCTTTTTAGAAAGATAAACTGGCAAGAACATACGCGAACGCGAAGACGGTGGAAAACATCCTTCAAAGGTTCCTAGGTGACGGCTGCGGCTTGCGTGGTCCCACGTTGTTCTGATGTTGCACCTTCATTGTTTCCAGAGCTCTCATGCAGTCTACCAGCACGTCCTGAAAGTACGTACGCTGCATGGTCTGTTCATGAAACATCACTCCTCTAACATACTTTTGGGTCTTGATAGGTTTCACGATGGTGGCCACCTCTGGGGGCGAAGATGCTGGATAAGGACGGATGCTTTGTCGAGGTCGGGGCTACTCTTCCCTGATGGACCGGCAGTTGTCGGGGCTGTTCTTGGGGGCAATTGGGCGCACTGCCATCACAGGGGCTCTCACTGGAGAAAAACGGGGCTCTGAAGTCATCAATAACGAAGGTGGCTGGGAAGCTACTGGGGCCTTGACGGATAAAGAAGGTCGTGGCTCTTCTTCCATGGCTTCTACTTGAACCTACATCTATGCTGATGGCATCGTCATCCCATTCTTTCTCATCTGAAGGAGATGGGTGGAGGGGCGACACAGCCAGTGGCATCTTCCAGTGCAGCTGTTGGAGGAAGGGATTCTTAACCAACTCGGCCTCCTGACTCACTTTAGCAGCAGGTGGATCTTCGTTGCTCTTGACAATTCTCCGCACCTTGCTGGGCTTGGCGATGTCTTGTCTGGGCTCCTCTCTCACCAGGGGTTTTACTTTAATCTCTGTGACCTCGTATACCTTCTCTGGGTGGTCCGCCTTATAATGGCGCCTCAGATTATCTCTTCTTTTATCCGCGTACTCCCAGATCCGGCAATGGAGGAAAACTGGGGGTCGTGGGTATACTTCTGGTGATGGTTCAACCCCCTTCTGTTGGGTGAATGCCTTGTCGCACCTCAAACACTAGTAGGGCTTTGGCTTCCAAACTGCACTCTGGTTTTCCATGATTTACGAATATTCTCAAATCTGAAACGACAATAAAACAACGCCATCTTGTTGTTATAACCTTATAATGTAAATGATCAGACAACTGGCTCAACAATTCTGATTATTTGCATATACCTAACTCGGCCAACTGGCTTAAAACCCAATGCCAATTTGCATGTTTATAACTCAGTCAAACTGGCTTAACAAATGCTCATTTGCATATTGATAACTCTGCCAAACTGGCTAAACAAAATTAATGTCAATAAGCTCCCAACTTAACGCTACCGCAGGGGCAATTTGTGTGCCCTCTTAGGGTATCTAGAGTCAGGTTTGCTTGGGGTCAAAGGGGTCACTGGCCTGCTGTTGCCTGCGCTAAGTGTGCTACTATCATCTTCCTCCAAAGACGTCCAGACACCTTCCAAAGGTGCATCTACAATATCCACTACAGTTTCCTGGACCTAAGGATCACTTCTCTGGTCAACTGGTACTTCTTCAAACGTGACTTCAAGTGCCTCAATCTCCTCAACGGGATTTGCAATGGGGATATTCGATGCATCAAGAGGGTCCACTTGATAGGGTTTCAGTCTATCATCGTGCACTACATGCGGTAGTCTTTGTGCACGACATTTCTTGTTACCTTTTCACGCACACCGCGGCCAATTCACCGACAGCGCATGCAACGACTCACCAGGCTTATAAGTCCACTCACCGCCCCGGAGAAACGTCTTGGTCCGTTTGCATGTTTGAGTTATGTAACCTCACATACATATTCAACGTGAGGGTCAACAAAATACTACGCACCCGCACAACTGGAAACAGACAAGCGGGCCAGCCTGGTAACTTGCCCGCACCCATGTCAAGGAAAAGCCTTGCTGCATCGTGCTACGGCGGGAACCCGGGAAATACACACCATGTGTGTTTTGTTGCGCATGCAAAGGTGATCACTGCGATCTTTATGTTATTAGTAATTGGTGATCAACGGTTGCGATCTATTGTTAGAGGGAATAAAATTGTCATTTAATGAACAAACACTATAGCAATATTGCTGACCGCATCAGCAAGACTCGAGGAGTCGAGTGTTTTTTTTTGCAGATGAGAGAACTTGTAACTTGTATGGGTATATTTGCACATTATTTGAAAAACAAAGAAATATATCCTGCATCGCTATCGGCACTTCACTATAAAGCACAGTTTTCGGCGAAGAGATCACAATCGTTTGCCAAAACTGTCATTCATTACATGTCACGTCTAATTGTGACCAAGTGCGTGGGCAAAGGATGTACATGTACATTTACCTTCTTGTACACATGCACACAGTACACAACTAAATGACAACGTGGTGTTGTGGCTGGGCTGCTTATCTTCGCAAAAACGTATCAAATTACTCATAGGCTTAGATATTTAATGGTGGTCGACCACCGGTTGATTTTGACCAAGCTGTAGTATGATACGGAAGTTTCGTATGTACATTGTGTTATTTTTTTCTGCAAAATAAGTACTTTTAGCAGGCACTTTGACCCTATAATTTTGTTTACCTACCTACTAAGACTAAATTTTGACTGACACTATATTAATGAAAGTTTTATTAAATCTCCGTATTAGACCGTCCGACTTAGGATTGTAAGCCGTTGTTCTTGTCTTGCTAATCCCCAGTAATTGACACCTTTACTGAAACACCTCTGATTCAAAGTTGGACCCTTGGTCTGATTGGAGCTCGCTTGGTACCCCCTAATGACATACAAACTCGCCAACAAACTTGGAAGCAACTGTCTCAGACCTTGCGTCCGGTAGTGCATATGCCTCCATCCACCGTGTGGAGTAGTCTCCTACCGCCAAACTCCACTGGTTCCCATCCTCTGATCTGGGAAGGGGACCAACTAAATCAATTGCTACTCTATCCATTGTACCTCTCATAATGTACTGCTGTAATGGTGCAATCCGCCTCTTCGGAGGGGATTTTCTCTTTGCACCTTGGTAACACTGGCGAAGACATTCTCTTACATCAGCCGCCATTCCCGACAAACAGTACCTCTGCCTTACACAAGAAAGGGTCTTCTTCAATCCAAGATGTCCTCCAAGCTTGCCACCATGCAACTCACTAATGAACTCACGTCTCACACATTCTTTGGGGTAGGCCAATCAGCAACAGCTTTGGTTTTAGCGGGATCTGTCGCAACGCCCTCACTCGATATTATATGGTCAAAGTCACAGACTTCTTGAAAAGCACACAATTGCTTGGTTTTAGTTTGAGCCCAGCGCCTCTCATTCATCCAAACACCTAGCGAATTAATTCTTCTTCAACCGTTTTCCAAACACAATTACGTCATCCAGATATACCAACAGAATATTCCATTGTAACCCTGCCAATACTTTCTCCATGAGGTGCTCGAACGTAGCGGGCGCATTAGCAAGCCCAAAAAGGCATGACTTTTCAACGGTATAACCCTTACGCACCACAAATGTTGACTTCTGTTGACCATCTTCATCTAAAGCCACTTACCAATATCCGGACGTAGGGTCAAGAACCACTTAGATCCTTCAAGTGCGTCTAAAGTCTCATCAATCCTCGGGACAGGATATGCGTCTTTAATTGTAACCGCATTTAGCCCCCTATAATCAATGCACAGCCGTTTTGATCCATCCTTTTTCCTCACGAGTACTACGTAAGCGGCCCATGGGCTATCAGAATCCTCAGTCGGGCCCCTCTCTTTCAAATCTCCCACCTTCCGATTAATTTCTTAAAGATAACACATAGGATGTCTCCTGGGCCTGTTTGACTGCCCTAGCGTTGCCCGTAGTAATGCCATGATTCATCTGATTGGTATGGCATATATCATCACCACCCTTGGAAAACACATCTTGTCAGTCAATAAAACATTGCTTAAATCTTATGGGCTGAGTGCCGCATATTCTTCTTACTTCTCTCATATAGTCTTAACAAATGACTTGGCAACCCCTTACTGGATTGTCCTCCCTCGTCATTGTATGGTTCAGCTTCCATCTTAATAGGTGTAACTGTGGCGGTTCCTGCTCGAATCACACGTTCCTCCTTGTTGGCAATACTGTTAAAACAATGAAATTGCAGTTGACATTCCAGGGTGCGGCAAAGTAGACACTTCATTAGCAAAGCTTGTCGTATACAGCCTAGCTTATGTGCAGTAACTTGAACTGTCTGCACTTTCCCCAACTCTAATAATTGTCAGTTAGGGAAAGTTATGAATCAAAAAGTTACCATAGTTAGCTGTGTCTTCTGAGCACCACAGCTCTCTGTGAATCCATTAACCAACTTCCCTATTTAAAAGTTACTTTTAGTATTGCTCAGAATACTAATTTTGAGCAACGCTAAAGACCTCGCTTTAAACTCTGTCCTTTATTAAAAAGCCATGACTATGCCGGGTTTTGAACATCTGTGTAATCCCTTGTCACCACTTTTTTTCTTCGTATTTCCAACTACTCAAGTCTAACAAAACCCGATAAGGCTGCAGAAGGCAGTAGTGAGAAAGAGTCATCATACACGTTTGTGTCTGATTCACATTGTGCTTCCCATGTAGAGCCTGCAACGAAACTCCCTTCTATTCAGCACATAAATGACAATAAGGTAGGTGATTTTGTATAAATACCACAAACAAAAACTGCGAGCAACTAATGGTAATGGTTGTCTGAACTGTAAATTGTCTCTGTATACTCACAATGTTTATCATCAGTATGAATTGTTCAATGAAAAATACTTAAATCTAAATACATTTTGACCAAACCACCATGACATATTGTTTTAATCATGGTAATGTTGAAGTTTAAAAAACAATTTGTTAGTTGGGGAAACCGTTGTTGCCAATGTTCATCTCTGCAGTGTTAGAGACACCTAAAGTATTGTCATAAAGTAACAATGTGTAATTATTTTAACGTAGGTGGCAAATCAACGGCACTTTTGTACCCCGAGAAAGACAATGCTTTGCTTGCCGAGTTAGATGTTGCATACATTCTTACAGGTAATTTGTGAATAACTCTCTAAACAAATTTTTTAAAAACATTTGTAACATGACACTTTTTAAGGCCCCATTAATTAGGATTATTGTCAGACTGAAAACAACTTTTTATTGATTCTGACGAGAATTGGATGTTGCATATTAATGAGCAAATTTCTGTTATCGTCAAAGGCAGGGCCACTACATCATGGTTGTTTTTGCACAACAAAATACATATTTTGTCTTATCTGCAGAATCTACTAATAATCGGGTGTTGTCTTATTAACAAGTGTTTACAAAAAGTACATATACCAGTACAAGAAAGTGAATAGGTGAGTCACTTTTTATTCAAAGCGAGTAACCTCACATGGAGCTTTATAGGAGTTCCATCGTATTTCTGGTTCTTTGTTGTCTAAATTAGTGCCAGTGGAGACAACATCACCAGCGAGGCAGGGAATCCCATCGGAGACAACAGGGTCATGAAAATCAGGTACAAAGAAATACTTGTTCATCAAAATGAGTTCACACCATTTAAACAATTGCTCTGAATGAGACAACCTAAGCAGGTATGCATGCTTGAAGGGATCTGACACTCATAAAGTTCCACCTTCTTCCCAATTTCCTTCAGATAACGTATTGAGGAAGGAAAA
Organism: Asterias amurensis; assembly: GCF_032118995.1. Taxonomy (NCBI): domain Eukaryota; kingdom Metazoa; phylum Echinodermata; class Asteroidea; order Forcipulatida; family Asteriidae; genus Asterias; species Asterias amurensis. Next base: position 9,908,437 of record NC_092657.1, on the reverse strand, counting down.
TAGACAACCCAATTCCAACCCTCCGCTGTCAACCACAGGCGGCAAGCAGCCAAGGGTCAGAAGAGCGGCTGTTGCGTGCGATGAATGTGAAGGTTATTACATTGTGTTTTTATTTTATTTTCAGAATAATACATGTATTATTAGTATTGTTCATTAGGTTTACAACAGCTGCGAATGAAGGGGTAAATGCTACATTTGTAAAACCCTTACTGAACCATGCTTGGTTTAAATTAAGTGATGATGCCAAAAACAATTGTGAAGATGCAATAATGACTAATGTAGTTGTTGCTAAAAAATATTACATTTCATGTTATATTTTCTGTGTGCATGACACTGTTTAAAATTTGCTCATCAATGTAAATTTATTTTGGATAGCTAGTATAGCATGTACGGGCTTTTGTTGTATCAAATGAAAGCTGTTTCGCAAATTTAACTTTGAAATGTTGTGTTTTATCATTTTGTTTTTGACAATTATATTTTTCCAAATAAGAGTCCTCAATGTACTTTTCACTTGAATTTGACAGATCTGAAAAGGGAAAATCTTTATATGGTGAACCAAGACATCCAGCTGGAAGAGAGTACGGATGGATAAAATTTGTGAGGCACTGGCCCAAAAAGGTGACCGAAGAAATAGTATTCCACTGCAGCAAAAGTGTTTTTCATTGAGTTTTGATGTAACGTCCAACTGTTTTCCACTTACCGAGTCATTCATTCATTTGTTTATTATTATTGTTCTTTGTGCAGCAAATGGCTGAATTACATGCTATGTACAAGAGGTACGGTTAAACAAATCACATTTAAACAGAAACTATGAAAAAGACGAAACAACAAATTACAAATAATGAAATATAGAGAAAATAGAGCAACATTGTAAAAATTACAAAAAGCGGTAAAGGGAGTCAGGGAAGCCCACCCACATTTACATAAAAAATTCCTTAAGAAAATGCTTAAGAAGTTCGATGAAGTTTTGAGATGAATCACCAGTCCATCAAAAGTCCTAGCAAGTCCCTTACAAGCCTTACTGTCTTCGGTCCAGAAAACTGTCAACAGTCTGGTCTGACTACACTTGTGGACTGGAGACAGAACTTGTAAGGATTGTGCTGGAGAAACTGCAACAATGCAATTTTCCGACACCGAGAATTAATTTTGCCAGCAAAATCCAAATGTTGCTTCCATACAAGACCTGACAAAAACTGCAGGATGTAGGGATTGCAAATGTGTTGGTCTGAATTGACAGTTACTAAGTATATTATGTCCTGCTTGATTTTTTTTTTTATTTCTTTTAATGGAGGGGGGGGGGGGGGTGGGCTAATTTATAACTATTCGTTTTCAAGTTTGTTTACACATTACATTATATGGGAAGTGGTCTAAGAATATTTTGAGCTGTACTGTAACAAATAATTTATAACATTAACACTCATGATATATAGAGCAAACATTTTACTTATGGTTAACCCTGGACGATATCGGAAATTTTGACTGGCAATACATCGTCAGGTAAATATCGCCGATATGACGATATATCGTGAAGATTTTTGAAAATTTAAAGTACCCTTTAGAAGGGGACAACAATGGCTCAATCGCACGCTAAAAAACAGTTTTACCGCAAGGACGAAGACAAGACCAACAAAACAAGACTGTTATGGTAATTCCCAAAACTTGAATTCTATGTTAATTGCCAAACATACCATTAGAAATAATTTACGTGTTTTTAACATGAATTAAAAATACCTAGGTAGTAGTAGGCCTATTATTTATACTGAAACATGTATTCAAGCCCAAAGATAATCTCTGATGTTCAGGTAGGATCAAGTATGGAACGTCATGAGAATAATCTTAGCAAGTTGTTTAGAACGCGTAAGAATAAGCTATAAGACTACAAACTCAATATCAATAAGAAATATAGCATTGACATTTCAACGGATGAGAAGCACCGTCACCCTCAATACTGGTGCCATCTCTGTTACTCCAACTTATATCTGCCCAAGACTCCCGCCCTCCAAATTGATCAACCAATCCACACAGAAGGTCAACTAGATCAACTCGAAGCTTCTTCCAAAGCTAAAGTCAAAGACCGATTCCACAACTAATTGTTAGAACAACACAGTTTTCAAGGGAAGATTTTTCATCCGAAGGTGTTAACTTTTGTTGCAAAATGTGTTCTAAAATCTAGAACAGGCCTGTGGAAACACAAAAATTAACTTAAAGAACATCAGCCCAATCGAAGAACACCTAAAGCCATTGGACCCTTTCGGCTCAGACCAAAAAAAAAATTCACAAATTTACATATAATTTATAGGGTTTACAGAAGGCAATGGTGAAAGACTTCTCTTGAAATATTATTCCATGAAATGCTTTACTTTTCGAGAAAACAGCAAAACAATATCAATTCTCGTTAACGAGAATTACGGATTTAAACACAAGTCATGACACGGCAAAATGCACGGAAACAAGGGTGGGTTTTTCCAATGTTTTCTCCCGACTCCGATGACTGATTCAGCCTACATTTTCACAGGTTTGTTATTTGATATAGAAGTTGTGGAACACAAAGTGTGGGCCTTGGACAACACTGTTTACCAAAAGGGTCCGATGGCTTTAAAAAACATTCTAAGAAAAGCCAAAGTTGTGTGTAGCACCTGCAAGAAAAGTAGTTGGTGGGAAAGCACTTCTAATCATGGCTGTCAAACACGGCTGTTTCGTTTCAGTAGTGTGCGTAATAAAGTTTGTCGAACGAATGTGTTTTCGTTACTCCAGTGCAAGCGATGGCATCATTAAAATGGCGCCGTCCATGGACGACACTGCTGCCTTTATTGCACATTCGCCTAGAAGGAGATGAAACTCCGATCACCAGTTAAAAGGCCCGTCCAGCTAAGGACTCTTCAAAGTATGAATGATGACCTAGAAAAATTCATCGCCAATAGAGCGCAGCCAAAGAAGGCCATGCTCTACAACAATGTCATCAGAGCACCTATATTTCCCATACCCTTCCTCAGGTATTAACTTATTCCACACAAATTAAAGTCTTAAGGCCCACACTTTATGTACCACAACTTCTATATCAAATAACAAACCTGTGAAAGTTTAAGCTCAATCGGTCATCGGAGTCGGGAGAAAACAACGGAAATACCAACCCTTTTTTTCGCGTGTTTCGCCGTGTCACGACATGTGTTTTAAACAAATCTGTAATTTTCGTTAACGAGAATTTATATTGTTTTGCTGTTTTCTCAAAAAGTAAAGCATTTCATGGAATAATATTTCGAGAGAAGTCTTTCACCACTGCCTTCTGTAAACCCTGTAAGTTATTTGTAAGTCTGTGATTTTTTTTTTCTGAACCGAAAGGGTCCAATGGCTTTAAAAAAAGCCTTATTTATTATCAAAACACACATGTACTCAATCATGTTTTTACAATGTGTCAGATTTGCCCCCCAGGTCTACACATTAGCCTTGGCCTCTTTTTGAAGCACTTCAATAGCCTGGAGGTTGCTTGCAGCGAAATGGACAAAAAGATTGCACCTACCTTGGCACGCAGCTCAACATGTCAGGGGGAGAAGGAGCTCGGACAGCGCTGCCAAGACTACATTAAGTCTATCCGATCTGCAGTGGATCTAGAAGAGCAAGCATCTGCCTAGCAACAGAATGCTGAGCATCTACAAGAACAGCTAACGGCTGCATTGCTAGAAGTCCCTGATGGCCATGACTTGGTCGAACTTCTGAATGATTCAATAAAAGAGAGCAAAAACAACGACAATGAAATAACGAAATGAAATATACAAAATGACAATGAAATATCGACAATGAAACATACAAAAATAACGAAATGGTATGAATTTATATTATTACGAATATAATAAACAAATTATGTGTGCTCGTCACTTGCCTCTCCTTGGCTCTTCTGCTGTCACATAATTTATTTTTGATGTTGCAGAAGTCTCAAGCACAGAGGATCAGGAAAAATGCCCGTCTGAAGCCTGGACAAGGTCCTTTGACTGGTGGATTGGACAATACCTTGCAACAATTCAAGTTAGAGCGTCAAGTGTACCATAACAAGGTGTGTATACATGACAAGTATTTACTACAACTATTTTCACCTGATATAAACCATGTAGATATGTTTTTTTTACTTGTCGAATTGTTGAATGGTGTTTTTCTACGGGCAGAAATCATCCAGAAGCTCACCAGTGCTGTTTTAACAACAACCAAACAAGTTTGTCCAACATCACCTCCAAGGATAAGAGAGGCAGAGCAGCTTGCTGAGAAGTACCGCATACTCTTCACAAAATTTGCTGACTGCCATAACCTATACAATCTGTCAAGGGAAATGGATGATGATGACACTGGAAGACTAGGTAAGATATTATAAGTAAATTTGTTTACTACCAAAATGTTAAACTGTAAATTTAAGTAAACGTAATTGTTATTATTATATTTTATGCCCTCTTTTGTTTAACTTATTTTCAGACAAGAATATCAAGAATTTTTCAGAGTTTCGTTCAGCAAAGAAAGTGTGCCCCTCCAAAAAATGCATATGTTAGAGGAACATTGTGTCCCATGGATAAGGAGATGGCGAGTTGGTTTGGGTATTCATTGTGAGCAAGGAGGAGAATCAGTTCATGCACGTCTCAATAGCATTTGGTCAAATATAAGAGGGTTAACAGACGCAGCAAGCATTCTAAAGTCAGCAGTTAAGACGCATTGGATCCAGACAAGTCCAGCTGCACGGAGGGACGTGTCCATCACGTCACGACTCAAATCAACTGCACATAACGTAAACAATACTTAGTAATTACCAGATCGTCTCATTGGTTTTTCGGAAATAACCAACCGCCACATCAAGTTTTTATTGCCAAGTTGGCAACTGCAAATCTCTGTCGGGCAAAGAGTGATGAAAGACAAAACACATCAAATCATATCATTATCATTCATAGAATCATAGTCGTATACTCAAAAAATCATATCATTATCATTCATAGAATCATAGTCGCACACTCAAACTTACCATGATTTCTACCTGTTGAATATTTAGAGTCGGTATGTTCAAGGTTCTTTTATTGCCGAATATTGTATAACTTATGCCTTGTATTGTATGTGCAAAAAAAAGGGCGCCTTCATTTTGGCTATTTTTGTAAACAATGCATGTACATGAATGTATTCTACCGCCATCATGTCATGATGCAGCTTTGTGAAGGAGACGATAATAATAATCCCGTCGTCCTGTAGTCTACTCTTACGATTTAGAAATCAATATGTGAGTTTGTGTGTTGTGTGCTTTATTTATTGTTGGCCAAACGTAGACTATTAATTGTTATAATATTAACAATAAATTACCTTTCTGTTTCAAAGAGATTCATTCTAACCACCCTCTTCACGACTACTCATCGGCCTCTAGTCATGGAAAATCACACCATGCCTTGGCCGACCCGGAATGCAATTCCCTCGTAAAAAAAACAATTACAACCCAACCCAGAAGTACACGAGAGTTAGCGAGCGCGGGCTGCGTGTGTGTAGAGCATGTATGGGGTCTCAACTAGCCTTAATTCAAGGCTGTTTAATACGGTGACATCAAGTAGCTACCCCTGGTAAACAGGAACATTCTCAATTATGGAGAAATGAGGTGATTGTAATGTTGATTGCGTAGTTTTAAGTAAGTTTTTTAACATTTGCTGTCGGCTAGGTAAAAAATGTTGCCCCATTTTTAAGATGTGGAAGTGTTTGAACAAAGTCTTTAAAAAGCATATATCTCCCCAATACCTATGGAAAACTATTTTTTTTCATATAAGACTCCAAATTCGAAAATCTGTTCCCAAAAATTCAAAATGTGACCCAAATTGACGCTATTTTAAGAGCAAGTTATTAAAAACAAGTCAATACATTTCCGAAGTAAGTAACGGCTGGTTATAAAGTCTTATCCTAAAGCTTTTGATTGATATGAATATTCATTAGGTTCGTCATCGGGTGAAGACGATGTAATTGGATGAAAAGCGAACTAACCGAGGACAGACAATGTTTACGTGAACAATCGGTTGGGATTTAAACACAACACTGCACATGCGCCAGATCTCAGTGAAGCGCACGGACGTACGTGCGGTATTTCACAGTGCTTCAACTTTGTACGATCCACCACTGAGGCCACATATTACTTACCTGTCAATAAGCTCATCACTAGCATTGAAGTCTTACATAGGATCACTCGTAACATTGTGAGCTTTGAGGAAATGGCGTGCTGCAAAGAGAGTCCCCACATCTCTGGATCCCCTTGGATCTGTGGAGTATTAGCACTTCCACATAGCCTGTCCATACAAAGAATATTAAGAACGTATCATTAAAAAGTACATTACATTATGATTGGGATGAACAACCGTCTGAGCATTTTAAGCAGAAATTTGTGTACGAAGCTATTATTGATCAATAATTGAAGCTATTTTTACATACAAAATCCATAACTGCCAAAAAATAGTGCATCATACGTGAAGCTTGAAATAGGCTTTAAATTCAAGCATCTCAGTGGGGGGCACATCACCCATCGAACTCTACAGCCTCTCCCGAGACCGCAAATCAATGCCAAACTCCTGTTTGCTCCAAAGTGAATTTCAATTAATTTTAAAACTACAATTACCTTTTTGACTGGTGAAACCTTATAAGCAAGATGCAATACCTGATAGAAGTTGCCCAAAGCATGGAAGTCCTCAAATGTTGCAATTAGTCCTACCCAACGAGCTCTTGAGGACGAGCCGCGCCTGTCTTCCTGTATTGAACAAATAAAATTTCAACATAATGGGGTGTTAAAGGCTAAGGGCAATGTTATCGTGTGCTTTTTTATGACTTTGATTTACAACGGGTGCAGATTCGTTATGACTTTTGCTTATATGAAGGAAAAGCATGTTTGTGAAATTTGAGGATTATCTGTCTACAATATTCAAGTTAACAAAAAGATGGTAAGCTATACTTCAAAATTAGTTTTTATTAATTGCCTTCTCACCTACCTGTATGTCCTCTTGCCTTTCACAAGTCAGCTGATCTCCACCGCTGATGATCTTGATTGGCTCATCCGAGTCTGAGTTTGGGACACAGGCATTTATGTGGTCCATTATTTTTGCGATTCCCTCTTTAGTGTTTTCATTATCTGTAATCACACCGAGCCCAATCTAAAAGTAAATATTTACAAAGCAGAGTTTTAGTATTTTTTCTCTAAACATGTTTTTATACACAACATGCAAACAGTAACAAAAAAATATAGGGACATTCCACTCCCAAGAATTAAAAAGGTTGCCAAAAAGCTTTAGCCCTGAGAACTTTAGTTCCAATACTCCTGGCCAATATATTAAAAATCTATCTCGATTTGCAATAAGTCTTTAAAAACTGTATAAACATTTAACAGTAGATAGATGCTAAATCGTAAAAATTCAGAGTTAAAATGCAAAATAAACCCCAAAGAGTGTACAAAACGAAACTTTTTTATTTCTACATGAGTCACCGCATCCTATGATACAGAAATCCCGATCACATTCGCTTGCAATCATCAAGAATTTTCGCCGTTTTTCAAGATAAGTTGATCGCTTTTTCAGCTCAAACTTTGATCGTTTTTTTAGACATAGAGGGGTACCTCGACGATGCCTGAAAGTAAAACAAAGGGAAACCCCGTACTATAAAATACTTTAAACTAACCTCCTTGGGGCTGTGGGAGCTAGCGAATATTTTTAGAATGAACCGCAACACTGCCTTTTGAGTTCCGACCGGCAAAAAATTGATAATTTCTGGCTTGAAAATGGTACTTTTTCAAATTGTACCAAATCAAAATATAACGATCGTTTTTAGAACAAATGTTATTATTAAGTCAAGTAGAAAATGAATAATTATTTCTTAATTTATATCTAGACATGTCAAAAAACAGAATTTTACGTAGAAAATAAAAGAATATTTAGCAATTTAGACCATTATTATGACTCATCATTTAAATGAGAAACCAATGGTATAACCTATTTAAGATGGATTCGCCCGTATGCATGCCGGAAGAAGTACATTTAGGGGCATACCAATTAGTAAAATAGGGGTGAGCGTCAGAATATTTAGCAATTTAGACCATTATTATGACTCATCATTTAAATGAGAAACCAATGGTATAACCTATTTAAGATGGATTCGCCCGTATGCATGCCGGAAGATGTACATTTAGGGGCATACCAATTAGTAAAATAGGGGTGAGCGTCAGAGAAGTTATGTTAACGGTTTGACAATAATTCTTTTTTTTTTCAGAATGTTAAGTTTTCTTGTGTTTTTTATATTTTTATATTTATATATTTAAACATTATTAATTATATTAAAAGCTTGAAAGGGAGGAGACCCACGCCCAATTTTTTTAAACCCATAAACCTTGCCCTTGGGTCTAGGCCCCTGGTCCAAGACTCATTATGTCATGGCCTTTAATATTTTCATATTGTCTGTCAAACGGTTTTTACTAGGTCTTTGCTCAAAATACTTGATCATTTTATTATATACAAGCACTGGTACTAATAAATCATTTTTTCCCCTTATTACAGCTGCTGTTTGACACATCTTCAACTTCCGTCAACTTTCACCAATTTCTCTTCAGATTTCTTAGACAAGTTGCATCATGTTTGATCGCCGTCATTAATTTTGAAATGCAGAGCCACAACCCGTTGCTGATTCCCCCAAATCTGCTCCGTCGAATCATCATGAGTTACCTGTAAGTTTATTTTTTTCTTCCCTTTTTAAAAATCTTTCTAATCTGTCTTGTTATTTCTTACTAATCTCTAAATAGTCTACGTTGAGAAAAAAGTAAACAGAACTGCACTAATTAAATAAATAAAAGTTACCATGCATGTTGGATCGCCTTGATGGCATCCCTGGGAAAGATTTGGTTTGTGGGGGTTCAATGAGACAGTTTTCGGATCCAGTCCATAGAAAGACAGGAAATATGAGAAACTTATCTAATCAACGGTTGAGGATGACAACACGGCATCAGTTGTTGATGGTTTGCTACATCCCAACAAACATAATAACGTGTCAAGAACAAAATGACAGACAGGTGCATAGTTTACAACTCAGTGGACAAACAAATTGGAGAATTAATAGGCACTGAAGTTAATTCATTTAGATGCCAAATGCACCCACTGGACACAATCCAACAAATCATCTGAGAAATTTGTCAAAGCACACGAACTCACACTTGAAATCACTAAAGAAAAAATGCAATTTCAAAATGGAGGAGAAGGCAGAACTCAAGCAGTGCTACGCGCTGTGGACAAGTCATTTCACGAAAATGGCTGCGGCCTGCCAAAGAACCTACCATGAGGAGGTTTCGAGGAGGAGAGAACACACCACTTTATCCGCGGTGGTTGGGCAACAGATTTAACATTTTCTTTGTAAACGCAGGCTTAGTGTATACTTACCAGGAACATATACAAGAATTCTTCTCCAAGAATATGGCACCGAGAAATGGATTACATCTCGCTGTTAAAAACGCCTTAGCAGGCGGTGATGTGATGCCAATCCTACGAGCTCTTAGTCTTGTTGACACATAAATCACTGGACCATGGATGCGCCGGCAAGGAGAACATATTAACATTCTTGACACTTGCAATGTGTTAACAAGCGTGGTGGATCGCCTTGATGGCATCTGTGGAAAGATTTGGTTTGTGTGTTCGATGAGACAGCTTTCGGATCTAGTTCAATAGAAAGACAGGAAATATGAGAAACTGATCGAATCACCGGTTGAGGATGACAACACGGCATCAGTTGTTGATGGTTTGCTACATGAAGCTGAGGAAGTAATGAGGCGCCAATTAGAAGATTACTTACCCGGAGGCAAATTTCATTCCCCATCCGATGACCTCATACAACAAGCTCAATCTTGTTGAAGTAACAATATATCAGGGGGAGAGGATTTGTTCAAAATTCGATGCCAAAGAAAACCAAGCTCAGTCAGCCAAGCTGTCAAAGACTGTTAGCAAAGCGCTGTTTAGCGCAAATAAGTGTGATGACTTCCTTGCTTCAAAAACCCCAGAGGAAAGAGCTTAAATTATAAATAACGCAACCAAGGAAGCAGCTAAGGATATAGTGAAAGATAAGAAATGCGAAGATCACCTTCATGCTGCTACCAGAGAAAGATGAAATGCATCTCGACAACAAATCTTGTATAAGGAACAGCACAAAAGGGATGAGAAAGAAAATAATTTTTTGAAGTTATAATGTGTTACGGTGTTTGGGAGTCAGCAGATGAAGTTAACAAAAAAGGAATTAAAAAAAAAATAAAAATTAGAAGTACCGAAAGCCCAGATCAGACTTCGCTCGGACATACTTGTTGCCAAGCAAGATAATATACTCTAAATCAACGATGGAAGAAATAAAGGCTTACTTAATAGAACTCATACAAGTGCCAATCCCAGATACAACAATAATCAACATTATCAAAGACAACTCATCAATTATAGGATTTAAATTAAACCAAAACTGGTCAGTTGATGGGAAAGACATGATGTGTAAGCAGTATTGCTGGCATGGTACCTGTTGAGAATAAGGACAGTGAATTTAATTGCATATTTGACAGCAACGAAGAATGCTTCGAAACAGTGGCTGAACTTTTGCAGACATAGCTGTTGGTGACCTGTTTCTATTCATATAAATGTGTCAGTGAACGGTTTGTAACTGAAACCACTGCTTCTTCAAATCTAGTTGTAAATACATCGTACCATAAAACTTACCTGTGAAATTTCATGTGGGAAGAATAATCTGCAATTTGAATACCCAATATGAGAAACGTTTCTTGCAGAAACACTCATCAGTTTCAAACTGTTTCCAAAACCACATTACTTCAAAGTGAACTGTTTCTCAAAATGTTTCTTACCAGGTAATTTGATTGCCAAATGTATACCGACCCTTTGAAAACAGACGTTTTTAAAGTTAACTTTCAACACAGTTCAAATTGTCTTTAGATTTCAAAAGTAAAAATACAGTGCCATTTTAGTGAATATCCACACAATTTTTTTTTCTTTTTACACTTCCATAGGGACTATCTAGTGAAAAATGCGTGGATCACAAACTGAATTTGACATCAGAGCCCCTCTTTAACATAGCTATCTCGCTAACAAGAGAAGTCAACATTTTAGAAGTAAAGTTGGTCCGGTAACGCAGTGCGGAGCAGGCTCCTTTGCTTCACCCTATTGCTTTGTACACTGCGGAGCTCCGCACGGAGCTCACCGCCATTCTGCTCCACCCCATTGGGTTGTGCAGTGTGGAGCAGGCTCCTTTGCTCCTCCCCATTGCTTTGTACAGGGTGGAGTCGATCCATCTGCTCCACTCCATTGGGCTGTGCAGTGCGGAGCAGGCTCCTTTGCTCCACCCCAATGCTTTGTACATGATGGAGTCGATCCATCTGCTCCACTCCATTGGGTTGTTCAGTGCGGAGCACGCTGCTCCACCCCATTGCTTTGTACACGGTGGAGTAGATCCATTTCCTCCACCCCCTTGGGTTGTGCAGTCCTGCTCCACCCCATTGCTCTGTACACTGCGGAGCTCTGCACGGAACTCACCGCCATTGTGTTGTACAGGGTGGAGTCGATCCATCTGCTCCACTCCATAGGTTTATGCAGTGCGGAGCAGGCTCCTTTGCTCCACCCTATTGATTTGTACACGTTGGAGTCCATCCATTGGCTCCACCCGATTGGGTTGTGCAGTTTGGAGCAGGATCCTTTGCTCTACCCTATTGCTTTGTACATGATGGAGTCGATCCATCTGCTCCAGCCCATTGGGTTTTGCAGTGTGAAGCAGGCTCCTTTGCTCCACCCTGATTTCCTTCGATCTTGTTGTCCCGCCGCCACCACCAATGTAGCACAAAAATCCTGTATCGATAACCACATCAATACGGAGCAATGAAACACACTAACAACCAGTATTTCTGCTTGAATGCCTGACTGTTTGATTCCAGACGTCCAATCTTTTTCTAAATTCACAGATCTAGCTAGGGAAACATCTCCACGCGAGCAGGTTTCCAAATCTTCCAGCAGGAGGCCACCCTGCAGCTAGCTCCACCGCGGAGCCGTTCTAGCGCCCACTACTAGCTGATTGGCACGAATGTTACAGTATAATTACTAGAATTTGTATAATGGAGGGCACTTGTTTTATTATGTATAACCCTGTAGTATTGTATGACCATAGAAACAGGATAACTGGCAGACAAACTGGGGCTTCAGCCCCTCACATTCAGGTTTAATGAGTGAGTGAAGTTCTTGGAGCGTTTAAAGCTACTGCGAAAACAAATAAGTGTATTTTCATTAAGAAAAAAGGAAATTTCTCTGATTCATTCATTAGCATGTTTCCATATACAATTGAGAGTGATTAAACTCCAGAGTTTTGTCTACATACAATTTTTTATATACATTGCATACTCACGGCTGTTTCACGTCTAAAAAAAGACGCCCTCTGTTGGTCAGATTGGGCCAACGCCTAAAACCTTATTCGTGACGTCATGATGGCTTTGCGGCTATTCATGAATGAGCGTTTGACCCCTTTTTGTTTGTGGGTTTTTGATTGGACAGTTAATAAAATTTGCATAATTTCTGAGGACAATCTAATGAATATTCAATTATAAACATGAATAAACAGTTTTTAAAGACGGTGACCTTTGTTTACTTATAGAACTGGATGGGCATTCAGGTACATGTGACCGCGTTGTACGTAAAAGCTGAAACTCACAATTTTCCGCTAATTTAATGCCGTTTTTCAACATTGTTCGACAATTCTATGAAACAAATGGTTGGGTAACGTTTTCAAGAGTCATTATATCCCAAAGGTAAGAAAGGGCCAATATAAATACCGATGATTACGGATGATTGAAAATGGTCATATTGTTAGTTTCGTGAATCACATAATAGCAACACGTACAAAACGCACGTTTTGTGTGTGTACACAGTGATGCGGTACACGCTGTACGTAGCTTTTCGTGTATGTACATGTGCAATGTACGTGTAGTTAATACATGGGGTGGGTTTTTAATGCATGGGTTTATGCATGCTTCATGAGCCCAGACATTCACAATACTGGCATGTTTATATTTTCAGAGTCTGTGTCCCTCTCTGCTCTGATCTTTCTTATGATCTTGCCTACATTATATTCACCTTCAACCAACATCGATATAAATACAGTTTGGATTTAATTTAAAATTAATGAATTGAATAGGCCTACTGTACTATAATTATAGAGTTTTCTTAATTTAAATAATGTTATAAAATAATAAAGTAGGGTAGGGTAGGGGCCTAGACATTCCAATTGATAGAGGTAATAAAGAAAAGGACACATTGCATTGGTGAAGGCGGTCAAATTTTATTTTAATTAAGAAAAAAGGGCCTCCGAAAAAAGACAACAGATTTTATTTGCAGAACATAAATCATTTTTTAGATCATTTAAAAACAACGTTGGTATTTATTTATAGGTATGTACAACAAATTATCTTATGTTTTCATTTTTATGCGAAGGGGCATACAGTGTTTTGCCTTGTTAGTGTTATTTATGTCACATTCACTTTCAATTAATCATTTGCTTCGAGCATACTAATTTATATATTTCTATTTCTGCATTTCTGCATGCACTTCTGGAAAGGTGGTCGTCAGATGTCGTCGCATGATACTCATTAGCTTCTGGAGCCGTGCACTGCTGGCCAGCTCTGTTGAACTCGGTGTGCAAAAGCTCACCGCCTTGCTCATTCAGGAGCCCCAGACCAACCTTGAATCGCCGCAGCTGCTCCATGGTATGCTCCTCTAGCATATGCAGCTTGGGTGTAATGCTGGCATCAGGGAAGCATCGACGATACACACGTAAGAATTGTTTAATGCACACGTCTAATAAAAAATATGAAAATTGTGTGCATTTGTAAAATAATGCTAAGTGCTCTTTATATTTATGTGTTTTTTGTTTTATTTTTAATTATTGAAGTGCTATTGAAATTTATAAGCCTGTTGATTCTTACCTGTTCGCTCCATGTCTGATTGCGTGATAGGGTTGCAGTGGTTTATGGCTTTGTGCACATCTGCGAAATAAGAAAACGCTTCATGGAATTTGAGACCTATTTCTGCCGAATTCCTTCTTATTGTGGCAGATGCTTCAAGAGTCCATTCATCAAGTGGGGGTTGGTCGGTCATCAGTCGAGGTTGAGGCGTGAGGGCATCTATAACGGGTATCTGTGAAGGACATGATAGCAGTACATAAGGTTAAAGCTAAAAGGTACCAAGTTCATTAAAATTGCTTAAAAACGGAAGTTTAATCAAATTTGATTAAAATTATTTTTGCAATTATTTCACTGAGAGGGTTATGGTAATACCTGACAATACTTGTTAACGTGGTTTCCCACGAAAGACTTCCCATGGTAAGCCTGTCTGTTCACTTTATGTTTTTTCAATACACCGTCCAAACTACTGGCAATTGGCCCTGTACCAAACTCCAGTTCAGTCGTCCCCTGGTTGTGTTCCTAAAAAAATAAATATAATTATTTATTCATTGGCTCACAAGTTAAATCACAATGACAGAGAAATATAGATTTACAAACCATTTCAGCAATGTCTGCCCTCAATACGTTGACTCTATGATGGTTGTCAAGAAGGGGAAGGGGAATGTCCTCTTCGAGGTCTTCAAGTCGATCTCGCTTTTCTTGAAGATCTCTTTTGATTGTCCTCTTCCTGCACAGCTCGTTGTCAACTTTCTTGTCAAAGTCGATCGTTGAATCGTCCTCAAAGTCGTCATCAATATCTCTGGCAATGGCTCTCTCTTTCAGGATGGCTACATCTAGATCATGGCACGCCTGCTCGAAGAGGTCATACAACCTTTTAAACACTCCAAGGGATATGTGGTGTGTAGGGACGATCACCTATATCAAGTTTGGAAAAAGAGTAGGTGTTTTTTGCAAGTAATTAAAAAAAAATGTTTCTTAAGCACATTTTGATGAGCTTACGATGCTCAAGGACACATCCTTGGCCCTGCTTCTCCTCTGCCCATCTTCAACAAAGAGCTGATGCTGCTCCTTGATCGACTGCAGTGACCTTCTAATGACGGTCGCGCTCGCATAGTGGTCGCTGCATATTACTCTTGCTTATTCTGCAGTAAATGCAGCAATATCGGCCTGAAGATAAAAAATATAATTAAAAAGAAAAGAATGGAATGAATGGATGAATGGAATTGTATGATATTCTGCATGGTTGAAAATTAAATCTTTGTGCTATAGCGTTTACATGTCATGGGCACAGTATACATACCATTAGAGCTGCATACTCCATACAGCTTTGTGAGGAACGCATAATCGCCAAAGCTGAAAAGACGAAATTTACGCCCTCTGGAAATGGATAAATCAACAAAGTTTTATTAAAAATACTAATTATAAAGGTCACTCTGGTTGAATGAATCCTGTTTTTATAATTATTATTATCAAATTATTCTACCTCCATTCTAGCTTGGCAAGATCACTGATTTGGTTGATTACACGAGGAAGAGTTTTCATCAGGTTGTAGTAGCTGTCATCTCCACAAAAGCATGCACAAGTGAATGTGTTCTTTAAGCTGTTGGGATGAACTACATTGATGATTTGGAAGGCCATTTTGAACGATGATCCACCCTTGTCCCCGCCGAACTTCACCCATATTTCATTTTCCGGGATTACGCCGTTACGCCACGTGAGTGAGTTTGTCCTGTTTAAATTGAAGAAAAAGTCAGTAATTATAGACGATACTAACGGTTATTTGGTAATACATGTATGTCTTGTAATAGCATCTTTTTTAATAATGATGTTTTTATTTATTTAAATAATACTTCCAGGTCCAGTCGGTCAAGGTAGTCGAAGATCATGGTGCAAACATCATTTAATCTCACAAAGGGTGCATCTTGAAGTATATAACCAGCAAATGCATCTGCTTTAGAGCTCGAAATTTGCAGAGCAACCATTTCACCCTCAACATAATTCTTCAGAAGTTCTTTCTGGCTACGTCGCATGGCTCTTTCGGACGAAATTGTTGGAGTCGGCATGTAGCTGAAAAAGGGGTAATATAACATATGACATGATGAAATACATGTACTGAACAACTTTTTATGATATATTAAATATTGCCATTTGTTTTCAAAGTTAACTCTGATATGTACATACCGTCGTATTTTCCGCACTTGGTCCCATGCCAAATGAGCATCTCGCATCATAGCTAGGGCCTTGTTGGGTGGCATTGGGGAAGTTTCCTTTTCACATGAACTGTTCGTCTCATCTTGTTTCGTGCTAGAAACCTGGCGTATTTGAGCAGGCTGTGTAAAAAGGAATAAATATTAGTTTTCATTGTCTATCGTAGCGTTGTTTCATTGACATTAAAACAATTCCTTGACAGTGACACCAATTTATAAAATGCTGAGGAGTTGTTAATGTAAATACTTACCCTGCCTCCTGTTTCTAACGTGGCAACCTTTCCTCTCTGGTTTAACTTGATCCAGGTCCAGCGATCAGCTGCCTTCTCAACTGCCAGGGGAATTGGCTGCCCATGGGGATGCGACAGGGCACTCTTGCGGAGGATAGCAGCAGCTTCAGCGAGACTATCCTCGGGACTAGTTGGGGCGACACTCTCTACGACAGTGCATCAGCGGTGTTTACTTTGTGGGTCATTCAACTTCGGTGATGCATTACACGAATGGGCTGCTAGGCTTTGCAGTCGACCAATGACCCCACAGAGAACACAAGCTACATCCAAGTTTTGAAGCTGTACGTTCAAAATTTGTGGACTTTCTCGAATATCAGTGAACTGAATTTGTGACATGCAAGATGGACATTTGAGTAGAGTTGATCGATTAAATTTGAAATATGAGGACAAACAAACTGCACAAAAATAATGCTCACAGGGTGTTTGCACTGAGGGTTTTGAAATAATACACTGACAAATTGAGCAAATAAAGACAGAATGTTCGTCAGCTTTCCTTCCAAATACTTCTAAATTTGGAGAACTTTCGAGCAGTACGTCTTGGGCAGATATCGGCTTGGTAGCAGTCCTACTTTTAGGTTGCGGTCCAGTGTTAGAATTAGTGTGGTACAAATGCAGATTTTACACCGTTTATTTCTTGTATGTGTTGTCCAGTCAACAGCTGGTGTATCTGGAGTTTTGTAGTCCCTAGTCCCTGCCTGTAAATGTCTTACTTTTCTCTAACAGTTTAAACAAATATACCTTGGGTGCGTATCACTACTGTCCTCCCAAGTGTTTACTCCAAAAAACATAGAATTTTTTTTCTACAGCTTGAAGCCTCTACTAGTTTCCTTGTATCCTGGGCTTTGTGTGTTAGCCTTTTTCCACAACAACGGCACAATTTACGAAGAATATTTAAATGGAAATCATAGCTGCTCATTATTCAACGTGTATAAAACATGCATAGATGGCTACTGTGAAGCACCTCAAATAATGCCTATTCGTTTGTACACGGAAAACTTTTTTTTCATTTCCGCGGGCTTCCTGTGACGTCACTCGTATTGATTAACGCACAAAGACCACACAGCCCGTACGTTCATTTCAGAAGCTGGCGTACAAAGTTTCCCAAAACAAACGCCTATAAGTCTCTAAAATTTTCTGGCCCAGATTTGTAACCTAAATTTTAATAAAGACACGATTGTAAATATTTGTATTCACGTTTGTGTATATCTGTATAATTGGAGAGGAATTTGTTTTCGACGTTTATCTGAAGTGTTTATGTTAGGCGCGCGCGTCGCCGCTAGAGGGCGCTATTTTTATGCAAGTCAAAAAAGACGAGCGGTAAATGTTTCAAAAAGAAGCTCGTTCATACCCCTCATAAAACAGTCATTGTGTTGTGTTGCGCATGCCTAAAGCTTCTGGATCGTGAAGGATCTAAAAATAGAAGCTCTACTCGTTGTAATGGTGGTACATTTTCCAACGAAGTTTGCAGTACGTACTTATTTTGTTAAAATGACCTTATATGTATTTATGTTACTTGTATCTCGAGTCACTGACAAATACTGTATAAGAAATTGTTTCAGTGGTTTCAGTAGTCTTAGTGAATAAAGAGATATTTGATGCTTCTGTTTTTTTACGCGCGAAGCACTTTTGACCATAATGTGGCAACTTTGTTGTCAGGGTTTTCGTGACGTTTCGCGGCGATCACGCGATGCTGTGCATATGTCGAGTGTGTATTCCCGTCGTGTCAAGGCTCATAAAACGTTCGTGTCTTCGGGATATAATGTACTTCCCCAAACAAAAAAGGTGAGTAATCTGCTAATTACCTCAGAATAATAAGTTAATTAAAATGTTTGAGCTGGATTTTTCATTGTTAAATAAAAACTTTAAAAAGGAGAAATTAAATCGGTTAAATGAGTAATAAAATGGGGGACAAATGGCATTATGGAGGATGGGCCTACCTAATGTTTTTTTCCATAAACATGTAAACGCAGAATGAAATAATGTGTTAGTCAAAGTTACATTTACTGTAGGCCCCCTTTTAGTATTAGTCAGTCAGTCAGTTACCCTTGAAAACAAAATTAATGTTGATTAGACTTCCTAATAATAAAACAATAAATAGAAATAGAAAACAATAACATATTTCCAGTTTGGCCTTGCCTAATAATATATTATAATATAATTTTTGTTTGTATAAAAGTTTGTATAAAATACTTATGAATTGATTGGGATTCTAAATCATTTAGAATTTTAAATTAGTTCATAAATATTTTACACTTTCTGTGAAAAGGGCCAACCGCCTGTAGGGGAACCCCTGGCCAATTTTTCTTTTTTTATAATGGAAAGAAGGCTCTGCAATGTTTGCTTTACGATTAAGCCCCCACCCCCCTTACCCTTTACCAACGTATAATTAAGTGATTCTATTAAATAAAATAAAAATTCAAATCGTTATTTTCAGAAACTCCTGAGCTGCACTCTTCCACCTTTACACTAAACTTGCTTTGCTTACTGGAAATCATCATGTTTCAACAATTGGTAAAACCGTCTCACAATGGATGAAATTGGGCCATTTTGTCTCCAATTGGGACTTTCCTTTCAAAAACTAACAAGTGACCAACCCTGCATTCTTGATGTTCCACTTTCTAATGGTGTAGTCATAAAAATTTTAAACCTTAAGAGCAGAGGCTACACACAAAATGATATACACACTTGGCTTTCACAAATTTACAAAGACAATAACCAGTGGACAGCTCCAGCACAAGCCAGCCTGATTTCTGCATTACACCGTGTCAGAAATAAAGTCAAGAATCTAAAGAAAAATGGAAAAACATGTGACAATTTCAAAACTGAAAGTCTCTTGTAGAAAACAGAGACAAACAATCGCTCGTAGGAACAAACAGATAGTACAACTGAAAGGGAAAGTAAAAACCCTGATAAAACATCAATCATCAATGAAGACAAAACATCTACAGGTAAAGATAAACCGCCTTCAAAGTGGCCTGAGAAAAGTAAGAAAACAAAAGAGTAATCTACTCTACAACCAAAGAAAAAAGGCCAACAAGATGACTAGTCAACCATCATCGCCCAATGACAAAAATATCGAAGAAAAACTTGCAAATGAACAGCGTGAGAACACATATCTAAAACTTCAAAATGATCTTCTGGCAGAGAAACTGGCTGACTACAAATGCATCAAACAATTCCAACAATGAAAAATGGATGCAAATATAGTTCATCTGTACGAGAATGTGTTTATTTTTGTGCATGTCGCCAAGTTGCAACTTCAAACATTTCACCAGTGATAAGATACTGTGTTGAGAAATTTACAGACCAAACCCTTGGGCCGCTTCCTGACGCCAGCACTTGCACCAGAATGATCCCCGAAATGAGAGAACTTTCTAAGTTTCATTTGGGGGAAGAACTTTTATATGCCAGAGATACTACAATCAAATACGACGGAACAACAAAAAAGCGACATCATTTTGGAGAGGTTCAGATTGCTACAAAGTCCAATTGCTTCACTGTTGGTATCAAGGAAATGTCATGTGGGGATGCAGATGCTTATGTAGAAGTTATCAATAATACATTGGACAATGTAGAGTCATCCTGCAAACACCTACAAATAAAACACAAAATATTGGGAAACATTGCAAATACAATGACAGATCGACATGTGGTCAATAAGTCGGCAAATAGAAAGTTAGAACAACGAACTCAACAAGATCCCACCAACCAAGAAATGAATACCTTCTTTTGTGGAATGCACCCGCTGGACACGTTCGCAAAAACTGCAGATAAAACAGTCAAGTCTTGGGAGACAAATACAATAACAATGAGTTTCAAGACTCGTGGCTGCAGTGCTGCTTTTGCTCTTGTTCAGTCCCTTGGTCGCCTTTGTTTCAAAGATGGAGCAGGTTTACCCGCAGAAATTAAGACTCATCTTCAAATGAATGGGATTAAAAAAAATCCACTTCAAGCAGTGATTGGAAACAGATTCCACATATACTTCATGAATTCGGGAGCTTGTTTTTTCCTTCGACCATATGTAATGGACTTCCTTACGAAAGTGTGGAACCTATCTAATGATTGTTTACGAGCAGTAAAGCATGACATGGAAAATAATCAATGCATTACAGCGTGTCTAGCCTTGATCAAGGCGCTACAGCCAGCCGCAATCTGCAAAATCCCAGTCCCCATCACTGAATTCCACCAGTGCACCCCCAAACATAACACAGTGCATATAATACGTATACAACGTATGTACACACATACGTACTGTACATGTACATGTACCATCTGTATACAGTACACTTGCGGTACATGGGTACTTCCTAAGTAGCGCCTTGATGGTTTTGTATCTGCCAAAATTTAGGGCGGAGCTCATTATGCTAATGTTTACTTACAACCCGTTCTCATTGGTTGTTGGTTGACCTATAAACTCTCGCTGCGATGTCAATCACAACGTTCTGCAAGCACTCGCACACACGTGCTCGTCGACGTAATTGTAAACAAACCGTGGTTGTAGTTGCAATGGCGGCGGGCGAGGGAGAAATCCCTACTAGTAAAACAAAACAGTAAGTCGCTGGAAATCAGTGGTGTATAATTTGCAACACAACTACAGAAACTTTCAACAAAATATAACAACCGCGTTTAATGCATCAATCATGGGTTTAGAAATAGAAGGAAGAAAATTAGAACATGTGAAATGTGTTTGAGAAAGGTTAAAAAAGTATCCAGGTGTCATGGGTTTCCGGCAAGATGGCTACTTGGTAAGAATTCTTAGGTGTTGGGCATATGACAGTACAACACACCCCATCCCCTTGAAGCACAAACACAGACCAGATGAGATAAGAAACCCAGCTGTTTATTTTGTCTTAATGTAGACATATATTATTTATTACGTTTCTCGCGGTAAATCAAAGTTGGGGATCGAAAATATGTGTTGTCGAAAACATACCAGACGGTAGAAGATGGCGTGTGGCTGAACATGTGGAGGAACAACAACTACAAGTAAAGTTCAATTTCATAAACTAACTCTTGCCATACTACTAGTACTACACTACAAAGTTACACTAATAGTACAGCAGCTTTCAATTCAGGGACAAATCTACCAGCTACGTTGTAATTATGATGCTAGTCCTCGTGTTATAATGAAACGCAAGACAACGGAAGTAGTTCGAAGTTGTTCAACATCATTACCGTCCGGGCGAGTCTTGTTCGGCTCACCCGTCCGGCAGCGCATTCAGACCCCTTACAATCATAGCTAAAATACACACCACGCTCCCGACACTGCTATAAAAAGCACGTATTACAGTACATGTCCATACAGCTAGCGTACAGCGTACACACACACACACGCATGCATGCATGGACGTGGCATGATTGCTTGCAGTAATACGTCATTCTCAATCGCGCCTGTGATTGGCCAATGTTTAGAATGACACGCCCACATCATGAATACCCTTTTATCGGAATTCCGATAAAGCTTTACAAACCCATCAAGGCTGTTGTTTGAGCCACGTGTGCGAGGTTGAAAGTAGAAAGACACGACCGTACTCACGACTACGCTATACTGTTCTCGCTGTACAATGTATGGTAATGTACATTTGTGTATGCACTGCATGTGTGCAGCGAACCGGGCCGGGGAACAGTACGTCAACAGCCTTGATCAAGGCTAACAGTGAGTCGAAGATAATGTACACTAACAATTTAACTGAAAACTGGTTGTCATCAATGGACAAAAATACAAAGGAGACAATGCTTGACAGAGCAAGGAAAGAATCCGCTCACTCGCAAAAGGCTGACAGGGAGCGACAGCATACAGTAGAGCAACAGCGCCAACACCATCTTCAAACAAAAAGAAAAGAAAAAGAAAAAAAAGATCAAGATGTACGGGATTCACGTGAAGCACTCTTGGACAATTTAGCTAGGTATGGTGGTCTTTGGAAAGACAAAACTCAAATGGATCAAGAACTTAAAGGAAAAAGTACAACCCAGCAACTTTCAGCACTTAAGACACAAATTAATGCAAGGAAAAAAATTATTCAACAGAAAGCCACACAGAACCTCTTTGCTTTTTCTGCCAACAAACGTCCCCTCCCATTAGAGATATTAAAAGCCAACTTAGTAACTCTAATGGAGCCATCAAACTCAAATAGTGACTCAGAGATTGAACACCTGCTGACCAATCCATCAGACTTGATCGGACACACTTTCACACACCTGTGGACAGAGGCAGGAGATGAAATTTGGTGGGAGGGCAAATTTGTAAAACAAGTAGAAAATACCGATGAGTTTGAAATTCACTATAAGCAGAGTACCACGGAATCATACATAACAGTGTTTCTTGAACTATCTGAGATCATCGCAGACATGAGGAGTGGGGATCTCAAGTTTCTCTAGTCTAAGAAAGGTCAATATTGAGGTAAACAAATTTTATTTTACTAGAATTAATAGTACATGTAGCAGCTCCACTTATTTCGAAGTAAGTTGCTCTTTATCTGAAATATTAAGTTTGGGCCATTTAAAAAATATGTGTTTTCTTTTTTGCATTGGAAATGTGTAAGTACTAGTTAATTTTTAAGCTTTTCATTCTCAATGACAATTTAAGAACTTAAAAATTACCATACAAGCAGGTACATACTTTACATGTACATGAACATGTAATCAACATCACAATGCAATCGATTGTAATTTTACTTACATTTGGACTTAATATGTTAAATAACCTAACCTTTGACCCTGAATACTGATAATGCCCTTTGACCCCAATTGTTGCTATTGACCTTTGACCTAAAATATTATCCAAAATGACCACACAATCAAGTACTGTAGGTGGAGGTCAACATCACTTGTTTATGCAATACTTTATTTTACTTATTTTATCGTGTACTTCACCCTATTCTCAGAATAATTTAGTCATATAAAATGTCTGACCTTTGACCTTTGACCTCAAATATTGCTGTTAACCTTTGACCTTAAATATTTTTATGGACCTTACATAGACTAATTCATGTTATTCTTTGTATTGACCCAAACAATGAACCGGTGATATAAACATACAGCGTAGTACTTATACTTAATGCAGTGTATCATTACATGTTGAGTTAGCACACATTGTGTACACAATGATCACAACATTGACTGCAATAAACCAGTGGGCTTCATGACTCGTACCTGAGCTGTATTGGTGACATCATTTTCGCCATAACTCTGCATAGCATTGGGGTAGATGGTTCATCTATGGCTTAAAATGTTACATGAGACCTGCTCTTTCAAATGAAATCAAACAGCACTTAAAATTACTTGTTTTGAAAATTCATACATATGCCTATTTATGTAATAAAAGAATAAAATAAAATAACACAAAAAGTTACACAAAAGACGTCAGGTTTTCCGTTTATTTTATTTAAAACATTTTAATCATCAGAAACTTATCAAATATAATATAACTAAGAAAAAACATTACATTCCTGGTGATGAAAGTTGCACAGTATTTGAAAAAAAATGGTGAAAAACGATCGCCCGATCGTGTTATTTTTTACGTTAATGGGGGCCGCCATCTTGGTTTTGGTTCGTGCGTTACTGGAGTAAACAAACACCACCGTGCGTTTGTTAATACTTTTTTATGCACGGTCTATGGGAGCGGAACAGCCGTGACTGGAAATGTGTCATTAGCTGTTTTCGTAGCGCAGCCCAAAACAGCTCTCTTGACATCATCATATGATTTTTGTCATGTCTTCACCTCGAAGTCGTAAATTGCTATCTGAACATGGAAGACTGCTATGAGGGGCACTTAAAGTTATAGGCCCGAAGTGATGTCAAAACCATGGCCAATATCCACGGCCTTTAACCAATTGCCAAATTAATTGTATTTTCTAATTAACCAAATTTATTGTATTTTTCTACAAAATTAATGAATCTATTCAATGCGTTTAACTAATCAAATGATAAATGCAAATTTTATTCATGTTTTTAATTTGTAAATAAAAGGATGATTTTCTTGAATAAACAAATCCATTTGGTCTTGGAAAGGCTTCTTTTTATAATCAGTTAACACATTGTACATGTTAATGACATGTTAACCAAAGTAGTTCTACATTCCAGTTAAAGCATATTACAAGCCATATCCAAAGTCTTAATCTGCTGTCATGATGTAACATGTACATGCACCCCATCCTCCACAGGGATTTTAAATCCGATTTTTGGTACATGACACATGGTTTTAAAAAGCTAGATTACACCCCATTTGGAACCACATAATATAATGTCATGAGATACCATGATAGGGATTTTTTTTGCATGCAATTATTGAGGGAGTGGAAAGGGGTAATTTTTTGGATCCTCCAGGTTCCCTCATTGGGCCTCCACGGATTTCCATGGTGAGGACAAAAAGTGAAATGAATGCTCCTACTAATCCCATAGGGATACGCTGGTTGATTAGGGAAAAATACTCCCATGGGGTCACAATGGGAACACCATGGTGATTGGTTGGGAAAGGAATAGTCCCATGTTCCCCCATGGGAACACCATGGTGATTGGTTGGGAAAGGAATGGTCCCGTGGGGTCCCCATGGGAACACCATGGTGATTGGTTGGGAAAGGAATGGTCCCGTGGGGTCCCCATTGGAACACCATGGTGATTGGTTGGGAAAGGAATGGTCCCGTGGGGTCCCCATTGGAACACCATGGTGATTGGGGGAACACCATGGTGATTGTATGGGAAAGGAATGGTCCCCATGGGAACAACATGGTGATTGGAAGGGTAAAAAATGCTCTCATGGGTTCCCCATGATATTATACCATGGTGATTGAATGGGGGAAAAAATCCCATGGGGTTCCCTCGTTGATTGAATGGGAAAGGAATGCTCCCATGTAATCCCATGGGGACGCCATGGAATCCCATGGGGACCAATAGCAAAGACCCATGGGAGGACATGGGGAAAACTTATTCCCCATGGAAAACTTATTCCCAAAGGAACCCCATGAGATCCCATGAGAATGCCATTTGTGTAAGGGTAGTGTAAGAGATCATACTTTTCCTAAAATAATCCGATATTTGTCTGTATTGGGCCATGTAAAATTAAACTTTTCTTGGAGGGGTCATATGGCGTTGAGCGACGGTGTCGAGCAGTACTCCGTAATGGCAATAATACAGGTAGAGCGCGCTGCAGCGGGGCGCCCGTGATTATTCATGGGAGAACCCGCGAAAAATTAACAGTATAACCTAGCTGCTTTGCGCGCCGCGGCACACACAAATAATAATCGGGGCTGGTTGGACTCGAGTTGATTGGGTCCCACAATGGTGACTTTCGTGGATTTGCCATAATATCTCGGCCAGAGTATGAGTTTTTATCTTCACAAAAATGAAATATTAAAGGTGGAGTTTGTGGAAACCGTCAAGCGAAATAAAACACCACAGAGGAGGAGAAAAGAACATTACCCTGCAGCTATTACAGGAAAGATATTTATTCGGTTTTTGGAATTGAGACATTGGACGACGAATTTGATTTGCACCCATCCAACCTTTGTACAACCTGTGCAAGAAAGACCAGACATAATCATGCTGGATCAAGACCATATATGTGAAATATTTATTATTTTGTTCATTGTTTTTTTTCGCAAATAAAAGCTTCACAGCCTTAAGGAGGTTGAATCGAGTTTTATTTTTACAACATTACGAAAAGTTAAAAATTTAAATATAATGAATGACAACCTCAAATCTGGTTGTCTGGTCTAAACATACACGAACTGGATGCAAGATAGGTGGAGAATCTCTAAATTTTAAAAAGGTGGCCGCCCAAACAAACGGAAACGTGACTGGCTTAATCGTTTTAAGAAGCAGGAGCAGCTCAATGACACTCCGTTCCAGATCTCGGTTGATTACATCTTCTCAGCTTTAACTTCATCGACAAGTGATGACCTAAGTGAAATTTGTCCAACCTTTGACATACTTGGAAAAGACGGTGAAGATTTTCTGTACATCTGTACTCTCTGTCAGTGCATTATTTCCCCCGACTTTGTTCAAACACCATGTCAACATTATTTTTGTGCCAAGTGTTTGTCTGACTTCTCCAAGTTTAACAACAGTGCAACAGTAAAATGTCCTATTTGTAAATTCACAGTCAGCTTCTCTGAGATTGCTGACAGTCCAAGGGTACTTGAAGTACAAGTGTCAAATCTAACTGTAATATGCGTCAAGTGCTTAAAGTCTGGCAAGCTGGAGAATAACTCCAATTTACTCTATTTACAAAATGACAAATAACTTCAAATGATGGTTTGAAAAAAAAACTTTCTGCAAAAATCCGGTAAAAAGAAGCTTTCGCATTTGTCGTTTCTCCTCGCCGTTCCGACGACGAACAAGGCCATGGCCATACGTGAGTTTTGTGTAAAAAGGGGATGGCCATTTTCATGAAATCCCCTCATTTACAACCATTTTTGTAAATATGAGGATTGGCATTTGCAATAATCCCCCCTTTTACAAAATTGTAAATGAGGGGATTGTGTAAATGGGGGGTTGCGCGTCCTCGTCCAAGAAATTTATAACTTTAACAATAAAGATGGCGGCGCGTCTGGACACACGTCACCGCTGTTTGCAGTGCGACAAGCGGTTGCGCGCACGCCCGTCATTTTTAGTTCTATCTAGCGCCCTCTCGTGGCTAGGTTTGGTTATAAGTAAACACGATCGCGCTTTGTTGTCGACCAGTCAACCGGACGATGACATTCGGCCTCGTATTTAAAGCAAGACGGTCTCATGAATATTCAACAAAGGTCATAGTTTGATAGAGTGTTTAACTGGGGAGACAACTGTGGTGTATTTACGTGGAGAAATACTTAAGTGTCAGAGTAGCCTAGCACACAATAGCTGCCATTTTGAGAAGTGGTTTATTCACATAACCTTTGACCTGTATACATACATGGACTGTGCACTATATATATATTCATGAGCCGTTCATAAAGTAGTGCCACAGTGATACATTACACTTCCTCCTCACTAATTATGAAGTGATGTAAATGTTCAGCAGTTCACTTTTAATTATTCATAAAGTTCTGGAAAATACACATGTAGTTTGTTGCACTCCTTATATCAGGATAGTAAGAATTCTTGTTTTGTTTTGCATGGCATTTCTTTTGTTTTTTTTTAACATAACACTGAACTAGAACTATCAACTCTAATTTGGAGTAAATATTTTTAAACAAACATGAGTAATAAATCAACTGTTTCACTCCACTTTGCTTTGTTTCTGTTCTTAAGACTAAAGGTTCAGTTTATCTGGAGGTTTGAGTTGACGTGATGGATAGCGATGTTCACGCACTGGGGACCTAACTGGCACTAGAGTTTTAGGGTTTTGTGTCTCTTCATCATAAGAGGGTTGCACGCCTGTTGATGGAGTTGTCGCTATCTCAGGTGCTCATTCTTGTGGTTGATCAATGTCAGGGGTAACACCTGTATCAGAATCCAAAATCTGGTCGATATGTCTGCACCAAATCATATCTGGCCCTACGCGCACTTCATACGACAGGGGACCGTTTCGAGAGTGCACAACACCAAGAATCCACTTTTCTCTGCCTCGATAATCGCGAACTGAGACTGTCTGTCCAACCTGAAGCTCTCGTGTTGTACTAGCGGATCTATGTGCAGCTGTCTGGTCCGTTTGTTTGTCACTAACACGGCGGCGAATATCCGGTTTCAAAATATCCAAGCGAGATCTAAGCTGTCGCTTCATGAATAGCATAGCAGGCGATTGTCCTGTTGTACTGTGAGGTGCACTTCTGTAAGCAAGAAGAAAGTTAGCGAGTTTTGCTGATGTTGATCCTTTCTCCCCCGCCATAGATTTTAGAGCTTGTTTAAAAGTCTGTACAAATCGTTCAGCCAGCCCATTGGTTGCTGGATGGTACGGAGCAGATCGGATGTGTTTGATACCATTGCTCTTGAGGAAAATTTGGAATTCCTCAGACGTGAACTGGGGCCCATTATCGCTAACAAGCTGTTGGGGAGCTCCACTGCGTGAGAAAATGTCACGAAGAAAATCAATGGTCTGAGTTGTGTTCGATGATTTGGTACACACAACCTCTGGCCATTTTTAGTGTGCATCCACGACCACTAGGTACATTTGTCCAAGGAACGGTCCGGCATAATCAATATGGATGCATTGCCATGGGGTCGTTGGCCATTCCCATGTATGGAGTGGTGCTGAAGTTGGATTACGCTGAACTCTTTGGCATCCAGAGCATCCTTTGGCAATTTGTTTAATATCATGATCAATCCCAGGCCACCAAGCATAGCCTCGTGCGAGTGTTTTCATTTTCACAACATCGAGGTGCCCTGAATGTAACTCATCAAGGACTTTCTTGCGGAGCTTGGACGGAATTACGACGCGTAGTCCCCACATAAGGCATCCCTCATGTACAGAGAGTTCATTTCTGCGTGTATGAAATGGTGCAAGGACGGAGTCGTGAGTGTTAGGCCACCCTTTCATGGTATACTCACGAGCCTGGGCGACTGTCAAATCATATGCTGTCTCCCGAGCTACTTGTGAAGATGTCACTGGCAAAATTTTGAGTTGTGAGACATAGAGAAGATTTTTTGGGTCACTGTACTCATGAGTGACCTCTGGCAATGGCAATCTCGACAGTCCATCGGCATTACAATGCTTCGCTGTATTTTTGTATTCAATGTCATAGTCATGACTCCAAAGAAATATCGCGTATCTCACCAATCGTGACGCGGAAGTCGCAGGAATGCTCTTAGCAGGGTTGAATATGGATGTGAGCGGTTGATGGTCTGTAACCAGGATGAATTTCCTTCCATAGAGATAGTTATGGAATTTTTTAACACCCCACATCAGTGCTAAGGCTTCCTTATCAATCTGTGAATAGTTACGTTCTGCCGAAGATAGTGAGCGTGATGCGTATGCGATTGGCCGCTCAGATCCATCTTGCATAACGTGAGACATCACAGCACCCAATCCATATGGTGAGGCATCACAAGCTAACTTCACCTGTAGATCTGGGTTGTAATGTGTCAAAACTTCCTTAGAAGTGATCAGAGTTTTGGCCTTGTTGAATGCATTTTCACAGTCTGCAGTCCAAACCCATGGTTTATTCTTCTCAAGCAGTCTGTTGAGTGGGTGCAGTATAGTGGCAAAATTCGGTAGAAAGCGGTGGTAGTAATTGATGAGCCCAAGGAATGAGCGCTTTTGGCTGACATTGGTTGGTTGTGGGGCATTGTTCACTGCATTGACTTTGTCCTGAGTCTTATGTAGTCCCTCAGCATCAATCTCATGCCCACAGAAGACAACGCATTTCTTGAAGAACTCACACTTTGACTTGTTGAGCTTTAATCCGCGGTCATCAAGAACATTGAGGACTCACTCGAGGTTGTGAAGATGCTCTCTATCATCACGACCTGTCACAATCATGTCGTCAAGTATGCACTGCACACCTGGAATTCCTTGGAGGATTTGCTCCATAGTACGCTGCCATATGGCTGGGCGGATGCTACTCCAAATGCAAGGCGATGCATCTGAAAAAGTCCCTTGTGTGTGTTGAGTGTCAACAATTTACTTGACTCATCCTCCATAACCATGTGTAGATATGCTTGAGTCAAATCAAGCTTGCTAAATCTTTGTCCACCTGCGAGTGTTGCAAATACATCTTCAATTTTAGGCAAGGGGTAATGGTCAATCTTTAAGTTCGCATTGACTGTAACCTTGAAATCACCGCAAATTCGAACTCCGCCGTTTTTCTTTGGAACTGGTACGATAGGCGTTGCCCATTGACTTGTGGCAACTGGAGTTATTATATGTTCACGTTCCAGTCTTTCTAGTTCCATCTCAACTTTAGGTCGCAGTGCATATGGCACTTGTCTTGCTTTGAGAAATACGGGGGACGAATTGTCTTTGAGCGTTAGTTTCCCTTTAAAGCCTTGTAACTCACCAACTTTATCACTGAATAGCTTCTCATGTTTCTTGAGCAGCGAGTTGAGGTGAGTGTCTCTCATATCCATGGAGGAGGTTCTCATGGCTAAAATACTTGGCCAGTCCAATTTTACTGTAGCGAGCCAATCACGACCGAAGAGGGGAGGACCACCTCCTTCGACAACGTACAGTTTCTGTGTACAACTCTGTTCTTTGTACTGGACATGTACTGTCAGCAATCCTGCAGGGGAAACTCTTTCTCCTGTATATGTTTGCAACTTTACTTTTGATGGTTGCAGAGTTACTGTCGGTAAGAGTTTTCGATAGTCAGCCATTGAAATGATCGAAATGGCAGATCCTGTATCAACTTCCATGGTGATCGGGATTGTTGACTTTCGGTGTGACCCATATCGCTGTGCTCATGTCACACCGAGAATTTACATTGTTGATATTGACTCTTCCGATAAAAATTTCATCATCCTCCCGTTCATCATTTGGAATGTTCTCCATGACTTTTGTTGACTGCGCCTTCTCCTGGTAAGTATGCTTATGTCTGTTTGGATTAGGTTTGAACGTTTTGTTCGAAGGGGTCTGTGGTGGCTTTGAACGACATGCAGGTGCAATGTGGCCTGGTTTCCCACAGGAATGGCAAGTTGCGTCTTTAAATCGACACTGATCTGGGCTGTGATTTGACCTTCCACAGCGGTAGCATGAAGTTGAAGATTGGGAGTGTGATTTCACATTAAATTTGTGAACAGTAGAATCAGGTTTTAACTGCTGACGAAGCTCAACTGCATCCTTAGCAGCTGTTTCCATTGCAGTGGCCATTTCCAAGGCTTTGTTTAGTGTTAGTTTTGCCTCAGCGAGCAGTCGCTTCTGGATACTTCCTGCCCGTAACCCACACACAAATCGGTCACGGAGGGCATCATTCAAATAGTCACCAAAATTGCAATGTTCAGCAAACCGTCGGAGTTGAGCGAGGTAAGTACTGACGCTCTCACCCTCAAGTTGTTCTCGCTTGTGGAAACGAAAACGTTCAGCGATGACAAGTGGCTTGGGTGACAAGTGTTGTGATAAAATTTCAACTAACTCCTTGTATGTCTTTGTGGATGGCTTGTTTGGCGTAGTTAAATTTTTCAAGAGCCCATACGTCTTTGGTCCAATAAGGCTGATAAGTGCAGGCACTTTCTTGGCTGCTGGGATTGAGTTCACATCAAAATATTGTTCAAGCCTTTCAATATATGTAGGCCAGTCTTCCTCTGTCCCATCAAAGGGATCAATTCTGCCAATCATTGATGAAGCCATGATCTAGAATGGTAGCTGAAGTTCACAGAATTACATGTAACAGCAATCGGCAATGCGTACGCCACACGAGTAGAGATGAACTGTCAGATTCAGTCTATGTGTATATGTACATACCCTCACTGGTGTTGTAAAACGGATCCAGATTCACTCCAAATTTCCACATTTTATGCAGCTACCCTGGCGAATTTGTACATTAAATTTGTACTCTTAAGATCACAATACTTAGATCTTTAACATAGCAGGCTAATAATCCCATCCTCGTCGCCAATTTTGGTGTATTTACGTGGAGAAATAACTTAAGTGTCAGAGTAGCCATTTTGAGAAGTGGTTTATTCACATAACCTTTGACCTGTATACATACATGGACTGTGCACTATATATATATTCATGGGCCGTTCATAAAGTAGTGCCACAGTGATACATTACAACAATGACACCAGGCATGGCATCATTTGACGGTGTCCGGGGTACACAGCTGATCTTGAAACTACACCAAAAATATGTCACGATCCGCGAGCTTTTGATGCATCGAGGAACAAGGTAATTATTGGTATATTTGTTGGCGTTTTTAAGGGTCGATAATGAGTTTTCCTGGTGAAATAATCAGTTCTGGAGGGAAGACTGACTCATTGTGAACACGTACATGATAGTTAGCACTGAGCAAACCTCAATGGAGCCTCGTGGGCAGCCATTTAGAAAAGGGATTTGTACACGACCGTGGTCGCGTTTTCACTGTTGTTGATGACTTTTCTATTTAAGACACAGTGTATGTGGGTTACAAACGTGTAATGTTGGTCCTACGCTTGACTTGTGAAACGCTTGAAATGTTTTGAACTATTTGGGGTTCTATTATTGATTGTTAATAATTTCTCCAACAGACATATTTACTACTATAATTTGAGTATAATAATAGCTTTCCCCCACAGAAATATAATCAACAATTTTTTAGTTCACCTTATTATATCATAAATTATCCTAAAGCCACGAGTATAAAAACAGTTCAATATACACAAGCATTTAAATAACAAACCACACCATCTGATGATGAGTATGTGTATAAATTCATGTCAACTCAAGTCACAATGTTCTGACGAAATATAGATACTATAAAGTACATTCAGACTTGCCTACTTTTCACAGATATTTTATTTCCTTGGATTTTGTTGAGGTATTTATTTAAAGCTATGTACCTTCTTGATTTCAGGTTGTGAGCGGCGCTTGCGTGGATGTGACTTGGGACGTAGACTTGTTATGGATGGGGTTGACGCACAGGTGATGTTCAGGCATATGACGCAGAGGAGTTTGTGAAGGTTGGGATTCAATTAAATTTTTGGCACCATTGAATCGTCTGTTTAGAATGTTGACTGCAGCAGGCATACCCCCCCCCTCTTCACCAAGCAGCCCCAAACCATGCTTCGTGCGGTTCTTAACCAGCTACTCATCTTACACATTGTGCATTTAACCCTTAAATTTTGTAGCACATGCATGAAGTATTGTTATGGGGGTTAATTTCTTTCAGACTGAAATTGCTTTGGCATACAGTGCATTTAATAGTGCAAGATGATGTCGAGACAAAAATACTCTGCAGGCACGATAAGCAAAAAACGTTTTCACAAGGAGCCTCGACTGGTCTGGATTACAAATTATTCTCCATTTGCTAACAAACAGTGCGTCATCAGTAAAGAAGTTCAGATTGGGGTATGGAGAGGTTATCTCAGAAAATTCATGAAACCTAGCCAACACCTCTTCTTTGTTTTTCTCTTCCGTCTCTTCTAGATAGCTCATCCAGTCTCCGGTATTTTGTGTTGGCTGGCCGACCACCTCTGTTATACACCACTCCATTGCAAACACTGCATTCACTTTTGACTGGATGAACACTCCAGTCATTGGGCACGACCCATGATGTAGGTAGAAATAAATTAGACGGACAAAGGTGGCAGATAAAAAGGGGATGGCATAGACTTTCATCTCTAGTTACGTCAATTGAATTGAATTGAATTGGTACTTCAAGTTAATTTTATCTGCATATCGTGAACAGGGGACACTATTGGTAATTACTCAAAATAATTAATAGCACAAAACCTTACTAGGTAATGCATGAAACCTTTCTTGATTACGAGTAATGGGGAGAGGTTGGATGGTAGTATAACACAGTGTGAGAAACGGCTCTCTCAGAAGTGGAGTAGTTTTCGAGAAAGACGTAATTTTCCATGAATTTGATTTAGAGACTTTAGATTTAGAACTTGAGGTCTCGAAATCAAGTATCTGAACACACAACTTTGTGTGACAATTGTGTTTTTTCTATTATTATTATCTCGCAACTTCGACGAACGATTGAGCTCAAATTTTCACATGTTTGTTATTTTCTGATATAATGAGATACACCAAGTGAGAAGACTGGTCTTTGACAATTACCAAGAGTGTCCACTATCTCTGAATGTTTCCCGGTTGCCACAAACTCTGCATAATTGTTTTTCTAATTGTTGATGTGATCTTCAATTGTTGAGATTCAGGGCTTATGGAGATTTGATCTGACAATATTTTGGTAAAATGTGAACAGTTAGTATTCAAAGAATTGTTTTTAAAATTATCTTAAACACGTTTAATTTATAACGCCAGTTTATAGTATCTGATGACTTGTTTGCCCTCAAAATAGTAAAATAGTTAACGTATGGTCTTTCTTGTCTTGGTGTTTAAAAAATATGTAACAAACTTTCAGTAGAGTTTGGTTTTTGAGTGAATAAATTGTGCATTTTGTCTGCCATAACTTATTTAAAATTTTGTAATTTTTCTAACTGATGTGTTGCTTTGCAAATAAAGATACACTACATTGTAACTTGAACATCCAGTTGACTCTTTTAAACATACCTAGTTTGTAGGTGTACTAGAAAAAAACACCAACAATTTATTTCAGGAATTTTCTCTCTTCCCCATCCTGCCCCTATGTTTAAGAAAAACTTATTAGGCCTACAGTACCAACAGTGTTTTATCTGATGACTTGTTGAAGTTTAATGTGAATTTGAATATTAGAAACAACCATCCGAATCCTGGCGAACATGGTCCAAATCTAATATAAACCAGCTGACCCCAATTTTATATTTAAAGAAATCAAAATTTTCCCCTGAAAGTCGGAACGAACGCACAGTGAGCAGTTTTGTACACACAAACGGTACATGTCGTAGGGCCTGGAGATTGTGTACAAATGTATGGGCAACGCGCAACGGAATACCTAGAAATCTTGTTTGCCGTGGTAAAACCCGAGGGGGAATCCCACCATTTTAAGACAAAGCACGGGGTTTGCTCATATAAAAAGTTAGTTTGGTGAAGGAAGGTTTAATTTCTTGTATGTTACTTTCCACGTATTAAGGAAAACTCATCTTCATGAAGAAAATCCACCTCCAAATCTGTAAATTTTCAGACTGCGCACGTCTCGTTTGGACACAAACTTCGGCACAGATTTCCCCGAATTTCGCGGGGTTCCGTCATATCTGATGTTTCTTTACTACATAATATGCAGAGGATATTATTTCTTCATGATCCTATTGGTTAATTTCGTCTTTAGTATGAATATTCAGTATGTAAAGGGCGTTTTTGATCAATGAAGTAAAGGCGAAAATACGCTGGAGGTCACGCTTAATGAATATGCATTTTCCAATGACCTCGCAGAATTCTCGCGCATGCGCGCAAACCGTATGTCGCTCACAGGGCCTTTTATACAGCGGTGAACAATGATTGATGGACTTGGCTTAAGCTTAAAGTGGGGCGTGAGTTGGAAACTAGTCTAGAAACTCCAGGAAGGGTGATATTATTTAAAATACAGTTTATAGCACAACCATTATATTTAACAACTTTTGTGAAATATAAGTATAAGTAATATTCCTCAACAAATTGTGGTCTTAAGCCCATGTCATACAGGATAACATCATTTTTTCACCCCGAAATTTTGGTCAGCGGTAGCCATCTTTTCTGTCGCAAAGTGAGATTCTGTATGCAACAAAATGACAGAAACAACCATAATAGTCTGGTCATTCGACAGAGAAATCGTCTTGATTGACTTCTACAGGGGTATGTATTAATTTCAGTATGTTGAAAGCCTAGATTACAAGTGTTGTTTACACAACCGTGTTTGTGATTGTGATCTGTGGTCATGATCGTGATATGTTTACACATCATGTTGCATCTATTTCGTGATAAATATGAACTCTTGGCCTAAAACTGAAAATTAATAGTAAAAAGACCATTGGATATTCACTTATCTAAACACCAATGCATTAATATTAATAACACGAGGGTAAGTAAGCCTCTAAATTATTTCATGACATTTAGTTGCGACTATTCACTTATAGGACGATGTACTTGTGAGTTTTTTCTTGTGCTACGCCGTGTACATGTACTATGTGTAGTGATAAATAGGGCTACATGAAGTACTTGTACACGGACGGACGGACGCTGTTGTATTGTACATTGCCAAGTATTAAAAAAAATTGTTAACCAGTTGAACTGCATGGTGTTTTGTTTAATCTTTCTTGACTAATGTTATTCTGTCTACCATCATGTTGTTCACATTGTTGTCTACCACTTGAAGCACTGAGGAACACGAATAAAAACTCAGGAAGGAACTAAATGTACATCAATATTTGTTTGTATGTAACTTACAGTCTCAAACTTCAACATTATACATTAGCTGCTATCAATCTGCTTTTACAAGCTGCATTACATGGGTATATGTTACATTCAAGGCATACCTGGTCGACTGAAAAGAATGAAAATGTCCCATACTGAAACAGGAAACTTTTAGAAAGATTATTACATCGTTACATATGGTGCTAAAAGTGAAGCTGTAATGTATAAAATAAGACAAAAACACTTGAAAACAAAACAATTGAGAGTTAACCCTCAAACAGGTAAACAAATATTCCAATGGTAATTTCACAGCAAAGAACATTTTTTTCCACCTGTGGCATCATAGAAAAAAACCGTTCTGTTTATTTTGTACAATTATTAAACAAATATGAATGATTAACAGATTATACTTAAGAATATGCAAAACATAACCTCCCCAGAGTAAGTAACCCAAAACTTTCATGTGAAGTGTCATATCTTTATTTGATCACGATAGTAAATGATGCCAAAGAAAGGTTTAAAACCTTAGAACCACGTTCCGGGATGTGAAAAGAACGGACCAAAAAAAAAACTCTGGCAGCGGTACAGACGATCTGTACCAGAGTCGCTGGGGCCATTTCGGGAGGATAGCCTTCCTAAAGGACTCGTTCAAAGCTGGGAAAAGCCACGATATACTGCAGGTAAAAATCTAACACAATTCAAAAGGAGATGGGTAGCACATTTTGTTTTGAAAATTTTAATATTATTGTGGCTTTTGATAAAGTTAATATAACTGTAGGGCCTACACCGCAGCTGACACAACAGAAAACAATGCAGACGAGATACGTCTGATGATGATAATATGACAACGAATACGGTAAGTGATTGCGTTATCCGCGTTTTCAAATTTTTTGTGCATCGTTTGATTGGCTGATTTGCGGGCAATTTGATTGCGCGCGCATTGCTTCAAAATTGCTGCGTGTGTCATCAAAGTTGCGTCAACAAAAGTTGCCTTGACGTTGCCAGAAAAAAAATTCCGTAAATTTCCCCGTGTGACAAGGGCTTTACATTACATGTAGATGAACTCTTGTATTTTAATTTTAAACCATGCATTGAACATTTGTACAGAGGGTAACCAAATTTGTTGACATCTGTGACACCTATGTGTGACCAATCCAGTCAGTCATCTCAACAAACAACCCTCAACAACCCTCAACAGTGGTGTGCTTGATACCGACACATCAATAGCCATGATGCGGGACTTCCAACTGGCATGGGAGCAAACTCGCAAAAAACGAAGGTACGCCTAACCTATATTGCGGAGGGCTGTGCACTCAAGCATTCAAGTGTAGTTCCTTATAGTAATATCTGTATTGGTTTGGATCTGAAAATAAATAACGAATATACCTCAACTGTGCAATCAATGATAGTTATTTGGGGAATGTAGGAGTCACCTTCTCAATGAGAAAGCACAGCATTGAAGGCAGTCTATTTCCCCTTGTCTTAAATTCTACTAGTGCAAATGGTAAAAATGGTTTGGAGACGAAGAAATAGCATGTGTAGTAGTTAAGAACCTACTTAGTTAAGATATTTGGAGAGACAGGAAAAGTTTTACACGCTGTAATTGCACACAACAATAACTGAATAAAATAAATACATTAAACATTTAAAATCACATATGTTTATGCATTTGTTATATACTTTAAAGGAACGGCTCCCTCACTTGGCAGGAAGAAATAATCCCCAATGACCAAATATGGATCGAAATAGTGAACACCCACAACCCTAACCCCTCTGCAAAACACAATCGTGTTTGCGTGTTTTGAAGCTGCAGACTCCAAGGCTAACTTGCAACGAGTGCTTTCAGCTGTAATTGCTCAAGTCTCCAATCTAGGTAAGCAGACATGGAGGTAAATAATAATCTAAATAAAAAGCGAATTTTTATACGGTGTTATTGGTTTCAGTTAAGGACAATGCGTCTGTTTTTCTTTGGCGACTTTGTTAATATAATATCGAAGTCTTATATAGTGCACGTATCTACCAAACAAGGTACTCAAGGCGCTGAGTATATACAAATATGAGCTCATATCGAATCTGCAGGTTAGAAACAATTTTCTGTTTACTTTGTACACTAATTGTTGATTTCCTTTTACAGCGCATAGGGACCTCACGGTGATATGCGCTATATAAGAATGGTTTTATTATTATATTATTATTATCACAACCATAAAATCCAAACTGACATATATTCTTGTGTAGAGGTGCATTATGAATAACTACGACTGTTGCCAATTGCGGCTGGAATCAGCATTCTAGTAAAAATTGTGCTCAAGCTGTTTTTTCTTGTGTAGAGGTGCATTATAAATAACTACGACTGTTGCCAATTGCGGATGGATTCAGCGTTCTAGTAAAAATTGTGCTTAAAGCCATTGGACCCTTTCGGTAAACAGTATTGTCCATGCCCACACTTCGTGTATCACAACTTCTATATAAAATAACAAACCTGTGAATATTTGGGCTTAATCGGTCGTCGGAGTCAAAAGAAAATAACGGAAAAAACCACCCTTGTATTCGCGCGTTTCGCCGTGTCATGACATGTGTTTAAAATAAATCCGTAATTCTCGTTAACGAGAATTGATATTGTTTTACTGTTTTCTCAAAAAGTAAAGCATTTCATGGAATAATATTTCAAGAGAAGTATTTCACCACTACCTTCTGTAAACCCTGTAAGTTATTTGTAAATCTGAACTTTTTTTTTGTCTGTACCGAAAGGGTCCAATGGCTTTAAGCTGTTTTTTCATCACTGGAACTTTCACATGTGGCTCTTTCTTTATCGCTTTTGATAAATTGGCCTGTTAATCAGTATTCTTTAAAAACATATATATATGTGACCCACTCTGTGAAAATGAGTCACATGTCGCCCAATGCAATATTAAGTTATGGACAGTTTACGAGTGCAGAACACAGAGGAGGAGCTTTCATCCGATAATTTTGATCAACAGGTTCACACACTGTATAAATTGCCAAGTAAAAAAAAAAAAAAAATCATGTTCCATCACCAGGTACAGACTCTAATTTTGAGTGCTGCTTTTGATTTATTTTGGAATGGATGACCGGGAGGTGAAACGACTCGTCATGGATTAGCGGAATCCCCTGATCAGCAGCAAGATCTTCATGCTATGATTGGTCAACTTATTGACAGTTTTGTCATCTGCTTAGTACCATTGTCCGCAGAAAAGAAACGTCTGACATGCCCACAATGTGTGAAGACATACAAGCAAATGTCTACACTGAAGCAGCACTTCAGTAAAAAAGCACAAGGGTATTTCTTTTATGACTGGTAAGGAGCAAGGTCCTGTGAAGGACACGATGAAAAACGACTGCTGCGTTGCCTTTGGTTTCTGTCTGCTGACAGGTGACTTTCGGGAGACCAGAAAGTATGAAGATGGAGGACACATCATGCTTCTCGACAAACTTCTTTAGATGCATTTTTAAGTTTATGAATTTGAAGGGGCTGCCTGACACTAACATAGAAATGGTTAGGGCCATTGAGCACAGAAACAAGTTGTTTCAACAAGAGTGCCGATCATTCCATGGGAAAGTAACACACAAGTCAGTGGCCAGGGTTGGACATGCTACTGATGCACTGAATGAGGTTTTACACAATGCAAACAGAGTTGCAAAAGTCCAGAAAGCATCCGGATTACACTAGGAAACACACAAAGATTAAAGCTGAACAGGATGTTTTGGCTTTGATGCGACTCATGCACAGAGAGGAAATTTTCAAACTAAAGCAGGGAAGAAGACTTCATGCCTTTCCAGACTTTCCCTTTAACCCTATAGCCCAACTTGATCAGAAGGAAGTCCATGTCTGGATGACCAAGACACAGTGAAGTTGTTTACGACCCCATCATCCAGGTTGTAACAATGACATGTTCTGGAAAACCATCATTATTTATCCAAACATACCTTTAAAATTAGTTTCTGAAAAAGTACAATTATACTATTTATCAACGCAGCGGAAATCTTAAAAACAGTGAGTCAAATATCAGGTAATGGAAGCACAAATCTTTCCTGACAACTATTTCCTTTAAGAATACTGCCTACGTCAAAAATCAAACAAGTAATCTTTTTTCAAGAGATTAGTGTGCCCATAACGTGTTGTCTTAATAGTGTCCCAGATATTACAAGATATTATTTTTTTTCACTTGGTGCATCCCAACATATTCACAGAAAAACAAACTTGTGAAAATTTGGGCTCAACTGGTCATCAAATGCGCCAGATAATAATGAAAGATAAAACCCTTGTTGCATTCCTTATGTTCTTTGTGTGCTTTCAGAGGGAGATATTTCTCACAATGTTTTATACTATCAACAACTCTACATTGCTTGTTGTTACCAAGTAGGTTTTCATGTTTACAATTATTTTCTGTAATTACCATTAGACTCCAGTGCCAACAAACCTTTACAAAAACGTATGAAATAACTACATGTATATAGGCTCAAAACACAACTTGGAAACGAAAAAAGTTACATTATCGATATAAAACAGAGTCAATAGTAGAATAAACTTGAAGCTGACAAATCTTAGATCATCATTTTAAGAAGTTGAAGAAGTATGTACATGAATTGAGGATAATAAAAGCTTGTGATGTGACAACATATGTGGAGTGTTTCCCTTGTACTGCCACCTACAAGGTACAAAAATTATGCGGGAACTGTTTATAACAAAAACATCTTTACAGGGGTGCAAAGGAGCTTTAAAGAGTTCAGTGAAAAATAAAAATACATTAAATTTTGACATTTTTGGCACTTTTTGACATCAATATGACCTTACACGAAAGTGGTATTTGAGAATTTTTTCTCGAAGGACTGCCTGGGTACATTAACCTTTAAAAACAAATTGTTTGAAACACATAAATGCTCCATTGGGTGCAAAAAAAGCTGGTACACTAAAAATGTACTTTAAGATAATCATACTTTTACGTTTTGCTTTGCTATACGTTTGTGAACAAGGTCAATGTTTAATTGTTAATTACATACGTTTGGCATATCAACATTAACTTAAAAATACATTTTATGGATAGATCTATCGCTTGGGGTCAAATCTTGTGAAAATTTCAAAAATGCAAATTTTTGGCCTAATTTGAAATTTTGACCTTAAAATGAGTCGTTAAGACCCAACATGAAGGTGGTATTAGAATTATTTCTTTTCTCAAAAACTGCCTGGGTATATTAACCTTTCAAAAAAAGTTGTTTGAAACCAATATATGCACCGATGAGGATGGGGAGTGCAAAAACAATTGGTGTACTCAAAATGTACCCTTTTCAAGATAATCACACTTTTACACTTCGTTTTGCTATACATTTGTGCACAAGGTCAAAGTTTATACGTTAATTACATAGATTTGTAGTATCAACATAAAGTTAAAAATACATTTTATGGATAGATCTATCAAATGTGAATACATTTGACACAAATTTTGAAAATATTGATTTTTGACCTTTTTACCCTAAAATGACCTTAAAATTCAAAATCAAGCTGGGCGTCCACCCTAATCGTCTTCCCGAACCCATGATCCATACATCTAGCATGGATGCCAGCCGTTAACAAACTAGCTGTGTTTTTTTTTCTAGAGCACTTTTTAAAGTTTGGCTGGTCTACTAAAAAGTGTATCTGACAACAATACTCAGATTTACTGTTATAATTTCTAGTTCTACACTAACTTGCAATTGTGTAATGAAGTTTGAATCTTCAAGTTTGAAAACAAAAGTTGGTAATGGTATGGTTTGGCCTGACTTAGTGATGGTATATATAATGAGTGTTTGTTATAATAATTTTCTAAATTTTACCATAAGTAGAGAGTGCCAAATGGGTGCTGTATTTACTCCATTTTTACTATAGCTAACAACAGTTCAGGATAAAAAATAGGAATGCAGCACCCCGGTTTCTGGATTGAAATACATGTTCATAAAATAAACTTTTTCCGTTCTCACTAAGTGCTTATAGTTCTTATAATGTTCTGCTATTTGTCAAAGTGTATACTGTTTATTTGTGTATTGCAATGTAAATGTAAACCCAACTTCAAAACAAATTTACTAGTTTTTACTTCCTATATTTCGAGTCACAGAGCAGCCATGCTTTCTTTATGATTAGGCCACACGTCCATGTACACTTTACGTATCAACAAAACGTGTCATACACGCGAGTACATGGCCGCCCATCTCCATTAGTTCAACGCGTGGCCCATATACAAAACACGTTTATGGAAAACGTATTGTATGTACGTGTGTACACGTGTGTGTACACGTCCGAAAAACTGGAAAAATTTGTCAAACTGTGTCTCAAAATTAGGATAAAAACCGAGCTGCCCTTACGTTTGTACACCCACGATCTTCTGCAAAATGCACACTTCTTCCGTGAATGGCTCACGTTTCTAAAATGTAAAGTTAAATTTTGGGTCTGATTTGCCGTTTTTTTTGTGACATTGTGGTGACCGCTTGTTTATCTTGTATGCAAATCAGGCCATTACTTCCGTGGTGGACACATATACATTGCGCCACGCAAGAGGAGCGGGGTTTAAATGACGAAAGTCTTCCGCAAGAGGGCGGTATCTTATTTTATGTATGATACGGCCGGCCGTGGAGTGCTGCTTAGTTATTCAAGATGCTGCCAGAGACGTCTACATAGATAGAGTAGACAAAGCCAAACACAAAGGTGGTGCAATCTGTCTCTTAGTGTGCAACAGGAGTCCATTCATCAGAGCTGCAGACTCTTCGCAATACTTTGAACAAGTATTTGAAGGCTTCAAAATCAGCCAGACACAAATTGAAAGAACTCCTGAAGAAATGGAAAGAGTCACACACAGATAAAATAATATCCATTATGGATAACCACACTGTGCAAGGAAACAAATATTACTTTGCTGTTTCAAACCAGACTGGGCCCACCCAGTTGGCCAGAGAAGATCCGGAGATGACCCATCAAGTGTTCTATGGTATCCATGAGGACCGTCTGTATTATTCTTTCCTTGGCGTGTTCCTGATCAAGAAAGACTACCCCAAGATTGCTTAAAGGAACACATTGCCTTGGATCGGTCGAGTTGGTCTTTTAAAAGCGTTTGTTATAATGTACATATGGGTAGAAAGATGCTGAAAAAGTAGAATACAATGATCCACACAAACATGCCTCGAAATTGCA
Organism: Asterias amurensis; assembly: GCF_032118995.1. Lineage (NCBI taxonomy): Eukaryota > Metazoa > Echinodermata > Asteroidea > Forcipulatida > Asteriidae > Asterias > Asterias amurensis. Next base: position 9,864,981 of record NC_092657.1, on the reverse strand, counting down.
CGGGTTTCCTTTTACCTCGTCGACTAACATGGTCGGCCATTTATGGGAGTCAACTTTTTGACCCCCATAAATGGCCGACCGTGTTAGTTCGCACAGTATAAACAAAACCACGCAATTTCGAGGCAAACTTGTGTGGATTATTGTACTCTACTTTTAAATATTCTTTCTAACCATGTGCATTTTATAACAAACGGTTACAAACGCTTTCATAGACCAACTCGTCCGATCCAAGGCAATGTGTTCCTTTAATGTGTCAGCCAACTTGCACTGGCCATTTTATGGATTTGCTCAAATTACTTCATAATTTTCAGGATGGCATGATAATTTTCAGGATGGCATGTAAGTCAACCTAACGAGTACATTCCAAGTAAATACCTGGCGAAGGTGTTTGAGGAGAAGAGAAGAGTTCCTAAGTAAACAGATGGTCTCCACTCACTAAGTCACCTCTGCCAAGTGGCAAAAAATTGAAAAAGAGGAGCCGAACAAGCTGTAGCTTACCAGGGTAGCCAAGAGGAATGAAACTCTCAAATGATTTGTTCATAAGCATATAGTTGTGAAAAAAAGGCCCACGACAGGGCTGTGGACTTTTTCCATGATGGATCTTTTCTAGAAATCTGATCATCTAGGGTGTAATGCTTGTAGATTTTAACGAGTGTTACATGTCAACAATTTTGTGTAGTTATTAAGTATACAATTAACAACTGCAAAAAAATACAAATTTTGGATTCTGATGCAAAAAAAAATAATGTATAATGTTTTTTTTTGATAGGTGTAGCAATCAAATTTACAATCGGGATTGTAAATGTAGATTGCTGTGCTTTTTGTAATTTTTACAAGTTTGGTTGCAAAAGGGGAGGGCATCTATTAGAGACAAAACGGTATGAAAATGTAAGTTGTGTAACAGCATCTGTTTAGATAGTGTGTTCATAAAAGTAGTGTTTTAGTATTGGAAAAATGTGCTTTCCTACCTAGTGTGTTCCTTAAAACATGTGCTTTCATTTGGTGCTTTCATATTTCTTTCATGTTTTTAAATGCCGAATAGGGTCACAGGGTTACACCATAAGATATCTGGGGAAATGGAAGTTTTTAAGAGTCAGTTCAGGTAAATAGTTGACATACTTGCTCACGGTCAAAAAATGAATTTTTTTTATACTTTGTTGGTGGAAGGGCCTTGGGGTGCAAGTAAATAAAATTGCATTTTCAATTCTATATATAGCCCGTTGCCATGGTTACGGCTCATTTTGTTTTTTGGCCATTTTAGGCCGATTTTGGGGTCTGAAAAACTGGTTTTTAGCTCATATTTACAACTCCACCCAACCAAAATGCAACATTATTTCAAAAAACCTTTTATATCACTACAAAGTATCATCCTTGGCCTTCCTTGAGATAAAAAATTATTGCTTTAAATATCACCCTTGTGCTATTTTTGCATTATGCATTACAGTATGTTTTTAGAACTTGCAAAATCAGTATTTTTACCCTATTTTTGGACCCCAAAATGTCAACTTGCCAGGGGTCTCAGAAAATTTCCCTTTCGGCTGTGATTAGGGCCAACAGTGGTCTTTCCATATCTGGTGTCAAAAACTTGGGCAATTGTATCCTGTTGTGACAGTACTGCCTCAAAACTAGACTTTTTTCCCCAAAACATGAAAAATGCCTTTTTAAGGGTCTTTTCACATAATATCGAAATACGTGTCCACGGTAAAAAAAAAAAAAGAATATTTTTCATTTTTTTGTGGATAGTAGGATGGTAGGGACTTGGGGTCCAAATAAACAACATTTACATTTCAAATCATAATATAACACGTTGCCATGGTAACAGTTCATGTGTGTTTAGGCCACTTTAGGCTGATCTTGGGGAATGAAAAACTGTTTTTTTAAGTTAATATTTACAACTCCTCCCCACCAAAAAACAAAATTATTTCATAAAACCTTTTACATCACTACAAAGTATCATCCTTGGCTTTACTTGAGACAAAAAAAATATTGCTATAAATTTCACCCTTGTGCTATTTTAAGAACGTGCATTACAGTATGTTTTTAGAACTTGCAAAATCAACATTTTTACCATATTTTTTGCTCTCAAAATTCCATTTTTTCAGGGGTCTCAGAATATTTTCCTTTCGGTTTTGATCAGGGCCATAATTTGTCTTTTTATTTCTGGTAAGAAAAACTCGGGCAATTGTATCCTGATGTAACAGAACTGTCTCAAAAATAGACCCTTTTCCCCGAAAAAATAGAGAAATGCATTTTGAAATATTTGCTTCATTTTGAATTTATAACATGAAGAAGTTAGCTATAATTCCATCAATCTGGCAGCTTTGTATAAGCACTTTGTAGGTTTAGTGCATTACCAAACATTGATCAGGACTTGTTGATGACCTAAATCTTATAATTTGCCCCACCCCGGCCCTGGCCCAATCATATTTCTTGACATTGCATAAAATAAAATAACAGTTTTGTGAACAGCGCCTCTTTTTTGAAAGTCACATTTTTTAATTCCCCTTGCACATCAAGAAAGTTTGTACTGTCTTTAATGTTTTATTGGTTCTCGGAATATTTCCCTTTTTGTTTTGATGGGCTATCATTATGGTTTGCATGTCTACTGGGGAGAAACACTTTGGTTTATTGTATCCTGTTGTGACACTTCTGCCTCAAAAATGGTAATTTTTCCAAAAACAATAAAAATGCATTTTAAAGTTATCCCTTAGTTTGAATTGATAAAAAACAAAAAACGAGCATGCTTGTTAAAAGAATATGGCACTGTTTCCATGCTCTTTAAGCCACTGAGTTCTAGTTTTGTCATAACTACTTTACCTAGTTGTACAGGTATGATTCACATTGCAAGAAGAGAAGTAGTGCGATGAGCAATCTTTACTGTTCTTGTCTTTACATGGCCTTATAACAGTCTTCTTGGTCCCCTGCCCGCTACCAAACTAAACATTATCATCCTAATCAGAACAAAGAGGCTCTAAAAGTGAGCAAGTACTGTATCCAAAGTATCTAACCATTTAGCCGCTGTACCGCCCAGCCGCATTATAGCGATACACTGTATGCGGTACGAGGAAACCTCGCTAGCTTGTGTTTGTAGAAAAAAAGGAACATCAAAAGAAAACTTGATAGTCATTAGTAGGTCTATGCATTAGTTAATATATCTAGTTGTTATAGATCGTTATTAATTCTCCCTTCACAGTAGACTTGTCGAAGCTAATGATGAATATGAAATAATTTAGCTCTTACGAAAAATAAAACGCTCATTTGTAAACAGGAAACTGTTCATTATTTATGATATTGTCAAAAATTAACGCCTTCGCATTTAATCAGTATGAGCATTGAGCCAGAAAAAAGCCTTGAAAAGCTATTGTGTTCATTTTATCCGTGCACAAAAATATTCGCCATAAAAATTACCGTAGCCGTTTAACGAGAGGCATTTATTGTTCCCATGAGAACTTTTATACAAATATTACCAAAAGGGTAAAAAATTGTGCATACACATTAAGCCATGGCTATCTTTTAAAATTTGAACTATGATTCCAGTAATTTACTGCAAGACTCTTGAGAAATTGGATTTCAGCAAACTCGGGCGGTGCAGGGACTAAAGGGCTAAATGGCCATTCACCTGCTTTGGCCTTCTGTAAGCAGTTCCCCCATCTATGGTGGGGTTCCTTTCAATTGTACTGTTGCAAACAATAAAAGAGTTGGTTTATTTAATGTGATAAACAATTCAATGTTTTAGTGAATTAGTAAGATAGTGAATGGAAAAAATATCAAACTAGCGTGAATAGACTTTTGTCACTGCAAATGCATCTTACTTATTTATGTTCAGCAGGTGCAAGTTTTTACAACTTCTTTCAATGTTGTTTCATTAAAGGAACACGTTGCCTTGGATCGGTCGAGTTGGTATTTGAAAAGCGTTTGTAAACGTTTATTAAAAAATGCATATGATTAGAAAGATATTTTAAAAGTAGAATATAATGATCCACACAAGTATCACTCAAAAACATCTTTCTAACCATGCATTTTAAAACAAACCGTTACAAACGCATTTCAAAGACCAACTTAACCGATCCCAGGCAACGTGTTCCTTTTAAATAATCTCTTACGCTCATCTTGCAAATCGTTAGTATCATTGTTTTTAATAAGATCTTGGCAAACTTTTCCAACACTTTTAAGCGGGCTTTTTAATTTCCCACGTTTGTGTTGGATATGATTGGATGCTCCAAACCATCTGCCGCAAGCACAGAAACTACATTGTTTATGATCTCTATCTCTAAGAAAAGTTTTACATTTGGTAGCAGGCAGGGACCAAGGAGAGTAGGCCCTGTATTAAAGACAACTTGTAAAGAATGCTCATCGCACTCTACTTGCAATGGGAATCATACCTGTACAATAGGTAAAGTAGCCAAATCAAGAACTCTCAGTGGCAAAGCATTGGTTATGGTTTGGTTGGATACCATTATGTTTAAATAAAAACTTTGTATTCATTACTCAAAGGGCATGGAAACAGTTCCAGATTTTTAACAAGCATGCAATGTTTTTGGAAAAATTACTATACTTAAGGCATGATCAGTCACAACAGGATACAATAAACACAGTGTTTCTACCCAGAAGATATGAAAACACCAATAACAACCGAACACTTTCACAAAAAGAGGCGCTATTCACAAAACATTGTTTTATGCAATGTCAAGAAATATGATTGGGGCTGGGCCGGGCAAATTGTAAAATTAAGGTCATCAACAGTTCCTGATCAATGTTGGGTAATCCACTAGTGCTAAGGAAAAGCTGCAAGATTGATAGAATTATTACTTTTTAATGTTAGAAATTCAATATGAAGAAGAAACAATTCAAAATGCATTTTTCTGTTTGAGGAAAAAAGTCTATTTTTGAGACAGTACTGTTAACATCAGGATACACTTGCCAAGTTTTTCTTACCAGAAATAAAAAAGACAAATTTTGGCCCTGATCAAAACCGAAAGGACAATATTCTGAGACCCCTGAAAAAAAAATGAAATTTTGAGGGCAAAAAATATGGTAAAAATGTTGATTTTGCAAGTTCTAAAAACATACTCTAATGCATGTTCTAAAAATAGCACAAGGGGGAAATTTATAGCAATATTTTTTTGTCTCAAGTAAAGCCAAGGATGATAATTTGTAGTGATGTAAAAGGTTTTATGAAATAATTTTGTTTTTTGGTGGGGTGGAGTTGTAATTATTAACTAAAAAAAACAGTTTTTCATTCCCCAAGATCAGCCTAAAGTGGCCTAAACACACATGAACTGTTACCATGGCAACGTGTTATATTATGATTTGAAATGTAAATGTTGTTTATTTGGACCCCAAGTCCCTACCATCCTACTATCCACAAAAAAATGAAAAATATTCTTCTTTTTTTTTACCGTGGACACGTATTTCGATATTATGTGAAAAGACCCTTAAAAAGGCATTTTTCATGTTTTGGGGAAAAAAGTCTAGTTTTGAGGCAGTACTGTCACAACAGGATACAATTGCCCAAGTTTTTGACACCAGATATGGAAAGACCACTGTTGGCCCTAATCACAGCCGAAAGGGAAATTTTCTGAGACCCCTGGCAAGTTGACATTTTGGGGTCCAAAAATAGGGTAAAAATGCTGATTTTGCAAGTTCTAAAAACATACTGTAATGCATAATGCAAAAATAGCACAAGGGTGATATTTAAAGCAATAATTTTTTATCTCAAGGAAGGCCAAGGATGATACTTTGTAGTGATATAAAAGGTTTTTTGAAATAATGTTGCATTTTGGTTGGGTGGAGTTGTAAATATGAGCTAAAAACCAGTTTTTCAGACCCCAAAATCGGCCTAAAATGGCCAAAAAACAAAATGAGCCGTAACCATGGCAACGGGCTATATATAGAATTGAAAATGCAATTTTATTTACTTGCACCCCAAGGCCCTTCCACCAACAAAGTATAAAAAAAATTCATTTTTTGACCGTGAGCAAGTATGTCAACTATTTACCTGAACTGACTCTTAAGTTGTCAAAGACAGATTGTATCGACAAAGGCGCAAGGTGAATGAAGTTTTTAATTTTAACTTATTCCTTTAGAGTTTTTTAGTTTGTTCTCACCAGTGGCTCTAGACTTTGTCATCTGTAATAGTAGATTATTTGTTTTCAACAAAGTCACCCCCCCATATCTAATGACACACACCTTGTGCGAATAACATTGAAGTTTGCTTTACAAATGATAAAAGTTTGTGATTGTAAAATGCTGATACTGGCAGAACTTGTGGCATTATTATTTTTATAGATTATTTTATTTATATAGATGTGTGGTCTATAATTTTTATTTATTTTAGCAACATTTGTATTGTCATAAACCTGAGGACTAGTCCTGATCTGTTAAAGACTGAAACCATAACGTGTCAGTCTTGTGTACAAAGACTCTGCTTGACAGTTTTGCAATAATTAAGTTGTTACATGCAGTCAGCTAGTCAGCTTATTTTATTCAAAAACAATATCTTAATATACACAATGTAGTGTGCTTTTTGGATATGAAGTGGGTTTAACACTAGAAAATATGTTTGTACAAACATTGGGATTGACAAAACAAATGTTCCTGTATCTTTGGATTGAAACCTGGATGACTTGGTACTTTTTTACCAGTGTGGAATTACAAATTTAACCATTGCAGTCATGGTAAACATTGATGAAGCTTGATTTTAATAGAGGTGAAGCTTGAATTAGAGAAATGGCCAATATGGTGAAACAGTGGTGAAGCGTCAGACTTGGCGAAGTGAAGTGGTGGTGAAATCCTGACTGTGAAGGACTTGGGGAGCCGGGGCGCCTTCTACTCCAAAGAGATAACCAAGAGGCACTCTCTTTTGAGTGGTTTGACGAAAACTACATTCTACAGAAAACTTATTTGCGTAGAGCGCTAGGGTAACACGAGAGTGCGCTAGACCAAAAAAGCTTAACTTGCGGACAGATATGAACATAACACTCCCCCCGTGATGATGCCAACATCACACTGAATCAAGGTTACAAAAACAGTCAATAACATTCAAAGGTAACCAGAAATCGGGTTAGTCACTAAAAGGTATCTACACCTTCCACACGGTACTTAAAGTAAAGTCCAGGACCTCATGGGATTCTTCTGAACAATTAACGATCCTTCTCGGCAACTAGTTCAAGGGCATCTCTGGGACGTTACTGTCTGGCAGCAAGGGTCTGGGGTTGCTCGTCACTCTCCCCAGTCGCGGATGCAGTCTGGCTTATTAAGAAAGATGTTAGTTTACGGCTCATTACTGGTCTGTGCATCACATCAAGATGGCCCCTTCCACAGATATTGCAGCTCATTTTAGATTTGCTGTCCTTGATCTGGTGGTTGGGTTGAAGACTTCGAAAGTACATATCGTTCTCCCTTTCAAGGCGTGTGTTATGGATTGGGCAACAAGGTGTCTCGTCCACTGAAGGTGTGTCCATCACTCCAGTTTTTCTCACTGTGAAAACCGATTGCTGTGGTGTGCGGTCGCCACTGCTTTTGACAACATCGGTGAACTGGAAGCTGGGATGGTTCTGTACTCGAGCGTGGCCCTGTACAAATGCGACGAAAACATCAAATGGTGGAAATATCACAGCGTGCCTTTCTTTGAACTGGGAGCTCTTTTGACGCCACTTCATTTGGAGCTATTCTGGGAGCTTCTGAACCAAAGGCTTTAACCCCCATGAAGAATCTTAAACTAGTAGACCTGGGTACTGCTTGGATTCGTTGACGTATTTGACTTCTAGAAGGAGATACCCAAACTCCTCAAGTTTGGTGCTGGCCCTTGGTAAAATCTTTTGAAACTGCTCCACTCTCATCATCAAGTCATGCTCAATTGCTTCCGGTGAGCCATGCTTTTCATCTTGGTATGACCATACCCTTTGAAGTCCCAAATCAAGCTTGTTTACATGGATAGCATAAGGGACTTGGTTTCCCCCTCGATAGAATCTAGACTGAGGTTCATCTCTTGGAAGGGTTTGAGATCAAGGTCCTTGGTAGCCTGCTTGAAGCTGCCTTTCCAAGCTTGGTATTCTCCCGCATTGCAGCAAAACTTTCTCAAACTACTTTTCACTAGCTCTTTTTGGACCAACATGTTGCTTATGGAATTCAGCTGCTTCTTCATAGCTTGATTGGGGAATTCCGTTGTCTGGTCAACTTTACCGGGTACTTGGGTCACCTTTGTATCTTCTTTGTTTGACTTTAAGTCAACATCAGTTACTGCATCTGCTGCAATTTGTGGCCTCTGTACATTTTACATGTCACACTTTGTCTCAGTTTTTTCCGATTCGTTTCCTCTTAGGAAATGTTTGGAGACATAATCATGGGTGCGAACGGCGGAGTCCACTGTAGGCAGCTGCAAATTTTCTTTGTAGAGGGAGTGTTCTTTTAAAGTAGCCGATTCCAGGAATTCTGCTTCCACTTCAGCCATAGCATATTCCTTCTCTGCACCCAGAATGAGTAAACTGCGTGCAACCTCTTCCTCTTGGCGCCTCAACTCAGCTTCTTGACGACGAAGATCCGCTTCTTTATGAGTAAAATCCATCTTGGTTTTCAAGGACAGAGCCTTTGCACGAGTCAGTATAGCTGCTGAGCTTGTGGTTGACTTGAAACTTCAAGCTGTTCTCGGTGATGAATCAGCGCGCTGGGACGTAGCACAAGTTACATCGTCGGAGTTGATTTCTTTAATCTTCAATCATCTTGAGCCTGTCTTGGAGAGTTCTTTTTATTGTGAAGGACTTGGGGAGGCAGGGCGCCCTCTACTTCAAACAGATAACCAATGTGTAGTGTACCACAAAATGGTAAAACTAAATGGTAAAACTGAAAGTTTAATGCAGAAAGCACAACTATAAGAACATAGAGCAACAGTTTTAAGTACAAAATCTGAGTTCAGATTAGCACAATAACAACATAGGGAATAATGTAATGAATAAAACAGATCACAAAACCAACTTTTTAAAGAAAACAATTTCAATAGCATGACATTTCTCTTACAGAACTGTTCTCTTGTGGGCTCAAGATGTCCTCAACTATATAAACCTCTGCTCAAAACACTACTCTTCTCGTCATCTCCAACCTTAAAACAAACAACAATGCATAAATTATTTAATGCACTCAATACACACAGCGAGTGAAAGCCCCCAGTCATAAGCAGGCAATGCCCAAATAAGGAAACAATATGATGAATAGTCATAGCGTCCAAAACAAAAATGGCGAGTGGAAGTGTTTAGGCAAGCCCTGCTATGCACAAAAACTAAGTCTTAAACTCACACAACTAGCGAAGTTATACAACCGTAAAAAGGCCCTTGAACTTCCTAAAGAGTAAACATCCCTAAGCAAGGGGGCCTGGACAACTAGTTCACTAAACTACCCAACAACTTAATACCAATGGCCTTGATACAATAATGATAAATCAAGGAAACAAAAGGAACGAAAACTACGTAAATGAGAGAAAAACTTCAGAGGCTGTAAAGGACATACGGCGGGAAAACAAGTCTAACAAGTACACCCTAAGTAGACAACTTTTACTGAAAATTAATCTACAATACCATTACAAATAAAATCCAAGCTTACCACTAATCTTCACTACAACAAGTCCAAAAAGGGCCTACAAGGTGAAGAAGAGGCACTCTCTTTTGAGTGGTTTGACAAAAATTACATTCTACAGAAAACTTATTTGCGAATGTGAACAGTGTAACAGAATCGAGCGTAATGCGACGCACAGACAAACCATCAAACACAGTATAAGAACCCCACGAGTCGAAGGTGAAGAAACACAAAACAAAGTTAATGATGGAATGACTAGTTCCGAAACAAGTGTGGCTTACGAGAAATTACTTCAACTACACTGCGCAGTGATAACAAGCGTTGGGGATGGAGACGAAAACAGAGAAGTCTGAAGATGGTGAGGAAAGTAAGAACACCATAGACTTCACGGAGTTGCAGCTAAGGGACAGGTAGATCGGACAGGTGATCCAGTGGAAAGAGTCCGTAGATAGGCGACAAGAATGGAGTAAAGTTTCCCACAGCATTTTTTGTGGACCGTCAAATATTGATAATTTAAAAATGCAAGCTTACAATGATGCAAGCTTACAAATTTGCGACCTTACAGGATTCTCCATTTTCCTTACAGATGCCAGTACTTGAAGACGTCTTGGTTTTAGAAGACGTCTTGGTTTTAGAAGACTTCTTGGTTTTAGTAGACGTCTTGGTTTCAGAAAGCATAAAGCATTTGCTTCACAACACTGGCGGTTGCAGTCTTGACGTCGCTGACCACAAATGCGAAGACGATGAATTTTGGTGAAAGTTTGAGTATCCTCACATATGTGTGTTCTGTGTTGGTTAACCCACGTATTAATTTTCCCAAAGAAAATTCACTCTTTTTTTAGATGGTTTTCATTTTTATGGCATAAGAAATCTTATAAAAGTGAGCAGTTCTTTATAAAAAATAAACAAGACTATGAGAACAAGAGAATGGCTGACGAAAAGTCACCAGCACGAAAAGAAAACCTCACTGCTGAGGCCAGAAACAAAATGCCCCTGCACACCAGGAAAAGTACAACACAAGAATGCAAGATCTTGCAGACTGAAGAAAAAGCAAAAAAAGGACAAAGCACAGCAAAACCAACACGCGAAAAAAGGAGAACTCACAAAAAAAAATAGACTCTGTGTGGAGCTTTCTTCATGAACACCTTGTGAACTTGACTGGAAAGGAGCAGCGTGCCGCGGTTATTCTGCAGCTGAACTTTCATAAAACAGTTCTGAAATCTAAAGGTTTAAAAGATCTTTTCCAACAATCACGCAAGGGCTAACAATACACACTTGGTGAACTTATTAGCAATCTTGAAGAGGTCATATTCAAGTAACCCAGCAGTGCATGATGATTATCATGAAAGAAGTTCATCAGGCTGGTAAAATATCCACTTATTCAATTTATTTTCCAAGAAACATAGCCAAATACTCACGTAATTTTGTGTACGTTTCAACTAGTTTTACTAGTCATCCTCAGATCGAGGCACCGACAGTCGGTTGGTGGCACTGTTGCCTACTTCGGCCACTGGATGGTGGTTTGACCGAGTGTGTCCTCCCCCGGGGTGGAACTTGGGGAATGAGGGGGTTCCATGTGTGTGATAGTTCATACCCTCCCTCGTCTGTTAAGAGAAAATTTGGAACTCGGTTCTAAGAACACAAAACAGAAGTCAACAAACTAACATTTGGTGTGGCGGTTTCAACTTTCCGCTGTGTTCAGTTTTCCGAATGACCAAATACGGTAGCATTGCGTCATGCGATGCCTGCGCACATCAAGCTAAAGTAGTCTATTTTTAGTGCCGTATTATGTAAACCGTTACCCTCCGGTAGCCGTCATGGCGGCGTCCACGAGTCGAGTGCAACTAGCGGCGTGGATCGTATGAGTTGTTTTTAATGTATGCAGAGTGTGACCTGCCTGAAGTTGTTCTCATGAATACATGTAAAGATAGGACAAGATATTATGTGACTACACAGAAAAGAATCTTAGTATAAACAATGTGGGGTCACTGCTGAGAGATTTACTATACTCGCCAGGGTACTCGCGGTGGTATCTCAGAGGTCACCCGGAAAACTGAACACGCCGGAAAGCTAAAACCGTTCGAACGATGTGCAGATATGGCTGACTGTACGTCACTCGGAAAGCTGAACACGGCGGAAGACTGAAACTGCCACACCGGCACCATGACAAGGGCAAGAAAAACATCCACGGGCAAGAAAAACATCCACAATAGGGAAAGAAACCAAATCGGCCATAACAGAACAATGAACATGCTAGGGACAACATAATCATGTGATAAATTGGGCGGACAGCACAGTTCTACATAAAGAGGGCAACAAATATAGACGATGGATCCGGGAAAGTCTCTGGATAAGGAGGCCACGATCTACTCTAAACAGAGACGAGGTAGGGCATGAGCTATCAGATGACCCCCAGCCAAACAACCAAAGTGAAACTAGTCGAAACGTAAACAAAATTACTCGAGTATTTGGCTGTGTTTCTTAGAAAATACATTTAATAAATGCATGATGATGTTTCCTCTACTCGCACAAGCTCGCCTCCATCTGCAATAAAACCACAAAATGAACGTAGAATAAAAAAAATTGAGCAGAAACAAAAATAGACAACAAAACTTCAAGAGTTGAGGCGAAACAGACGCATTAAAAGACAGCAGCTACTTCTACCTGAATATGTGAAAAGTGTTACTCATTGATAAGCGTGATGGTGATTCTGTGTGGTGCTTCCCTTTGCTGATGGATTTTAAGAAAGGCGACCTCCTCCTTGATGACATGTACTGATGTTTTTAGCACATAAACATAGCTTTTTGTGAGAAATAATCCATTACTATGGCAACAGACAATTGAAGAGGTACAATTTAGTTTTAATTATCTTTTGAAACTTACCCAAATGTTTTCAAATACATACTTCAGCCAAGTATAATTATACCGTAGAAATAGAACCTGGAGAACGCTTAGCTTGGCCACCCTCTGTGTCGTCTGTGGACGCGGCGTACCAATACTGCGCAACATGCGCGTTTGGCAAAATTATCATCGCGTGATAAATGGTGTGGCAAAATGGCAAGATGTCAGCGCACATACACCATTCCTAGGGTGTTTATTGGTCAATGATGTCATTGTACGGCCAAATTGTATGGCCAAATTTTTGTCATACATGGGTAACAAAATGGCATATGTGCGTCCATAAAAATGGTCTCACAACGAAATCGCATACAGTGAGACACTCGGCGTTCTTCAGGTTCTATTTCTATGTATCATACCTAATTCAGTCACATGGTTGCCATGGAAACAAGCTTAGTTGAATTGGCCTTGATCTCAAGGTAACACATACACAAGAATTAATGCAGTGTAATGATTGGCGAGCGTTCAACAGTGGATAAATTTGTCAAAATTGTGCAGTCCGTCACTTGTGTCAACTAAAACTAATCAATTTGGCTTGTTTCCATGGCAACGATCTATTTAAAGAAAGTGCTGGCATTAGTTTCAGATATCAAGAGGTCTGTACAGATCTCAAAACGTGTTTAATAAAGTAAAGCACACTCATCTACATGCTCTTCACCATTTAGGTTACATTTAGTATCATTTTCAATTAATCACAACTTGTGTTGTATTGGATCGTACATTCACATATTGTTTAATTAAATGTCGAGTTTCCATGGCAACACTTAAAATTCGGTCAAGGAACCCATCTGGATTTGAACGAATCTGTTCCATCTGTTCACTGTTAAAATTTGGTAGAGGTCAGGGCCCAATTTCATGGCTTTGCTAACCGTAAGCACAGAACCGGCGTTTGCAGAAGCGGGGTAATTCTGAGCAGTTAAGAGCACCGTTAAGAGCACCGAATTCAAACTTTGGTGTTTCTGATCAGCAGAGTGTGGGTTCGAATCCCCAGCTGTGACACTTGTGTCCTTAAGCAAGACACATAACCATTGTTTCGTCCTTCGGATGGGACGTAAAGCCGTTGGTCCCATGTGTTATGTAAATGCATGTAAAATAACCAGTGCACTTATCGAAAAGAGAAGGGGTTCGCCCCGGTGTTCCTGGCTGGATTGGCAGCATATTGCGCTACAGCACCTTGTTAACCATTACATGGTGCTCAATGATTAGGTCTTCAATCTCAAAATTCGCCCCACTCCTTGCAGTAATAATACTTAGCACTTTGTTATCTTTGGCAAAAGACGCGTTATAAATACGGTAGTTATTATTATTATTTTTCATAATTTTTTTAAGCAAGTCTCATGTCTCAATAAATATTTATATGCAGATCACTCATCGAGCAATCCTTTGGGACAAAAAAGGCAGTTTGAAGACTGGGACCAGATTAAGTGACATGAGTAAGGCAGCAAGAGAGACTTTGGCATGCTGCCTTCTCCAAAAGAAATGTTTGAGCAATAACTCATCATGCAGGACTTAACATTGTCAACTCCAATCTTGGTTTGTGGATCGTTTTTGGCACTCCCCAGAAGCCTACTGTTTTGGGCCCTCCTAAGTTTATGTTAAGGTCATATGGCTAAAACAAAATAAATGTTGTCCAAGCAAAAACTCAAGAATGAAGTTAATTTCAGCGGTGCAACTGAATTTTTTAACTCTCCATTCTTGTTTTCTTCATACTTAATAAAATGTGCATGGCTTGAAATACTGGATCGACTCATAATTTATAATATTGATGAAATAGTGAAAAAACTTTCTTTTTGTTTCAATATAGTCGATCTCCATCTCCTTTCTCTGCTCACCAGAGAAAGGAGATGGAGCAAACTTACAAAATAGTTAATTACATTTTCTAGGCTGTACTTTGCAAAGACCAAAAACATTCACGTTAAATCGTTACAAAGTCCATGAAGATTATCTGATCAAGTGCAAGTTTTAACAACTAAATAACATTAATATTATAAAGAGTATACACATTCTCAAAGGTTCTTCAGAAAATGTATTATTGATAGCAATAATCTTTACATAACGTTTTCATTTTCACTATATAAAGGACTGCCACATTTTAGTTTTAAATTTTAACTTTGTCTGATAGATTGAGATGACGATGTTATTATATTTATAATTAAATAAACCCAATAGGACAATTTTAAATGATATCTCTCTCAGACAGGCATGAAACAACATGACAAAATTGAAAAATGAGCAATTACCAATAACATGTTGCTGTAGTTTCCCTCAAATACACTTTTTTGAAATTTTTGGGGAAATAAAAAATGAACAGTCTGACACAAGTCGTGACAATGACAGTGACACTAGACTACCCATACCACCATGACCAGTACTCCACTTTTTGAGTTTTGAGGAAATAACACCAACACAACAGTCTGTCTGACACTGATTTATGATTAGTGACTACTTCGAGAAACTAGTATAAGGCTCCCCCATGAACCTCATTAATAATACTTTAATAGGGGTCTAATAATTTTGGGTCTCCGTGAACGCTTCAAAATTGTTGTCGGTAGGTGAACATTTTATGGTGATTGGTCGTTAGCCAGCAATAACTTCATTTTTTATTTTTTATTACTAACTACACATCTAAATAAACACTCACGATGCTTGTAGGCCTTTTTTTGTTGAGTTACATGCAAAATAATTTTCAAAAAATGAAATTTACCATGCAATACTCACGGTTGTTTTTCCCTCTCGCTGCACTCGCAATTTGCACAAAAAGTGTGCGCGGAGCCTTCCTCATGGATTCTCCGGCGAACGCCCAGCTGTCATTTAAAGCAGCAAGTGGTAAATTTAAAGCTCTTCTTCAATACACTGTATTTGTAAATACAGATGGGTCAGTTGGAGACCTTCAAAGAGTTATTTGTGTTAATAGAGAATGTGTGACTTTTTACAAACAAATACAGATTGCAGCAGTAAATGCATTTGTAGCTACTGAAGAAGATTATGAAAATAAGTCATATAAAGATGTGTGTTGAGTTTCCTGGCCGCTTACATGTAGATAGTGCAACAGAAATAAGAAACCGTTCATATGTGGGTTTCTCTCCAAATTATATTACTATGTAAAAGTGCGAAGGGCTGGTTAGTTGAGAACATGGTCAGTCAGAACCTTCCACTCAGTGTATATAAACAACAAGTATATAGTAAATGCTGTATTCAACGAGAGAAAAATTGTCAACTCATATTTTGCAATGAAAACGAGTCCGGGGAAAGAAGAAATGATCTCCTCATTCAATTTTGAACCACTCACAGGAACTCATAAGTTAGCTGATTTCTCATTTTTCTTTATGAGAAAAATTGCCATAGAAAACTAAGGAACACTGAAAATGAATAAATTTGTTTGTGCATTTCAGCTTCATTTGTTTACGAAATTGAATGTCTGTAAGTTTGAACAATTGAATGTTTGTAATTTCTTGTGTAGTGAGTAAAACAGTACTAATTTGATGGGTTATGATCATCAATTATAAAATGATGTCAAGTGACATTGCCTTTTTATAATCCACGTCTGGCTTTTTTGTAAGAAAAGTAATGACAGTTAAAACTACTTATTTCTATGATACTTTATCCCCATCATCTTGACCCAGTACACATTAACGGACCACAGATGGTCAATGGAATTACATTTTATCCCATTCGAACAAGTACATTTGTAATGGGACAGCAAATTTATTGTCTCAATGGAGACAATGGTAATTGTACCGTATCCCATTCACTCCAGTAAATTTCTTATGGAACCACACGTTGTCCCATTTTAAACAATGAGAATTATACAGTATCCCATTCACTCTAGTACATTTCTAATGGGACCACACAGGGATGATATTGTATCACTTCCTTTTGTTGACGCAGGAACATCTTTACTGGGATGGTAGTGGGTTCACACAATATCGCTTGAAGAACGTGCGCACAGCCCAGAGAGAAAAGATTTGGGTTCCCAAACGGAGAGGATTGTGGAAACAAAAACTCCAGTTGAAGACCTTCTCCAGGAAAAAAAGGAGATTCATGAAGAGGTTAGTTGTGTAAAACATTCACTACCTTGACACCATCTATGTTATTTAAGAATCTATAAACAATGTTTTGTTCAGTACTTTCTAGTGAGGTAAGTTTTATACAATGTTCAATGTCATCTGTTGAAGTTTGTGCGAAGTAAAAGTTTAGGTGTTTTTTTTTGTGTTTTTTTTTGCTGTTCTTACAGATACGTTGGATGAAATTCTCACAAACAACTAGGCCAAACAAAACCACACACATCGAGTACTTTAAGTCAACATATCATAACCGTAGATTAATGGTAAAAACATCAGCAACCATGTCACTGACAAAATAAAACCTTCCCAAGGTTTCAGGATATTTCAGAGTTGGTAAGTGCTTTTGGAGTAACCTTATTGCAGTCGCATTGTCAATGATAAAACCCATTCTTGTTAATAAACAATTGACTAATGACTATAATACTGTTGTTTCCTACCTATCAGGTTAGTTAGCACGTCCTCGCTTTAAAAGTGTCCTTAAACAACTTTCGTGTCTTTAAAAAACAAGTTGTATTACTTTGTTGTATTATTAATTTGGATTCCTCTCAGATTGGACTAGATTTCCCCACAATGCATGATGCAGCGGCAGACAAGTTTGTCTCAAAATGGTCTGCCACAAAGGAGAAAATCATTCTCGTGGGCTGACAGGAGTATGATACTGTGAAGATGTTTGTCAAAAGTTTCGGAGAACATGATGACAGTGAGTAGGCTCATATTATTCAACTTGATTCTGATGAAAATAATGGGCCATTTCTTACTATTGGCCAACAATAGCTTTAAACCAAATGAACGTGTTGCATTTCAGACTTCAATGCCACATTGAATCAAGCCATTTAATAAAACAACCTTGTAATTTTTTATGTTTGTGGATGAAACTCAAGCCATTGAACTCTTCCCGTAATCAATACCAAACTAATAATCTTGTGTCAATTCAATGTTTCTAGGTTGGTCAACAGCAACAAAAATCACAACAAAATGCACATTGATATTGTGTATGTTCTGTCTGATGTATAATTTTTTCTTTTGTTTAAAGTTATCTTTGTGCTTGGCTCACTGCAATTTACATATTGCATCGTCCCATGGGGGAGTCGAAGGGACTGCAATGCAGTAGATCAGAAGCAGATCTGTTCCTTGTTCAGAATGAACCAGTAAGTGTTTCTATGGTTTCTTTTCTCTTGGCAATGACTGTGCGCTTCTTTTCAAAAATAAAATTTATACCCAGTTTTTCACTGAAAACCTCACCTATAATTATTTAAAGGATTGGGTGCTCTGTGCAATTGAAATATTTGAACAAACAAATTTTTGACACAGGTTTGAAGGATGTCTGTGTGAATCATTATTTCTCTGCCTTTAAAGGAACACGTTGCCTTGGATCGGTCGAGTTCGTCCATGAAAAGCGTTTGTTATAAAATGCACATGGGTAGAAAGATGTTGTAAAAGTAGAATACAATGATCCACACAAACATGCCTCGAAATTGCACAGTTTTCCTTTTACCTCATCGACTAACACGGTCGGCCATTTATGGGAGTCAAACTTTTGACTCCCATAAATGGCCGACCATGTTAGTTCGCACAGTAAAAGGAAAACCATGCAATTTCGAGGCAAATTTGTATGGATCATTGTATTCTACTTTTACAACATCTTTCCAACCATATGCATTTTATAGAAAACGGTTAAAAAACGCTTTTTATAGACCAACTCGTCCGATCCAAGGCAACGTGTTCCTTTAAGATAATTATTTCCAACGGTACCAATGGCCCAAAGCATCCAATCAAATGGCAATGTGTTATTTAAAAAAACCCGACAGGAAACTGCTGCAATATCACAATCATGCTTTAATTTAATTTGGGTTCTATAAGACTCTTGTGAAAATTACTGCAGCAAAAAATATATAAAAAAAAATAACTTCATTTGTCTATCATATAGGCAACTTGTAAGCACATAGCTGGCCTTCTGTTTTCCGTCGTTGAGGCTGTAGACGAACGAAGGAATGTTTCATCAACATCACCGAAACAAGCTTGGATAAAGCATCCAAGGGACAGTCAATTCACCCACCTCAATTTGTCAAAGACTTCCAAGTAGTTGGGATGAAGGAGGATGTCTCTATACAGTGCATGGGAAATGCCCGAGTATATAAATCAGATGACGATCCCAGAGTTGATGCTTACCGTGTAGGAAAGCCAATTTCTTCCTTCAATCTTGATAGCCTAGCAACAATTAGTAATGGTAATTGCAGTGTGTTGTTAATGCACACAAGTAGGGTTATTGATCGAAATCATCCAGTTCGGAACATAACCTGGAGTGCGTTTTGGCGGTCTTAACCAATCACCGGTTCGGCATTTTCGCGAACTCGGTTTGGTTGCAATGACGTCATTGTTCTCACTGAACAGTAACCGAGTTCAATTCAAAGTGGAGGAAAGGTATATATTGTTGCAAAACTTCTTGAGTCTTTTACATTTTGTTGATATATCTCTCTTGTTTGCATTAATGAACAGTTTTTGTTAACCAATTTACTACATCTTGGAGTTTATCTGAAATGTGGGACAAAACGTAGCGTATTTCTGATTGAAATTTTAATAATAACGAATAATAATGAAAGCATTTATATAGCGCACCACAAAGAACGGAGCGCTTTACAATATACAAAGAAACAAACAATGCAAAGACAAAGATACAAACAAAAAAACAGCACAAGCAAAAACAAAAAATGGCTGGATTAAACAAATAAATAGGTTTTTGAGCACATTTTTGAACCGTTCCAGTGTGTTGGCTTCCCGGATGTTACGGTGAAGGGAATTCCAGAGCCGGGGAGCAGCGGCTTGAAAGTGATTTCCTTGCCTATACGTTTGTGTGCACCATGTCAGTAAGTGGTTGAGCAGTTGGTTTAATTGACCACAAAATGACAAAAAAATACTATACAAAATGTGTCACTATGTGGATTGCACAACTGCACATTGTCAAAATGTTTTTTTTTTTCAGTTTGTGGTTTCTGTCACTCTGTTGATTGACCTGTAAAGTGACTTTTTGTACAATAACTTTAAAATTCACTTAAACTTCACAGGTGTGCAATTTCTTCTGTAACAGTTATGCTATTCAGACCAGTGTAAAACGCATTCATAAACTTTTGTGCCCATGCTTAACCAAGTATTCAACTTGTACACATCAAAAGATCACTTTCACACATTTAATGAAATATATCCAATAACGTGCCCAACTTAGCTAAGTGTTCAACTTTTACACATCAAAAGAGCACTTTCACACATTCAATGAAACATATCAACAAAGCCAACAGGTGGTATTGTTCCAACAGTGTTTGTCATATCAACTGACCTATTACTTCATGTTCATAGTTTCCTGTTTCAAATTGTGTAAGTAAATCTCGAAGGGATTGCATTATAAACTTGGAATAAACTTGGAACAAAATTGTTATTTATTTTTTTTAATTTTTTTTTTGTTTTTTGTTGATATATTTATGTTGGGAATGGAGTTTTTTCTTTAACATTTCCGTTGCGTGTGTTGTTATTTTATTTATTGTTATTTACTCATTTATTGATTTACCTATTTGTTTAGCCATATACTGAATTTCGTTGTTTTTGTTGTTGTTTTGATGCCTTTTTTCATATTTAATCATCTGTTTATTGATGTAAGAGTTTAAGTGGAAAAGGTGATTGCTTGATTAACTTTTTCGTTGATTGACCTATTTTTTGTTATACCCATCCCTTTATTGAACTATTCTTATTGTTTATTCATTCATTTGTTAATACTTTTTACTTATTTGTTTGAATTAACTATTTATTTGTTTATTTATTTGCTATTTGCTTTTCTAATTTGTGGTTTTGGTTTTGTCATTTTAAATTGTGCTTTGTGTATACAGATTATTTATATTGATATTTATTTCAAATTAATATTATTTTCCAAAGAGAGTATTTTTATAGTGTGTTTGCTTCCCTATGTGACTGGATTAACAGCCTTTCGAGCTACAGTGTTCAATTATACTTTTGTTGATCCTGGCCATCACATTAGGGTATCATAATTATCTATTTGACATAATGTCTTCCTGTATCTGTAATTGTTTATTGGCCAAATAAAGATAAGAATGAACATTCATGAACATATCTGCAAGCCACTGGACCCTTTCGTTAAACAGTATTGTTCAAGGCCCACACTTCATGTATCACAACTTCTATATAAAATAACAAACCTGTGAAAATTAAGGCTCAATCGGTCGTCGGAGTCGGGAGAAAATAACGGGAATACCAAGGTCTACTACCGAACTCACAACACGCTGAAACAAAGCTAACACACTCATAAAGACAAGCATGACTCTAGCAGTCAGGCAGGGGTCTATCAAATTCCTTGTACTTGTGGTAAAGTGTACATTGGCGAGACCGGTGGAGACCTAACTACCAGGCTAAAAGAACATAAAGCACACGGCCGCAGAGGGGAGTATAACAAATCTGCCATTGTCAAACACTCCACCGATTTAGACCATGTCAATTGGGATCAGGCTCGAATCATAGACATTGGTATACAAGGCGTAGTAAGAGGTGCTATCGAAAATACACAGACACAACCACTGTGCCACAAGATATCGGTTATTTCATCAGCTTTATTTGGCACACTATCCTACTACCCTCCTCCTCTAACAACCCCCAGCCTACCGATACGCCTCACTACACCCAAGGGGTGTCTCACACAATGGGCAGAGCCCGCCAACCACACAACCAATATGAGCATTGATCGACCTGCAGTTGATCCACTGAACCCCTATAAATAAACCTACTTATCTCCCACCTCTTCATGTTCCTGACGATGACTAGAGCATGCTAGTCGAAACGTTGAGACCAGTCCAAGAACTTACTCCGCGGTAGAACTGTTAATAACCATCCTATAAGCTAAGTAGTAGACCCAGCCTTGAGCAAAGACGTGTCAACCTCATTAATGTCAAATTAACACTATTCGAACTGTAGGTACTGTAATGCTAAAGCTCAACATATGTGGTTCTCAAATAGACTGTGCAAGTCTAGCGATAAATTGAACTTCCGGGACCATTGTGGTCCCAACCTAATGGAGCTTTACGTTGGGGAGATTTTGTTTTGTCAATAATTTTAGTTTAACATATAAGTTATGACTCTAAAAAGTGAATATGTTCTTGGGAATGGAAACAAATCAACGAAGAAAACTAAAGAAAAAACCTTGACCTCCAGGTTCCGGTTTACTCTAAACAATAAAGAATATCACCCAATTGACGTTCCCATTATCGCTGAACCTTTGTGATGATCGCACCAGTTGGACGTGATTCACAAAAGGGATTTATTAGAAAAACCATCCAGGTCAAACATCCTTATAACGCACACATTCTAGATTAATGTTCCTAGCAACCGACCGCGACTCGAATGTCGATCGATCGCGACGTGCCTGCTACGAACGTTTGTACACACAGTGCATGTGTTGTGGGAAAGTATTACTTTTTAGTTTTGTTTTTCGTCTACTTGGTATACAATTAAATAACAACTCCAACACGTACTTCCGGGTCGTGAAGTAGAAATATCAACATGGTATTTTGTTTTGTTTTGGGATGTAATCACCGTTCCAGTAAGCCATATTGGTACAAACTATTTCGATTTCCATCGTGTCCGAAACAGATGAAGAAGTGGATTATTTATTTAATTTAATTAAACTAATTACTTAAATTGTTAAGTTATTGAATAACTTAATTCTATATTTTTGCTGGGGTTTGTATGAATATGATTTTTTAACCAGTTTGATTTGTTGGGGGAAAATTTTACAACCTCGGCACCAATTTATGCCCCCTTTTTTTTTTGCACATGAGGATGGTTTCAATCGTATTGGGCTAGGGTAAAACTTTTTTTTAAGTGTTATTATAGGGGACCGGTTTTTAAGAATTACTATTTTGCTAAAAGTAAAACGTAAACAATTTATCACAAAAACAATATGTAAAACGACTTTTTTATGCTGATTTTTAAGAAGGCTAGTTGATTATTATAATATGACAAAAGGTATCAAAGAAACAAAGACCACAACATAGAGCTCAACATAGCCCGTCAAGGTGTGCAAACAGCAAGACTTTGAAAATTGGTTCCTCCCATCTGTATGTGCTATGTACATTTGAAAGGCTAAGTACGAATATTTGTAAAGATACATAATTAGGATATGTTTAAATGTATTATGCAAATGTTTTTGTGGATATTTTGCTGCAAGGTCCGCTAAAATCGCCAGCCACCAACTATTATTCCCATTAATAAATACCTTTTTTAAAGAATTAAATGGCTAAAACTTTCAAAATGTTGTCACTTTTCTCACAGCTTCCAGACATGTTCAGGGGCTGAATTTGAACTTTTGATGGTTCCCACCTCTTTCGTGCGTTAATTACATTACTGATCTTTGAGACCAGTGAGTCTTATAAATCATGGTCTGTTCAGCGCCTTCAGTGTGGTCAAAGGAGGCAAATGATTGGACGATAGCTGTTCTTTGTGCATTTAAACGCGCGCATGAGCTCAGCGTCCATGTAGCATGTCGCACAACCCATTGAAAGAATCAGATAATTAAAAGGACTCTATTCAATATGTGAATACTAACAATGCAATTGTTTTGCCAAAAATGTCAAAGTTTTTTTTCTAATTGTAACAGTGCCCTCGCCAAACCATTTTCACAAGATGACCGACAATACTTGTATGCAGAACTGGGTAAATTAAGTCGTTTCACGGGTGAACATTGTACAGCAAATTATGATGTTGTTTTCATATGTTTGTTGAGAGTTGCCGTTCTTTTTTCAATGTTTCTAATATTTGCCATCAACCCTTAGCAGTTTTAATTAATACATGCATGCTTTCATGTTTCTTCAAGAAGTGGATTGGAAGGTTGGGTTGATTAGGTCTCTTTGCAATCACCAATGCACTCGGGCTCATTGGCCTACTGCTCAGACATACAGAAACTCTTTTGGTTGATGTAGTTGGACCAAACAACTCTTTTACATTTTAACATAGGTCATTTTGCTAAATTATAAAATAGAGTTGATGATGGTTTCCAACTGGGTGTTAAAATTAACATCGGTCCGGCGCCAGCCACCAACCCGGTCATTACCATGCAGTGAAGACCCGGTCATTACCACGCAGTGAAGACC
This sequence comes from Asterias amurensis, assembly GCF_032118995.1. Taxonomy (NCBI): domain Eukaryota; kingdom Metazoa; phylum Echinodermata; class Asteroidea; order Forcipulatida; family Asteriidae; genus Asterias; species Asterias amurensis. The sequence goes on along the minus strand of NC_092657.1, from coordinate 9,841,307 downwards.
GGGTCCTGTTATCCCTTATTGTAAAGCACTTATGATCTTTTTTATAAGTATTTATTATACATTTCATCAGTTGGTGTAATTTGCTGCGATGTTGGGCTGCACTGCAAAAAATACCTGTTAAACATAGATATTTCGCAAAAAATCCTTGTCATGACCCGGTCATTACCACGCAGTGAAGACCCGGTCATTACCACGCAGTGAAGACCGGGTCCTGTTATTCCCTTATTGTAAAGCACTTATGATCTTTTTTATAAGTATTTATTATACATTTCATCAGTTGGTGTAATTTGCTGCGATGTGGGGCTGCACTGCAAAAAATACCTGTTAAACATAAACATTTCGCAAAAAATCCTTGTCATGACCAAGAATCAACTAAAAAAATAACAAATAGTAAAGAAGATTTTTTCATTCTTTGAATGTGAGCTTGGGTACAGGTCTTCCATGGTACAAGTCACTTTAGGTGGTCCAGATTTTGGGTGTTTCGGCCAGCTGCACTTTATATAAGTCTTGCTTGCATTTCTGTACCTTTTTAAAAAAGTAAAGTCAATTAGAAATTTATTCCGTTTACATAAAAGAGGGCAAAACACATTCTTAAAGTAAACACAAGGAATTGTAATAAACCGAGTTGTACATACCCAAACAAAAGTGCAGCTGCTACATGATGGCATTTATTTAATTTCAGGGGACATTCACATGATAGTTAGTGTAGTAGTAGTAGTTGGCACCCCATTACCAATTGTACCCATCAAACGATAATACAACAATGGTGAATGATAATGAATGATTGATAAATATGGCCATCAGACATGAGTCATGATCATTACGAATGTATGTACTTCTTTCTCATTCGTGAAGACATAATAGCTACTACCATAAATTATTACTCATAAAACTTTTGGCAAATTTTCCCGAGCCCTGGTCATGCTTCCCGAGCCCTCCTGGTTCGATGTAGTGATTCAGATTTAGTGATAATTATCCTTACCTTTCCCCGCCCGGCCCAGACAACCCCCCCCCCCCCCCCCCCCAAATATCCACAGCCACACTGATCTGTATACCATGTATACGTACCTCCACCTTGTAGCTTGTCTTTCATCGACGCTTGGACGTTTGCCACTAAATAATTTACAGCATTTTCGCTTTTCCTAGCTAGCTTCTTACAGTCTTCAGCACTTACATATTTTAGCCAGAAAGTGCAATTTAGCAGCCGACAGTCCAGGTTTAGCAGACGACCCAAAATCTGCCCAACTGCGCTATGCAGTTTCCTGGCTGGTAGGCCAATTTGTACTGCATGTAGTCTACATACGTCGATGTCGAACAGCGATCCTCGTCCCGATAAATGTATGATTTTTACGTTAATTTAAACAAAACGATTATTATGTAAACGAATTAAAACAATTATTATACAAACAAACGTAAAATAATAATTTCAATACAATTTGGTTTTATACAAAAATAAACTTTTTAGAATTAAGTTCTCGTTTTCGCTACGTGGGAGACTTGCACAGTCTATTGTATAAGTGAATCTTGAACCTCAAGGCGAATTCCATAATAAGAATTTGCGTTTAACTCAAATTGATGCATAATTGCATACTGTCAAGTTAATAAACATTCATTATCACATCAATGGCAATTTATAAGTAAAGTTGAGAATTGTGGTTTCTTAAATTGTTTAAGAGAACCTCAAATCTCGTAAGGAATTCAACAGTCAAAATTTATATTATTTCATAAACACAGTTTGGTGACTGAAATTTTTTTTTTAATGTAAAAGCTTACTTGGTAAAAGTGTTTACCATTACATGTATGTACATGTATCGTCCAAATGCTGTCACCTTTGGCAAGTTGTGTTTCAAACACATTCAGCGCATTCATTTGAATAATATAGTGTCAAAACATAACTTCCTTAGGTTGACAGCATTTTAAGTGTCAATACTTTAAATCATACCAGTACAAATTTTACACAAAATAAGCTAATTAGATTTAAAATCTTTGTCCTGACTGTAAAACACCATTCATAAAAATTCAGGCAAAAGGGCATTTATGAATGGGGTATAACAGCGAGCAGCAACCAGTATACCCGCAGCCCATGCGTTATAATAAGCATTTGACAGGTTTTATCTGCAGGAGTTGGTGCGTTTTTTCATGTGTGACCTCAGTTTGAAAATATAAGTCTTTTTTGGCCTGATCTAAAAAGTATTGACAGAAAAAGACTACCGCTGGAAATTGCTGTATGCTGACTGGACTAGCTACGATCCGGTCTTGCTTTTAACATTTCCGGAAAGAATATGAAATAATCTATCCATCATTATTAGTTGGGAATGTTGCTGACATGGGAAAACGTTTCTCGTTTTTGGTGACTTGTTTTCTTTCTTTTTGAAGCATTTTTTTTACGAAAAATTTTCACTTTTGGAAATTTGAGTTGCACTGATTTTTTTCATACATTGCGACAGATATGCTCTTCGTTTAAATTTACTGGTACATTATTTCAGCTGAGAAAAGGCCGAAAAAACCGAATTCCAGAAACCCTATTGACTAAATAAATATACAGAGGTCACGCACGAAAAACGATGCATAATCTGCAGATTAATCACAAAGGAAATGAGGTGACCTGCGGGTGGACTGCGACTCGGTCTAAACAGGCCGTTTACAGGATTTGGGTACTTTTTGTAACACAAAACGCAATGTTCACAGACTAACTTACACCGTTTGAAGATAATGATAGTAGAAAGCTTCCCTTCAAATATTAGGTGCTGAGGTGCTACAGTTTTTGAGAAATGAGTAAAACGATGTCATAAAAATACGTTTTTACATGCTAAAATAATTTTCGTCTCATGATCACTGAAACAAAATTTATTTTTATAACTTTTTAACTCAAAAATAAAATCAATGAGAGCTATAGTTTATAGCTTAAATGCTGCCAACCTTGTGTCAGCACTATAATAACCGGCGTTGGCTCAGCACTGAGTGCCCACATAAGTCCAATGTGGTAAATGTCGAGATAGCGCCATCATTGGTCCCACATTAATAATATTAAGAATAACAGGTATTTAAAATGTTCCCCATAGAAAACTATATCACAGCGCTTACAAAAACACTTTCAGAATTTTTTTTAAATTTGGTCAGTGGATTTGTCTTAACTTCCATGCTGTGGATGCAGTTACAGTGAATGTGCGATTCCCAGATTACTACGGTTCCTAGAAATGGTAGACAAAAATGGGTCTTGAGAAGAGCGAAGATTATGGCGAGATGGGTTATAAAATGTAAAGCAACCCTTGATATATAATTGCGTCTCGTCATGGAAGGCTTTAAAAACGAACAAAAGTACTTTGAAGATAAGGGAAGCCAGTGGAGACATTGGAAAGCCAACACTTCATGCTTTTCCGCTATTGCTTTTGAATCCATTTACAGGGAAGCAGTGATTGTGACATGACCTCATCAGGTAATACACATTTCGTCGGCCATATCCCGAAACCTGTGCCAGCAAGTTGTCTATTAATTTCATTCAGAAGACAAAAATTGAGTCACATATTTGTGTGAGTGCCTGAACCCTTCCCGCCGAGACATATTTCCCACAGAAAAAGACATGTTCATGGCACAATGATTGTAAAATAAACACGGCAGTTTGTTAAACAGCCCATTGGAAGGACGAGCATCTGAAACTACCTGTTTGATGACGGGTTGGACCCATGTTGATTTTAGGTTGTTATCATGTCAACGCAAAAACAACCTTTATTCAACATTGTATGTCAGAAACCTCAGGTTGAAACAATTCGTGACCAGACTGATTTTAGGTTATTATCGTGAGGTAAAAACATCCAACGTTACACATACATCAAAAATTATTATGTCGATACAACGTTAGCAGACTGAATTGGATCAACATTGATTTGAGTTTATTACCATGACGCAAAAACAACCTTTATTGAATCAACATTGATTTTTATCCAACGTTGTAGGCCTACATACTTCAAAACATTACATTGATACAGTGTTTACAGACTGATGTTGGTTCAACGTTGATTTTTGGTTATTATCCTGACGCAATAACATTCTTTATCCAACGTTGTACTTACGTCTGAAAAATTACATTGATACAACGTTGGCAGATTGATAACTGATCAACGTTGATTTTTGGTTGTTATTACCCCGCTGCAAAAACAACCTTTATCCAACGTTTGACTTACGACCAAAACATTACGTTGATATTTACGTCAAATAAATTACGAGGTAAAAACCTCGTCGCCACTCTTTTATTCTGCTGGTCGAGCCTCCTCCAGAAACTTTTCTGCGTCTCTAATAGTTACACCAAGGATGTCCTGGCAAAGTTCAATGAGGGGCTCTTGATGTAGTACTTTGCTCACATAATCCAGGAACTGACAAAAAAGAAACGGTTCATTATTAAATATAATTCATAGCCAGGTACAACCAGTGTTATCATTCAAGTGCCGGGGGTGGTAATTCAAGTGCCGGGGGGGGGGGGGGGTTCTGAAGGTAGTCCTAAGGCATGAACGTTGGAGGGGTAGGTTAATCATGCCCCTCACTGTGATGAATCAATATTTTATGATACCCATGGGCATTTCGTTAATTACGGTGATAATAAATTTGTTGAATGACTTTGGTAAACGATAGAGGGCGCCATTATACTTAAACGGTAGTCGCACGGTTACAGATGTCAAGGATGTAAAAAGGCATAACTTTTTGGATTATTTTATCTGAGAAAAAATGTGGGTCTCAATATCGTCTTTATTCTTGTATGTAATGTAATTGTACACATTATTACAAATCTTCACAATGTTATTTTCAATATTCAGCTCATTATAGGTGAGTTTTGTAATTAATCAGTGTGTAGCGTAGTAATTTTAGCCGGGTTAGGCGGATGGGTTTATTTGTTGCCTCCTTTTTCGTTGTTGGTCTCTAAAGGAGTGTCACGTATGACTGATGAGAGGGTAAAATCCAACATTTGGGGTAGAGGAAAGAGACCCGCTCAGGGAGCCAGTTTGATTGCCAATAAATAGAGGAACGGATCGGTTGGTGAGTAGAAACTTAGAGGGTAAATTTGGGTGAAACTGGATAACAATGGTTGATCAATATACAGCACATGATCTGAAGTCACGTTGTATGGATATGTATCCGGCCTGTAATTAAGTGTTATGTAGACTTGTTTAGTGTAACTGAGGTGGAAGGCTACTTGTGAAAAAGTAATATTAAATATTAGTCGTTACATGCATGATAATTAATTAGATTTATGGATCTATATTTGTAATAGGTTTTCTTCGGATGGTGAATAAATCTGTCAGCAGAGTAACGTATCAGTGAGCAACCCAAAACAAGGTGTCAGGCCTACCTTATTTGTCTTCGGACTGATAACAAAACACTACAACACCAAAACTCCTGTATAAAGACCACTTTTGGTAAGATGTAGATGCAAAACCCATTGTGGGGATCAATCAGCGCCTCCTGGATGCATTGCCTACTTTTGACGTAGCACTGAATTGCAATTACGAGTTGAAAGGAAGTTAAACAAATATTTTGATGGCAGAAACTTTGTTTTAGTTTATATTGTTCTGTTATATTTTATGAGGAAACATGTTTGACAAAATGTGTTGCACAATACCTTTATTAATTAACTGACAGCTACAGTTACTTAGAAGACGAACAGTCAACTGAAAAACCTAGTTGATTGTTGCGCGGGCTGAGCACCTGCATCAGATTTGTGACGATCCCCTCCTCCTGCTCGTCAGTGAATGGCGCCTCAGAAACTACCTCATTACGAAGATCAACTACAAATACAATTATCAAAGCATTAAAACAGTTTACCAGCTCTCTTCAGCAGACTGCGGGGGTTCGTAGTAAAATTTACCACTTTTATTCAATACTGTTAATCCTTTCTTAGTTTAAGGCAGTGGACACTGTTGGTAATTACTTAAAATAATTATTAGCATAAAACCTTACTTTGTAACAAGTAATGGAGAGCTGTTGATGAAATATTGTGATACACGGCTTCCCTCTTCTGAAGTATTGTAGTTTTCAAGCAAAACATTAATTTTCCAAGAGTTTGATTTTGAAACCTCAGAATTAGACTTTGTGGTCTCGAAATCAAGCATCTCGAAGCACACAACTTTGTGTGACAAGTGTTTTTTCTTATATTATTATCTCGCAACTTCAACGACCAATCTTGCTCAAACTTAAAACAGGTTTGTTTAGTGAGATAAGGTGAGAAGACTGGTCTTTGACAATTACCAATAGTGTCCAGTGGCTTAAATATGATGAAAAGATATCTGAATGTAACCCCTGATTACAACAAGATGGGACTTGTAAAGTTCAGACATGACTAATTCATTTTGGACCCTTTGTAACCTGTACTCAAACGTGGTGCAAACCTGTTGTGTCAATATTTATAAACCTAAAATAGTTGCAATAGTTACCTTTTGGCCAGTAATTGAACAATGATGCATATCACCTTATACGTACATTATCTACCAATCATTCAAAATTCCTTGCTCAATTTGATTGGTTAGCTGTTTTGTATAACGTGTATAACGTGGTGTATCCACAGTGACTTTTTAGGCACCTCTCAGATCAGTTTGGTAGGTCATGTATGGTAGCCCCCTTCTGCAAGCCCAAAGCAGTTTTAATCCCTATAAATGGTGAACTGACCAGGGTTGTGTGTGATTTACTACCTGTTTTTAGCTCTGGGCAGCACAGCGTTGACACAAAGAGATAATGGTACAAAGAGTTGGATATCCAGTTACTGCATAAAGATTTGCCACACCGACTGGTGTCATTCGTAATGACCTTGAATTGTTGAATCAAGGTATGACCTCAGTCCATCAAGTTATGATCTTGTTGCATGGTCTTTACAAAGATTTTAAAATGTTGTCATGACATATTGATTAGGGTTAGGGTTGAAAAAGTTCATGGTTGCACATCTAAAAAAGAACATTAGGGAAGTTTTAGTAACATTTTTAGTGTCATTGGGGGTTTCTATATAAGATCTAAACAATTACCATACCTTGCCAGTGAATATGCTCGCAAAATATGACACATATCTGTCTAGGTGTTAGTCGATGTCCTGCATGGATGTGAAGCAAATGGCTCAACTGCAATAAGAACAAACATGAGACTTAAATTTCCTGTAGAATGATATGATTTCAAAAATTCAAACGTGGTTTTCTTACACATAAAATCAAAATGCTTCCTTCATTGGGTTCTATCCAACAATGTTAAGGCTGTTATATAGGTAAGCTAATGATCAGATGGAAACATGACGTTGAATCCGATCTTACTTACATGTAAGAAGGCCACATAAATCCCCAGCCGTGACACTTGTGTCCTTAAGCATGGCACTTAACCATTGCTCCGCATTTTGATGGGATGTTAAGCCGTTGGTCCCGTGTGTTGGGTAACGCAAACAAAAGAGCCCAGTCCACTGGAACGGGTTTCTGCTGGTGTTCCTGGCTGCATTGGCGGCATATTGTGCCAAAGCACCTTGTAAACCATAACATGGTGCTATGTTATTGGAGTAGCTCTCCTAGTTCAAACTTCGTCCCGTATATTTAAACACAAAATTGAGTCTCTTAAAATATGGATGGACCTGTTGAGACGGCATAATAATTGACACTCTTTGCTTGGTTCAAATTAACTGTCACATTGTTGATATTAACTGTTAGTATTACTCGGGATAAAGGTCAAACTTGTGTGTATTTTTAACGGTCATAGTTTTTACCAGAGGTTAAATTCCATTTTAGTTATAAGGTTAATCTGGCTGGTTAAACAAAAAAACATTAAAAAGCAGCCTTTTGTAAAGTCATACACTTATTTCTAAACCATTGACTAGCAGCGATTGGTTTATAATAAGTTTTGTCTTGGCAGAGTGGCTTATTTTGTCAGCGATTTGTTTGGGGGTAAACAAAGCAAACATCTGAATGTTTTCCTTTGATGAATGGTGCCTGTACAAAAAATATAATAAAAATGGTAATGTTGTTTAAAGGCAGTGGACACTTATTGGTGATTACTTAAAATAATAATAAGCATAAAACTCACGAAGTAGTTAAATAACAAATGAAAAACAATTGTTTTCAGGACCTGACATTATTTCTTTTGACCAGTCAAATACGCAGTCAGAGACTCTCTGCGCACTGCAGTTCACTTGCCTTTGAAGCACACTAATTCTACGTTTTAACCATGTCATACATATTTATGACCAAGTTCATTTAAAAATCATTAAAAGCCAAACCAAAAACTAACCGCGTTTTTAAATCCTGATCCCCCATCTTTCTGGAAAGACATATAGCTTGCTATGATAAGATCCTCCAATTCCTTGCTGTACGTCTTCTTCCTCTCTACACTCACACTTTGCTGAGATTGGGTATTGTAGAAGCTCAATTGTACAATTCAATTTCAAAACACATTTTTGTGTATGTTTAGTCTGTATAAAGACACAAGATGTGTGGTATGTGATTTAAATGTATGTTTGTGTAATTTTCCCACACATAAATATGTACACTTGCATGCTTATTTTGTTCTTTCCGCTTGTTGGAATTTGTTTTAATGACATGCTTCAGGTGTATTATAGTTTACCCTTTTTAAAATTTAAAGACAGGGTAGATGATAAGTGATTAGCGCATATAAAAATGTTCCAATGTGTAAGCCATTTGCAGTATAAGTATGTGCTCCCTGTTCAGATGCATCGCACGGTAAATTTTACTGTCAAATGATTCCGAGCAATGTAAACGGGCGCTACCTCAAATAGTACCGTCCAAGGTCAAGGAATTACATCCCCATAATCATATACATAAACATTTTATAAAATAATGAATGTATAAGATAACCCCGAAAGGATCATGTTGACAAATAAGACAAGTGACATCTATCCTATGGTAATGGACTAGTATTAGTAATAGACACCACTGTCAAGTTGCCCTGTGACTCTACATGTACATGCAAACAGCATAGAGAAAGGACAGAGAAGTAAAGTCCCGGTAATTTTGTATCTAAAAATGAACTGTGGGGTATATGTGACAAGCAATTGCATACTTACGGTTAGCGCGATAAACGCCTCTGACATGTCTGAGCAGATGTTTTAATTTGCTTTTTAATCTGCAAATTAAGGTAAAACCATCGTTAACCACCTACGTTCCTCAGCAGTTCCGCCGTCAGCTCATAAGCTGGACCTTACAATGGCTGACCGGTCGCTCTGCGGAGCCCCCGGAATATTCATGTTTATTGACATGTAAATGAGCCGTCGTGGTGGTGGACATGCCCGGGCGCTACGGGTTATTTTGTTACAAAAAACCGCGGACTCCCGCAGAATGCACGCGGAATGGAACGGCTGGGAGGTTTTGACAAGGCGCCTTAATAAAAGACCCGTTCGGTAATCTCTTTTCTGTCGTGGACTGGGTTTTTTCCGTTTTCATTTTATATAGCATCTTCACTGATAAAGAAAGGCATTTTCATAGTAACTCTTGTTGTCATGATCGCAACCAAAGGATGGCACGGATGAAATGAAAAAGGAGGAAGGATATTTTACGTTAGCTTTAGTCTTACTGAGATGAAATGATCACTGCATACACGACTGCTGTTTGTCGGCTGCCAACCCAACGGTTTCTTAAGAGCCGCAGTCCACCACCTTCTCCGTTCGGGATCGCTGGGAAAACGAAAGTATGACTGGGTTTCTCCCTTGTCTATTCTGGCAGTCAGAAACAGCACACGAAGTCACCATTGTGAGATAGTAGTTTAATTAGTAGGATTTATAGATTTAGGAGGCAGGATTGTCGCAGTGTCTCTGTAGTGTAGGTCAAAAAAAAGTGCCGGCTGTGGTCAAATTGTATGCTGTGATACAAACTCGACACAATATTGCTGCAATACTGATACATCGCACACACTGAATAGAACATTTAATAAAAGTCATCTCCCGCTTGCGTTATCAGCTCTCTGATCGTAAATTACAGCCAATTTTAAAAATATCGCATATCGTTTTCACGTAAAATGATTGTATTTTGCCTACCAGCATGTGAGCGAGTGAACTTGACACGCCGCATCGTGACGTCAGTGCAAAACCTGAATACAACTGGCCGCTGCGTCATTGCGGGTGCTTCACAGTTGCGTGCACTCCGTGTGTGTCGAAGCGCTATCCTGTCAGTATATGTAGGTCAGATGTTACACCCCCCCCCCCCCCCAACAAATGAGAAGCGTACTGTTAGAAACGGTTCGCAGGTTGTGTATTCCAATTGCGGAATATTCTAAACCCTGCAGATTGTTTTGCTCGAAACACCATCATCTTATGATTTTAAATTTCCACATGTCACTTTAGTTTGATATCTGCATTTGCATAGGATTAAAGCAATCGAATGGTTTTACACACATCAGTGCAGGGTAATTAACGACAACTTTATAAGCCGAACTCTTTTAAAGGAACATCAAAGAATTGGTTTTTGCTAACATAATAGTTGCTGGCAGTGTTAGCACTTTATATAATCCACCATGTACATAAACTGTCAAACCTCTAGAAGTTTGAGATCAATCGGCCATCTGGGTCGTAACAAGAAAATAGCAAAAACCGACTAACCACTTTTAACAAATCAAAAACTAAAATGAATAACATGCTCAGAGAGCGTTGAACTGCACAGGGTGTAATTAGTTTTATTTATTTTCATCAAACTTGACATTTCCCTTTTTTTTTTTCTTTTTATTACGTTCATTATCATAAACTCTTACTATGAATCATCATCATTAAAATCTGTGATTTTAACGCTTGTTCTTTACACAATTCTGGAACCCTCAACTAAACAGTATTGATTTTCTTCTGAGGCAGCTCTTTGAAATTGATCGCTGCTTGCTGTTCCTCCTTCTCCTCCCCACCTCTTCTTGTGTGCTGTCATTAATCTGACCATCTGTAAACAAGGCTGCAGTGACTGCGTTCTATACCAGTCGCACTGGTCCTGGCTCTACTCCAATGCTATGCAGGTTACTCCTTGCAGGAGGCAGGCAGTGATTCCAGTTCCTGTAATCACAAAAATACTCCTTTTTTTTTACACCGCACAGCTTGAAGTCATAGAATTGGTTTGTTTCGAGTTACTTAACTCACTTAAAAGAATTGTTTAACCTTTTTTGTTTGTAAATCTTGTCTGTTGTTAATAACTGTGAATTTTGTTTAATAATTTACAAATATAAATGTGCGCGCAACATTATTCCGTGCCAGCATGGCCTATGCATACTCCTTTTTGTAAGAAAACATAATTTGAGTTCAAAAAGAGTTGTGTTTGTTTTAAATGAGTTTTAAGTGTTAGCAATGTTTTCAAAAACAAGGGGCAGGTCCATTAATTGAAGTCATCCATAAACCTACCAGTGTCACTGCACGCATCGAGCACCCAACCTTTGGAAGGCCACATAGCTGCCACCAGATCCTGAAGAAGCTCCAGTGGCTTTGTTTTTGATTATAAACGTTGTCATTGTCGTCCTTCTGGAAGGATATGGTGTCATTAATCAGAAACAAGTTGGACCTGGCCTCTTGCAGTTGGCTGCTATGCACCCTCGTACTCACCGACCACTATGCACATACCAGTGCACCGACATCCTGGCTAAGAGAGTTTGGCCAGTGGTTGAGTGTCTTGCAGATGTGGCTCTCGAGGCTGTATAAAGAAAAAAAATATCGAAATAAGGACACCGTCGTGTATAATAGGCCTATCGTAAACTGCGTTTCAGTGACTGTTCAAGTATGAAGTGAATAACGTAACTCACGTATTTTGTCTGATTGTTGGATTTGACAACAAAGCCTTTGAACCGTAAGATGTTATGTCAGATTTACATTAAAAAGAATCGAACAATAAAAAACGTTACTTAGGAAACACATAATATATGGTCACGTGATATCCCGACAAAAAACTTATTTTGAGCACTTTGTTTCACTTTCCTTTTTCGAGCAATTGCTCAAATGAAAGCTTGTAACTTTCTCGACCCCCATCAAAATACCTATTGCGTTTTAAATCGAAACTTTTGGGTCAAATCGGCCAAAAATCTGACATAGCATCTTTAAAAGTAATGAAGTTCATGTACTGATCCTTAACAAATGACAAGCATAGTACATTTTTGTCGTCAGGAACATGTTTATTACTTTTTATCATATCTTTCACAGTTGTCTTTCTTGGAAATAAATTTTACTTGGTCAAGCTAGTTAATAACATTGATCATTCATTCTAGTAATGTGCCTAAAGATTCTTTGGTCTTTTCTTCTTCTGCACAACTTTTCTGTCCCACATTTACTTATGCATAACTTGAGAACTTGAGGACAAACAAAATGTGCATTTTGTCAATGTTGATTGCTGCATTATACCACAAAAACACAATAACTTATTAGTAACAACTCAGGTCCAAACCTTAACCTTTCAAAATGTACATGCATACATCAACCAAATAAGATAAATCAAGTGAGTTTACTAGCTGCGTACAAGTAAGATTTAAATTATGGCACAGGATGTGAATGTAGTAAGCGAAAGTCAAAGAAGACTTGTGCTTGGCAGAAAATAACACGGTAAGCGCTACCTAAATGTAGCGAATACACAAAGCTTACAAAACACAGACCCTACAAAACGATAAATCAAAGTTGTGTGGTTTGCAACCTTGTCAAATAGACACAGAGATATGATGCTTCACAAGTAGACATGCAGCTGTTAATCTTGTTCATATCTTTTTGGGACATGGCATATAAAGTGACTATCGTTGACACTTGAGAAGTACGGGCCTTTCTCCTGAATATCATCTAAGCTGATGGCCACAATGTCATCTCCTTCACCAATGAGCCTACAGATGTGTGACACAAGCAACGGATGACTCGATTTCTTGAATGGTCTCACAAACACAAAGGTCAGTCGAATCTCTCTGTTGCAATCTCTGTTGCAATCTCTCTGTGAATAAGTTGCAATTTCTATAATCGCAAACTACTGATTTGCTGCAAAGATAGCTACATCTTTTCTCTTTTTGGCCCTCGAGTACTAAATGCTTTGGAATACCTGATTGTTTAAGATGGTTTATATATTCTACATTATTTACACTGTCACAACCTCTGAAACGTAAGGATCTACTAATTCCTTTGCTATGGCAACAATATTTGGCGGCACTGGCTGGTGAAAATTTGGGCATGTGTTGACTGTGATTGTCTTATCGACAAACAATACATTGCCACTGGTCTTTTGGTTATTTCGCATGAGTACCACGTCCCTAACTTGCACTTTTGCTTTAGCGTTTATACCGTCACACCCAATCACTTTAATAGCGCCAGTGTAATCTGCAAAACTACACTCGACCTCTGCATCAGCTTTTTCTTTCAGTTTGAATACTTCTGCTCGAATGTCTCTCGTATATGGATTGACCTTACCACTTTGCAATTTTGTGGTTGGAGAGGAGTTGCTGACGGTTGGTGTAGATGAAGTGTTTGGATGCATCTATAGTATCTATCTATCATCGTAGTTTCATCATTTCATTGTGTACCCGTTTGTCTTCATTTTGTTCTAGTCGTCAATTCTTCAATGTGTCTTCTTGAAGAGGAAATATTTAACTTTTTGTGATTCCTTCTGGATTTGTTTCGTCGGTTCGTCAAGTTTTCTTTATTTGTAGTGAGTGTACTTGGCCTGTGATTCCTGATGCAATGTTTGTCATGTGTGCCAAGATTGCATCTCCTAGCACTGGCTTCTGTGGCTGTCGGTAACTGCACAGCTCATATTTGAAAACAGACTCAAGATCCTCTGTAGCTTTTGCAGCAAGTGTCAGTCGCTGGAACAGCAGCTGGGGATCCACCTGTACTGCTTCACTATCAATCTTTACTGCCGTTTTCACAGCCAAGGCGACGGCCTCATCCTACTTCCTCTTGAATGCGTAGTCAACAGCCGTTTGTCCATCCATGTTGTTCAGGTTAGCTGTTCCAACAGTTTTCGATGAGTCCACATTGACTGTGCTGGGCTGAAGGGTGTTCTCTCTTTCAGATAGCTGAAAACTGCATGTGTGTCTGTCAGGTCATGTGCTTATCTAGAATTTCTCATGTCGTTGTTTTGTTCACCAGTGCTGTAGTTTACACCCGTGAGCTGCTGCATAGCATTGTTGACATTAGCACACGCAGGCATGGAGAGCAGACATATGAGACGTTGATATGTCATGCCTCGCCCTCGCGTCAAGCCACCGCTGGTCTTCATACTCCTCATCAGGACCTGTGCGATGGTGAGTTCTACCCACTGCAAATACCCATCAGACCGACAAAATAAAGCCCCCCCCCCCCCAAATAAAAACGTGGTCGACCCAACGTGAAACATAAGGAAAACGATGATAAGCAGATAACAATCAACCTGATGAAAGAGCATCTCCAAGACTCAGGGCTTCAAGCATATAGCTACTAACACAAAAAGATGAAGCTGGATGAACACTTTGGCGACAAAATCTTGCAAATGGAGATCAATGGAAAGCCAATTGTGGTAACAATCCTGAGAAAGAAAATAATTATCAAAATGGCAGCTAAGCTGATCAAGACATCACATGAGATGTACCCGGACATGTTGTCAAAGGAGGAAAACCTCAATGTCTTGCCAGAAAGCCTTAGGCTGCTGCTTGGAGGATTGTTTGTAGGGAAGAATATGTCACTGAAGATGGCCTCAATTGGGCAAGCAATTGTGCAAGCAGCCCGACCTCAAGTTCTACTGTCTTCATTGCAGATAGGACTGGGCAAACAAGCAAGTTGATCAAGGTACAGGTGTACATTTGATTATGGGCCTTCTTCCTTTTCTCTCAGTACCTGGGTGATCTGCTGTGGATTACAGTACTTCTTGCGACAGCCATCATGTACCAGTTGGCCAGGAAGTGTATTGATCACATCCTTTCTGCGCTTGTCCTGTTGATGACGTTGCTACCCTTTATACCAAGTGTTGCTGGTGGTCGCTCCTCGCCCACTGCCGACTTCATGCAAATCGCACACAGGGTTTTATCCCAGTGTTGGATTTAACTCTTTAGTTTTTAGAGTGTACTTAAGTCAGCAAGTAGTTAAGTAATCAATAATTACTCTGATCAGGGGCAATTCATAAACTCCATTTTATAATTATTATTATTTATTTGACCTCAACAAACACAAGTACATCAAAAAGTGTAGCAAAAGTTAAACGAAAAGCAACGAACCAATCAAAACAATAACAAATACAATAAATAAACCAGCAAAAAGCACACACTTAATATAAAAACAAAAAGTATATAAAATAAAAACCCAGAACAGAACATGACAGGAGGGCAACTAGATGAGCAAAAGAAAGAACGAATTTAAGAGGAACATGCGGGCATGGGATATAAACCAACTGAGGGAACAACAAAAGTAAACTTGATTACTGTTGCTCGGAAGCATGTTGTCCCACGCATAAGTAGCACCAATCCAGAGGACTAAACGAAACAAAATGGACATAGAACTGACTGTACAACAATAGTGATTAGGTTCACCATGCCTGCAAGCACCAGAAAGTTAAAACTAGTTAAGAGGTTTGGTTTAAACAGACGTCTCTAAGTTGGCGGAAAAATGTCGGCAGAGGAGAGATTACAACAGAATCCTGAATGTGTGAAGGGAATGTTAGCTATTTCTCGGTAAAGCATATCAAGTCAGCAGGGGTACAGTTGAGAAAAATTTCAAGCTCTTGACATTTGTTCCGGATGCTCCCGACTTTATCAAGTGTATTTAAAGTCACTGCCAATAATAATCAACTTAACAGGCAAAAATGTAGGTCTACATGATAACACTCAAAATGGGAAACAAATCTAATAGTTACATTTTGGTTATCTGAATAGCCTCTTACTTTGTTCCTCTTTTGTTATAGGTCTTCAGTTTCAACGTGTAAACAAACAAAAAAACTCACACAACTGTTAATCACACTAATGTCCCAACGACCAAATGTTGCCAGTTATAAATAAGTGTATGACAAAGCCACTAGAGACCTCGGCTTGAAGTTAAATAATTTAGTGAGAAGTTTCTTTAGTCTCAAAACTATGTTAATTCTTAGGGAGAGGGTGTCGCTTACAAATATTAATTCAAAGGCAGTGGACACTATTGGTAATTACTCAAAATAATTATCGGCATAAAAACCTCACTTGGTACTGAGTAATGGGGAGAGGTTGATAGTGTTAAACATTGTGAAAAACTGCTCCCTCTGAAGTGACGTAGTTTTTGAGAAAGAAGTAATTTTCCACGAATTTGATTTCGAGACCTCAAGTTTAGAATTTGAGGTCTCAAAATCAAGCATGTGAAAGCACACAACTTAGTGTGACAAGGGTGTTTTTTTCTTTCACAGTTATCTCGCAACTCCGGTGACCAATCGAGCTCAAACTTTCACAGGTTTGTTATTTAATGCATATGTTGAGATACATCAAGTGAGAAGACCGGATTTTGACAATTACTAATAGTGCCCATTGTCTTGAAGTAATTAACAATAGTGTCCCCAGTGCCTTAAATGGCTAGCTTATTTTATTTTACTCATGTTACTGGCAAAAGTTTCTCGCCATATGCTTGTGACTGTTATTTAGCTGTTGTTTACTTGGCTTAACAGTTGGCTTGAAATCTTCTTTTAAGCAAATGTTTGACGAAAGACACTTGAAACCCAAGTGTTCTCACTTGGTGTGTCTGAATATCAGCACAAAATAACAAACCTGTGAAAGACCTGTTTTAAGACCTCAAAATCAATGCAAAAATTTTTCATGAGAAATTGCCGTTACTCCAAACAACATTAATTCAAAGGGAGCAGTATTCGTAATGCTTAATATCAACATCTCCATTGATCATAACCAAGTAAAGTTCTATGCCAAAAATTATTTTGAGTACATGTAATTGTCCCGTGCCTAAAAGTGGCTCCATGACATCCGGCAGACTTTAGTGAAAAATTCTTTTATGACAATTTGATCAACAAAAGTCAGCTTAATAATATTTCAGGCATTTTATGTTGTAAAGGTGTCCATTATCATGATGATGAGGACAACTACTTTCTAAAGAAACTGCTTTTACTAGAAAAGTCATTATCCAATTGTTGATATCCTGGTGATGTAGTCTTGCAAGATGGCTGCTTGGAAAGTCGGGAAATCTTGGTGATATCTTCCTGGAATATTGTCGAAGATACTCCTTTTCTCCTCCGTGCTTTTTTTCACGAGAGCTTTGACATCATCAACATGGCTGTTGTGAATATGTTTGCCCGATTGTTCCTGAAGGCTTGTCATATTGCTTTATTATCGCTTCCACACACTGTGATGACTCACTCAACCGTTTAATAGCTGCTGCAGTAACCTTTTCACGAAAGCCAACCCACTGCTCTTTAAGCTTCTGGTTTCTTGTTCAACACCAAGATCACAAAGGATGTTATGTTCTAGTTCTCCTTCATGGTTGATGAACCTTTTGTGTGTGCACCAACGAGCCACTCTTTCAGTTAAACAACACTTTACTTCAGCCAACAGTTGCAATGGTTGATATGCATATTTAGATTTATCCGTTGCTTTTAAATACAACAGATACATGTACAGGTCAACTTGCATGCATCATTAAAATCCCATGCTAACAAACACAAGCAGAGAGCTGTTCGACTATAATTGTACAACCGATCTGCACCTTCTCTTGATTGACAAGGATTCTCAGGCACTGGTCCGCCAGGAGCATGCTATGGTCTTGATGTGTACTTTCAAAGTTTTCAAGGTTTTGTATGTCATTTTACATCATTCAACAGGGCATGAAAGACGTTCGACCTGCATGGACATCTCTATCTCTGATGGCATAACGTATTCATCTAACAACCTACCGATGACGTTGAACAAATAATTAGCATGGCTGCTGTATCATTCAGAGTTGTACAAATTCTTAGTTGGTTCACTGTCTGTAGTCTCCATTCCAGAGCAGTTCAATGTTGCAGAGACTTCTGCAACACATACTCCGATGCATTCACGTTGTTCTGGGTTTGACAGGTGCATCACTAGCCTTCAGAAAGGTCCACGCTGCATCCCAGTATCTGCTGAAGATTCGGTGTACAGAAGTTTCCAAATTGACTGAAATGAACAGACAAAATAATAATATACACTGTATTTAGGTAACTAATAACAATAGTGGACACATTTCAATAAGTAAAAAGGAACAGAGGAAAGTGAAGGATGTTTTGCAGGGAGAGGTCACGCCTTTGTTTGATGGAACGGAAAACATTTAGTTTTTCTAAAAAGAAATTAAGTCGGGGGGGATTCTAAAAAAAAAATAATTCTGGATCTGCATCTTGAGTTTAGAGATTTGTATATAATTTCTCAACAAGAATCTGTAGGATCATTTGCTAATTAGACTTGAAGGAAGGCCACCCCTCTTCGTCCCTCTCCACTTGCTTTTCAATTTGCTGCATACATGCATGGTAAAGAGTACGCAATCAAACAATTTCACATCTGCTGATTTAAACATACCATATAAAAGTTGGCCAAGGTGTGCCAGTCTTCAAGTACACGCATCAGTCCCAAAAGCTTCAGTGATGGTTCCTTTGAGGCTTGCTTGTCATTTTGAGCATTGGACTCCCTTTCAAATGTTCCGAGATCACCACCACATATGGTAAGTCTTAGATTGTCAGTTCCATTACCAGGAACCTAGGAGTGAAGCCTGTGCATGATCTTTTCGATGCCCTCTGAAGTATTCTCGTTTTCCATCATGACTCCTAGTCCTATCTGCATGCAAAGAACATGAAAAGAAAACTTAAACATTTTAGTTCAAAAAGGCTTTTTCAATACTGTAACGTCGACTTGAGCAAACTAGAGTCTTCGCTGCAGTTTAACAAATAACAATAACCGCAACACAATAAAAGAAATAACTGTTTTGAAGCCAAATGTCTCAGTGATAAGGATAATGGTTTATTTTTATCCCTTCTCTCTCTTGTCAATTCAACTTCTTTTAATGATTAAATTCTGTTTTATTAACATAAATCTTAACTAAAACCCTGGGTTCGCAATTACTGACCTGGGGCGGATTGCAATAAAAAGGTCGTAGTCGGCGGTCTAAGACCGGTCAGTTATAGCCGGCTATCTGCCTCAGACGGTCTTAGCTTAGTCTGTATTAAAGCCCGTTGCAACAAGCCGGTCTTAGTTAAGTCGGTGAAGAGTAATGAAACACTTACTAAAGTCCCTCACTTAGCTTACTTGCTCCAGCTGTACTGTCCGTCCGTATCTAGCGACTGGCTGCCATTATTCAAACGTGAGAGCCGTAAACAACGATCGATAATGGCCTCGAAAAATAAAAAAAAATAACGTAAGGCGACCAGCCTTTACCCAAGCGGAGAAATTGGCGCTTGTTGAAATTAACGTGGACTGCAGGCACATACTGCAGTCACAACTAAGTAATTTTGTAACATTAGAAGGCAAAAGGAAAGTTTGGAATGAAGTTACCCTCAAAGTACATGTCATCAACCCTGCAGCTTTGAGAAATTGAGGGGAAGTGAAAAAAAGAATGGAAAAACTTAGTAGTGGAGACGAAAAAAGATGTCGGCAAGGTATACTACACGTAGCAACGGTTATATAACGCCAACAAATATCTGACGAGAGTGACTGCCTAATACCAATTTCTGTTTGTAATAATGGATCGTGGAGTTGTTGCTGGTTTTTTGGTTATTCATCGGTTTGAGATTTAACATGATAGATTGATTGCCAATTACAGAATATGCGCCACCTTCTTGTTCAATCGTGTACGGTCTCATAAGTGTTCAAGACATATAAGTGTGTACTTGTTTACTGATTCAGATAGTTAATTTAAAAAAGATATTGCGCTATGATTAAAGGAACACAATGTCTTCGATTGGACGAGTTGGTCTATGAAAAGCGTTTGAAACCATTTGTTATGAAATGCATATGGTGAGAAAAATGTTTTAAAAGTAGAACATAATGATCCACACAAGTATCACTCAAAATTGCACGGTTTTCATTTTATGTCGCGAACTAACACAGTCGGCCAGTCGAAGTTTTCACTCCCATAAATGGCCGACCGTGTTTGTCGACGAGGTAAAACGATATTAGTAGTAGTAGTAGCTACTTACTTTTCAATTCAATTTCAATTCAATATACATGTATTTCCACAAAACTTTTTAAAAATATTATAGTAATACATACAGGTATAACTGATAAGGAAAAAAATAATAATAAACTGGCGGAAAACGTGTGGATGCAAGGCCCGAAATAAGCCAGGTAGCTTGTAGCGGCTTGCCTTTACATAGCAAAGTAGGTAAACTAAAGGTAAAAGCTTAGGACAAAACACAGACGAAACAGACAGACAGACGACAGACATACATACATACATGCGAACTACTAGAGAAAACGACAATGACAAAGTAAGCAAAAACTACAATGACAATTTAGGTATAGAAACTGTCACACTGGGAAGTAAGGAACTTTTTATAAGATATTTTGAACCTAGCCACAGAGGATGAGGTTTGAATAGTCTGGTCAACCGAATTCCAAAGACGAGGACCCTAGTGATGGAGAGTATTTGATGTGTATGATGTGCGTGCGAAAGGGACATGCATGTTGTTACTAGATCTAGTGTTTTGATTAAGGACGTCTTTATTCAAGGTGAAGTAAGACGTGAAAAGGCGAGGAAGGAGGTTATGAGTGTATTTGTACATGAAGGTGTGCCTGTTTGAGATTCATTAATGTCAGAAAGTGTAAGGGTGTGTAATTTAATAACAAGAGTAAATGTGTAGTCACGTGGTTTGGAAAGTGTAGCCAGCCGGTCGCTAGTGCGTGCCCAAACAATATTACATTATTTGAGATAGGGAAGAACATAAGTGCTGTACAGAGAGACCATGGCAAAAGGGTGTAGAAAAGAGCGAAACTTTGACATGATGCCAGTATTGCTAAAGTATTTTTCGAGATGTGAAATGGGCTGGGTCCAGGAAAGTTGGTCATCGATAACAACGCCATAGGAACAAGGTTAATGCTGATATTGGCGTCATTGATGGTTGACTTTGATTTGGAAAAGATCATGTATTTTTTTTTTTGAGAGTTACGAGAGTTGTTTTTACCGAACCAGAAGGAAACTTTTACTAGTTCACTGTTCAGCTCTTCAGCCAAATTAGTCAAGTCAGAATGAAAAAAAAAAGAATAGTCGTGTCATCCGCAAAGGGAGTAAAAGGCAATTTAGTAGAACAATGGTGAAGATCGTTGACATAAATAAGGAAAAGGTCGATGGTGTCAAAAGCTTTGGATAAGTCAATGAAGATACCGGCAGAAAGCGAAGAGATGAGAGAATCGGTGAGATGAGTGAGAGCAATATCTGTAGAATAGCTGCTGCGGAAACCAAACTGATGATCAAACAAGAGGTTGAGGTCAGATAGGAACTTGAATAGACGTTTATAGACAAGACGTTCTAAGATTTTTGAGAAACAGGGAAGGACTGAGATGGGACGGTAGTTAGAGTTTTCCTCAGAGCTGCCATTTTTGAATACAGGAATCACTTTAACAATTTTCAGAGCCAGAAGAAAGCGAGAGGTTGAAAATGTAAGCGAGGGTTAGAGAAATAAGAGGAATTATTGACTCGACAACAGAAGAATTAATACCATGAAAGCCACAACTAGAAACACTCTTGAGACTTTTACCGACTTCAATGATTTCATTTGGACAAGTTGGCATGAAGAAGAAGGAATACGTATTAGGATTGAGAATATGATCAGAAAATTTAGGAAGGAATCTTGCTTGGAAGAGAGGAACCAATGCTGGAAAAGTAGTTGTTGAAAGAATCAGCGATATCTGATGGGTTAGAAGCAACAATATGGCCGTCGATGATTTCATCAGGAAGCTCAACTTTCTTGTTCTTGCCCAAGATGTTATTAATTTCTTTCCAAGTGATCTTAGCGTTACCTTCGTTGGTGATGAATTTGGAGGCATAGTGATCTTTTTTGGCTTTACGAAACAGAGAAGTCAGTCGATTCAGAAACTGTTTATATCGGAGATAGTTGGCATTGGTTGGGTTGCGGAGGAACCGTTTATACGGGTTTTTCTTCATCGGAGAAAAGCACATTTCTAGGTAGAATATGTTTAAGTTTACGTAGAACACCCAAAATTTGGGAAACTGATGTGTGAATCTTTTGCCAGTGAGACTTCCATGTAAGTTTACCGTAAATTTTAACACCCAGAAATCTAAAAGAATTAACTTGGCTTATTTTAGAGATGTTGATATAAATATTGATGTTGTCATCTTTACATATATTTGAAAATAGCATAAAACAATATCTTTTCATTAATTGATAGTTTGTTACATTTAAACCACAATGAAACCTTATGCAGTTCTGAGTTTATTACTGAAACTGCCTCTTTTAAGTTACTATGACTAAAGAAAACATTGGTATCATCAGCGTTTATATAAGAGAAAAGTATTGGACCTAGAATTGAGCCGTGAGGTACGGCACATTTAAAAGTTTTAGATGAAGAGTCATAATCTTTCCAATGAACGAATTGTTTCCTACCAGAGAGACAGCTTTTGAACCACTCCAAGACCTTTCCCCTAATTCCATACCTCTTAAGCTTTGAAAGTCAGATAACATGATCGATAGTGTCGAATGCCTTTGAAAGGTCCAAGAATAATCCTAGTGTGGTTACATTTATCAATAGACGAACTGATTTTGTCAAGAAGGTCAATAAGTGCCGTTTGGGTTGAGAAGTTAGCACGGAAACCATACTGGGAATTATGCAGAATATTATACTTAGTTATAAAGGTATTAAGACGATAAGCAACCAAACGCTCAAGCAATTTGGAGAGGCATGGTAATATAGAAATAGGGCGGTAGTTGCATATTAATTTAGGGTCACCATTTTTATACAAAGGAATAACCTTAGCCTTCTTAAAATCATGTGCCACAATTCCTAGCTCCAGCGATAGGTTAAATATTTTCAGCAACGGCCCAGCAATAATGATACCAATCTTTTTATTAAGATAGCGGTCTAATTTATCATGGCCAGGACTTTCGTTAGACGATAAAGGATCAATACATTTCAGAAATTCACTTTTAGTTATAGGGGTAATAAAAAGAGAATTAGGAAAACCACCTTTGACAAAATCAGTGGGGTTTAATTTTGAATCCGGAATCTTGGGTGCCAGGTGAGGACCAATATTAGTAAAGAAATCGTTAAAATGCTCAGCAATATGTTTTGGGTCGTCTACGGTCGTACCATTGACAAGGAATAAATCAGAAAGATTCATTTGGGTTTCGGAGATAGCATTTATACAACTTGTGTTTTCGATCTATGGTATCCAGTTTCCAATAAAACATATTTGAGTTTTTAACGTTAACAAAACTGGGACCGAACAATACAATTGGCAAATGGTCACCAAGACCTGAAGTAATAATTTCTGCTTGATGAGAGTCTACGTTGCTGGTGAAAATGTTGCAAATAAGAGTAGCTGAATTGCAGGTTATTCTTGTTGGTTTGTCTACAGTAGGGCGAAAGGAGTGTGAATATAAGATATCCAAAAACTCGTGAGTTGGGTTATGGGAATCACTTTTAAGTAAGTTTATATTGAGATCCCCTAAAATGTAGCAGATTTTGTTTTTAGTCGTTAGTTTGTTAATAATTACATCCATTTCTTCGGAAAAGTTACAAACAGCAAGACCGGGAGGTCTGTAAATTAAACCTATGATAATAGTTTTCTTTGCATTTGTACAGATTTCTAAAAAAAATTGATTCAAAACATTCTGAAGCACTAACAATGTCGGACCGAATGGTGTATTGCAAGAGTCTTTTACATATAACATGACACCAACGCCATTTTTGCATAGGTCTATTTTGGTGCTCACATTTATATCAAGGAATGGATAACATAGAATGCGGGGTGCTTTTGAGCCATGTTTCAGTAAGACCGATAATGTGGAACTGATGTTGTATTTCATTTAGAGTAAAAGTGAGATCTTCAAAATTTGTGTTTACAGATTGAAAGGGATGCATTTTCTAATTCCTTTGTTTTGTCTCTGAGTTGTCTTTTTGACAGGTATTGAGCACCACAGGTGTTAAATAAAAGCTGACTAGAATCCGCCCGAACTCAGATTTGTCGGTTTAAAAACACAATCATGGAAACGAAGAGTAGTGTCATTCAATGGCTCAGACATTACAAATTGTTTGCACACGCCGAGTCTCACATTGACCGTCAGTATTCAACTTTACTAAGTCGCTTCTCAATTTCGCACGGTGCGCGTGCAGCGTGACTTCTGATAAGCGCGCGAGGGCAGAAACCCAGTGTGTGTCAGTGGCAAGTTTATGAGTGCTCGAAACCGCGCTTCTCTCCAATGGCGTACATGCCGCGAAGCACTCGCAAAATTCGGTCTAAATACTATCCGGGTTTTTATCGAAACTTGAACAGTTTACCTGAATTAAAAGGAATTCGACGGCAGAGGAATACAGTGAAGTGGCGGCCAACAGAAGTTTTTGATATAGAGGTTTGTAATTTTGTGTATTTCTTTCGTTAAAAATTGCTAGAAATTATGGTTTCAGGGCACGCTTAATACACACACACAGCAAGCTTGACAACGCTCAAAAGTTTGTGGAACGGACCATTTTTGCACAGGGGTAGGTTGTTCAGAAAGAGAGGGACGTTGTGTGTGTGACTGGCTGCCGGCTGTGTAAGCAGTTGCATGTCGGTTGTTGTGACTTGTTTTGTTTTTAATTTAAGCAAAAAAAAAAGCAGATTTAATAATTATCTGTTGGACAAAATGTTCAAATCTTTAGAATCTACTGTTAGTGTTATTATGCTTTTATTTCATATGTTTGTTGTTTATTATTAATTAGGCCTATTGTTTTTTCTCTCTTTTTTTCTGAAATATCTGAAATTAAGATAAATTTTGAAAACACTTAGCCTTACTCAGGCCCAGGCACAACAAAAGTAGTAAGGAGGCCAGATCAGTGTTTTCTTTACTATAAACTTCATGTAACAAATACCTCATTTTTCATATTGACATGAATTTATTTCAGATCACAGAAGAAAGCGCAACAGAGTACCGTATTCACTTCATTGGTTACTCAAAGGCTTGGGACCAGTGGATTGGCAAATCTGACGTCGTTCTTCGAAGTTCCCAGAGAGTGGCAGAAACTCCTGTTGACATCAAAGCATCTGTGTTCTGCAAAAATCTTCAAGTGGAAATCAAGCACAAGTTGGACTCAAGCCGAAAGAACGATCCAAAGGTAGTTTTGTACGTGGATTGTGATCCTGATGTGTTTGAGCATTTGTTTGGAGAGAAACGCAGAAGAATTCGAATTTCAATTACTGTTTTAAGTGGTATATTCGACAAGGACTGGGATACTCGTTGCCTGAACAAGCTAGGCGATTATTGTTTTGTGACTGACAATACAATTGAGTTAAGTTTGACAAAACATCGTCCACTGCTGGAGTTCGTAAAAGGATGGGATGGTGAGCTTCATGAGCATCAGATCCATCGTGGCCACTTTTTGACCTTCGGTTTTGTACGAGGAGACGCCAAAAGATACACCGGTACAATGCATATGTAGTAGTTTGTTTTGAAATGCCAGCCATATGCCAGCAAGTATTCACCCGTCACTTGAACTGAATGTCAATATTCCTATAATTTTTGATTTTGTTAGAGCAAATTATTTGAACAAATCTTTGACAAGTTTGTCATTCGAAGTATTTGAAATTATATGTAAGACACATTCAGTTGAGTTAATATTTTCATCCCGTTTACAGAGTCGAATCAGGTGTTTGGTTTCAAATTTGATTAAACGCTGGAAAAAATCCTGGTCAGGTAGTGGAGCAAAAAAATCATTCAAGAATTGGTGTGATCAAACCTCATTTTGGAAGATCCATGTCCTGTCAACTGAGTTGGCAGGACATGCACTTGTAAACAAAGTCAAAACATTGAAAAGTCAAGCAAAAAAGCTTAAAAGAGAAAACAGGAACAGAGAAATTACAAGACTTGCTAAAAGAAGCCTCTCACATAAACGGTTCAAAGCTAGAGATATAAGTTCTTACAGTCGAAGTCAGCAATTTAAAGTCAAATCTAGACTTAAAGATCATTGCGCAGCAGTATTGAAATTTCTTGGACTGCATGGTTACGAAGCTCACACTGTTCAAGTGAAAAACAGTAACACTAAAGAATTTGAAACATTTACTGTTGTTGACACTGCGGAGAAAAACGAAGCATCAAATTCCTCCAAGCTATCAGAAAAAAATATAGAAAAGATTAACCTTGCAGTTCTGGTTAAGGATTCTTATAACATTTCTGATGAAGCATTTAATGCCCTTGCTAAAATCTCAAATTTACCAAGGTTATGTGCTGTGAAAAAGCAAGGCAAACAAATTGGAAAGAATCTGTCTGTAACAAAAACACCATCAGACAAGCCAGGGATTCAGAGAAGTCTTGAAGAACTGCTTAAGTTGAAAATTGAAGATTTGGCAAGGTGCAAAAAAATTGACGCTGAACACAGTGACATCCATGTGAAACTGACAGGGGACGGAACATTCGTGGGAAAACACATTCACTTTGTTAATGTAACTTTCACTGTTCTTAATGATGAGGACCCTAACTCGCCTCATAGTCATCATCCATTAGCCATTCTTTGTGACCTGGAAAAATATGATAGCTTGAAAGTCCAGCTCTCTGATATCATACAAACTGTGGAGTGTTTTACTGAGTACATATTGGATGGTGTTAAGTATTCCATTGTTTACTATCTGAGTGGTGATTATAAGTTTCTCCTGACAGTTTGTGGCCTCAATAGTGCAAATTCTAAGTACCCTTGCATATACTGTAAACGAGAAAAAGGAACTCTCCACAATTTATCTGTTGAATCAGCATCTCGTACCACTGCAGAAATTGCCTGCCTTGCTCAGAAAACTTCCAAAGTAAACAAATACTGCTGTGCAAGAACTCCATTATTTGCAACAATTCCCATTGACAGAGTAATTATTGACGTTTTACACATGTTTCTGAGGATATCAGATGTGTTATTCAATTTGCTCATCATTGAGTTGCGAAGATTGGATGCCATTCAGAGTCGAGCATTAAAAGAGTTTGACAGGAATCAGGCAACACATTGTGCAGATTTGGAAAAACTCTTGTCAGACATAGGGATACCTGGGTTTTCTTTTTATCTTGGAAAAGAAAGTAAGGTGCTTAAGTGGCGAGATCTAACAGGGCCCGAGAAGATAAAACTTTTCAGGAATTTGCATAGAGTTAAAGACTTACTTCAAGGTATGTCTGAATTAGAGGTGCAGCCTATTATTGACGTTTGGCAGGAATTCTTTGAAATTTATGAGTTGTTGCGATCATTTAATGAGTTCTGCACTGGAACAAATGACGGTCCAAAAATTGAAGAACTAAGAGTTCGTGTAAACCGCTGGCTGGAAATGTTTGTTGGTATTTATCACTACAGGCATGTAACGCCATACATGCACCTTCTAGTGAAACATGCAGCAGAATTGATAGAAAGACATGGTTCTTTGTCTATATTCAATGCACAAGGTCTGGAAAAACTGAATCACCTAATGACAGTAGACTACTTCAAAAGCACAAACCACTGGCAGGGTATCAAGGCACTAGACCAGCTAATGAGGAAGCAAAACAGAAAGTTGTGGCTTGCCAGAAATCAGATCAAACTGCAAAAAAAACACAACATTAAATGCGCCAAGTGCCATAAAACTGGCCATAATTCAAAGACGTGTCATTATCATTAATTTGACAACAACTCAGGAGCTAAGTTAATAAGAACTGAGAAGAGTTCGTAGTGCAAGAACAGCTAGTTGGTTTAAATGTTATGCTGTTAAGCAACAATGAATCTATATAAAGGTTTGCTGATATTAAAGTCAATGCTTTTATGTTAATACAATTTATACAAATTGTGCACTCCTGTGTATTTTTACATGATTTATTTTCGTTAAAATAAACGTCTTCAGGAACGTCCAATATAAAAGGCTGGATTCTCACTGTGATATCATCATGACATGATATTCTTACTAGCTATTTTTAGAGAACAATTGTCCTGAGACGGGGTCTACCAAAGAAGTGCGTGTTTTCGATTTACAATTTTACTCATGTGACATACATTGTGTATAGAAACTCAAGTAATCCAGCAAGTGACCTAGCTGACTAAGTGAACTTCAAAAAAAGTTTTTTTAAAAGAAGATAAATCATGTAAAAAATAACCAGGAATGCGCAAAATTATTTGTGTCCAACTGAATAAGTAAAAATAACAAGGTGTAACATAAAAGCATCATTACTTGTGTTCTATGTGAGTACAAGTACATGTATTTGTAAATTAAGGTTATTGTTTCAGTTTCATTACATGAATTGAATTTAAGTGTTTTAAAAATATGTTATTTACAGCAATTCCATTTAATGAACTTTCAGAGATGCTTGATTTTTTAACCAATTTAAATGTTCTAAGAAAGGAGAAATTGATTGAAATAAAATTTATTTTGGATTCTTTAATAGTGTACAGTTTTTTTAAGTGTTTTAAATTTGTTATTTACAGCAATTCCATTTGATGAACTTTCAGAGATGCTTGATTAAACCAATTTTTACATGTTCTAAGAAAGGAGAAATTGATATAATTTATTGTGTGATTCTTTAATATCTAGTGTACATTTTGTTTTACCCCAGAACATAATGATAAACATGTAGACTAAAAAAAATGCTAAATAAGACTGTCACTCACAACACCCCAGCCTCTAAATTTGATGACATTATAATATTTTATTACAAAATGATACAATAATGAAGCGGATTGATGCACGCGTTTCCGCCCCTCCGGTATGTTACTTCAGTTGAAACCCCCCACACGCAGAGTGGAGCAGGTCCATTTTGCGTACGCCACATTGCAAGTAGGTCATGTGTATGGTACCTGTACTGAAACTTCGGGTAGCGGGTGCATTAGTTGAACGAAAGAAGAAAAAAAAGCTGGCACCATCTTCTGTGTGATCTGAAGTACCTGGTACTTGTGTGGCAAAAATTCACTGGTGCTCGTGAAGAACATGACGGTTGTTTATACACAACGCATCGGGGACGATAGAGCAAGCATTCTAGCGCGCCCTCATTACTTACAACGTAACACGGGTCATGAAGTGACATGAACTTGAATTTTGATTACAGCGGGTGGATTCTTTTAAGATATGAACATCAAAACACCACGAAATGATTGACTAATAATGCCTTCAACAGAATATGAAGTAGCAATAATTTTAAAATGTACAACTTCTTCGCCAACTGTCTGTAAAGTTTGAAACCCTATACGTTGTGCGCAACAGTTTCGGGCCGGGTGTGATCGACGTGCGACGCGCTATGCGTAAATGAGACTGCACTATTTGTAATGAGCTACTGTCGTCACTACTTGCCCTATCATTATCACTCATTGTGTGAAATGAATTCAAATTGGTGACGGCGGACAAGCAGACTGATTAAGAACAATGGGGTGATTATCAAGCTAAGAATAAGAAGATGCACTGTGTACAGAGTGATGAATGCAAAGGTAACAAAATGGCACCACAATATCAAGCAACATGGGGTAACTTGATTTACAAGAAAAAAACAAGTACATTCCAGTAAGATTGATTTGTGAAAATAATATACAATTAAATTTCAAGAAATCTTGTGATAACACTCAGTTTACTCAGCTAACGTGGGTTATACTATGAAGTAAACAAGCTAAGAGATGGGGTTTGCTTCCCCAAGCTGAAAAGTCTTGAACGAACCGCTTTTCAGTTTGTAGGAGAAAACTGCGGGAACGGACATAGGTATGTAGGCGAACTGTACCCTTGAGTCATCAGGATGATCCTCTTTGAGACATTTTCTGCCTGCCAGGATCCTTGAGGTGACGTCCTCGGTGGTGTAGTTGTACGCTCCTCTGTAGGGATTTTTCTTCAAGGTTCGGGCGGCGTTTTTGAGAATAATCTTTCTGTCCATATACCTGAGGAGCTTGACATGAGTTAGTCTTGGGCGAGTCTGAGTAACGGATCCGGAGCGAGATTGATGGTTTCCCGGAGTGCCCGTTCGATTTCAACTTCTTCACCTCCCTCCAGCTTCATGTGGAAAGCTAAAAAGCCCGCCACAAACCCCTCGCAGGACTTTTGATCTTTCTAAGATCTCTCTGGGACAACATGGATGACGATGTTATTTCTCCTGTTCCGGTTTTGAAGATCGTCTAGCTGGTTACCAACCTTGTGCGTATCACTATGGTGACCGTCGAACCTGCTGTTAGTGGCTGTGAGGAGATTCATTAGTTGCTTCTCAAGCATTTCCAGAGATGTTTTCAGGTTGTTAATGTCCTTGATGTTGGCATTGACACGATGATCCGTATCCTGGAGGTTGACTTCAAGGGTGGACAGTCTAGCACCCATGGTCTCCAGAGTAGCGATAATTTTATCCAGCTTGGAGTTCACATGGACCATGACAAGACTGGCAGCCATCTTGCACCCCAACAGTCGCCTTGGGGAATTGGTTCGGTGACGGATCCCGTTTCCCTCGTTGTTTGCTTCCTCGTGTAGGTTTACTCTTCAGGTGATTCGGCCATGGTCGGCAAGGTTGTCAGGTAAGTACGTTGGCAAAACCTTGCGAAAATTTTGCGGTAACTTTCTAAATATTGATTACTTTCTGGGGAGCGCAGAAGGGCCCGTGCGTCACTGTTGAATGTACATGTAGTTTTGGGGCCAGACGGTCTAGGGTCAAGGTCAGATATAGGAACATGGTATAACATATCTTTTGTTAGCTATATTAAGGGCTGAGGGGTTTATCAATTTATATTGTAATCACTTTTGCTTCAGCTGTACAGGAATGAAATTAATAAATAGGTTACATAATTATTTGCCACGTGTAAAGAGCAAATCGTAGGCATCCTCTTTGAGTAACTAGAAATTTTCATTAGGAGGGGGGGGCGGGGCAAAATAACAATGAAGGTGGGGACTAAGGTATTAGGAAGATCATACGTAATCAACCACGGTTAATTTATCACCGAAAACAAATCCAAAAGTGCATTTATATTCTCCAAAAATATAAATGTCCTAGCGTCTACCCAAAATGAACACGTTGATCTTTGTCTGGTTGTTCCAACTATCAGTGCCAACTTACAGTTAGTTTGAGACATATAAATGTCCTAGCGTCTACCCAGAGCGGCTTGCACTCGAAAAAGGAATTATAATAATTATTACGCTTTCTTTGTAGATTGACGTACGCAGTTAGCTTAATGACAATTGAAAAAGTAGTAGGGTTAGGGGACCTGAAACACGACACTTACTTCTTCGCTTTGACCTCCTCTCTGTCTCAGCTGGTCGCCTACAAAAATACGGACATCATCATACAGCTAGCTGCCTCGGTGCCGGAAGGCGTTGGTCTCTGAGGGCAGCCTCGGCACGACTTATTATCAGCTCTTTACTGTCGCTGTCCGACATGATGTTATGGTGTTACAAAGACGTTACCATCTTTAAAGATGTGTAAGGGGGCCAAGGGCACTACAATATTAAGTTGGATGCCGATTCGAATTTAAAGGCAGATGACTCGTTGATATGTCTCTTGGCTCAAACCGGTTTTTATTTGAACACGGCACGAGGGACTTTATGTTGGAAAAGGAGATCGTTCACTAACTTTTCGTTGTCTGTGTTGTCATTTTATCAATTTTTCTATTTATTGTTTATCCACCCATAAAGTGGTGGTATTTGTTGCTTATACCTTTTTTTCATGAACTTTTCTAGTTATTGATTCATTTATTTAGTAGTACTTTTTTCAAAAACTATTTATTGATTTATTTATTTGCTTGTCATATTTCTGGTGTTTGTTGGTTGTGTTATTCTAAGTTTTGGTTGTGTAATCAGATTTTTATGCTTATTTAAAATAAATTTTTATTATTTTTCCAAAAAGTTAATATAGTGTGTTTGCCTCCCTATGGGACTGGATTAAAGGAACACGTTGCCTTGGATCGGTCGAGTTGGTCTTTGAAAAGCGTTTGTAACTGTTTTTCATAAAATGCATATTGGTAGAAAGATGTTGTAAAAGTAGAATACAAAGATCCACACAAACATGCCTCGAAATTGCGTGGTTTTCCTTTTACCTCGTCGACTAACACGTCGGCCATTTATGGTGGTCAAAATTTCGACTCCCATAAATGGCCGACCATGTTAGTTCGCACACTAGAAGGAAAACCACGCAATTCAAAGGCAAACTTGTGTGGATCATTGTATTCTACTTTTTAAACATCTTTCCAACCATATGCATTATAAAACAAAACGGTTACAAACGCTTTTGTTTTGACCAACTCGTACGATCCAAGGCAACGTGTTCCTTTGAAAAAGGCTTTTGAGCTACAGTGCTACAAAGTTAGACTTTTGTTGATCCTGCCCATCACATTAGGGTTTGTTATGTAATTTCATGCGCCCTTACTGTTTGTCTTGCTTTGTATTTACTTTTGTATTTATATTATTTATTTTACAAAGTGTATTTGAAACTGTTTAATGGCCAAATAAAGAATTAGAATAAGAACAAACTGTGCAGACCCAGACGTTCAAATACTTCTTTGCTCCGGCACATGTTGTGAAATGAAACCGTGACAGCAATCGATCCAGCAATAATCCGAGTAAAATGTGCCGATGCGCAAAAAACTCAGAAACTGCGATGGCAACGTAAAGTGTCGTCTATGGAACACCATAGATGTTGTTGACAAGCCAAAATTGTGTGTGAGTGAAAGACGCGCGACGAAGAACGACATAATGCTAATACCTATCCGTTAAAAGATGACCCCTTAGCTAAAAATGACTAGTCTCAGCATGGTCTCCATGACCTGATCCGGCTGTTAAAAGAGATATCTCTATTGTTAATAGAGATATCTCTATTTCTAATGTGATATCTCTATTGTAAATAGAGATATAGAGATGTCTCTATGGTTAATACAGGTATCCCATTAACAATAGAAGTATATATATATATTATAACGCTTAAATCGCATGGGCGCCACCATGTTGTTTCCACGTTAAGTGGTGCCCGCACCCTGCTTTAATGATGCATCTGGGTTTGGGGTACCCGTCAGTCAAAGCGCGAGTGTGTATGTATATCTTTGTGGATGAGTGCAGGCGTCCTTTGTGATTTCACAGTCATAGCGCGACCGTCCAGTAACTTCGCGCGTACATACAGTAAAGAACAATGCATGGGATCAAGCTAGGCACGACAACAGGACGAAGGCTGGTGGGGGTTATTAGAGCACGTTGTGGGACAGGGAGGAGAAAGGGGCACGTAGTGTGGTACGTCTGTTCGAAGGGGGCGGGGAACGGCCAAAAATTAAGGGAACATAGTACAAGGGCTGGGAAAATAATACGGAAGGGGGAAAAAGAAAAACAAATTAAACAGAGAAAAATACACGACTCCGGAGAACCGACTGAGTGACGGGACTCGCGCGGAACGGGGAAGGGTATGGGCCGGAATAAGTGCACAGAACAATTCACGGGTGGGATATAGGGAAGGAAGTACGAATTACAATTAGGATGGGGACAGGAGGAAGGGGCACAAAGTGGTACGTCTGTGTAATGGGAGACGGGCGGGGGAACGCCAAAAATAAAATGACGGGGAAAATTAACATGGCTTGGGTAGGGATTTTTAAAAAAAAATGAACAGGGACTATCATGATATGGGACATGGAACAGGAAAATATTAAACGGGGGGATCAAGACCCTGAAACATGAAAGAACCACACAAGGGACCCGCGTGAAACTGAAAAATATGAGTGTAGCAGTATGCCAAAAGCAGACTGACTCAAGTCTAGTGTTTACTTCCCATAATGCATTGTATCACCTTATAACATGGCCGCCCGCATGTACCAGTCAACTCTCATTATCTGGAATAAAGCTTGACTTATAATCATAACATACGAAGTCGTATCTTCTTACAATGAGTTGTGGGCAAACAACGTCAGGCAAGGAACAATGCCAATGCACCGGATCGCGGGAACGGGAGGCGCAGAGGCGTGGGGTACATATGGGACGGAATAGGGAAGAGGCACACGGTGGGACAGGGATGTGGGGAAAAAAAGAACGGTGCTGATGAGGGGAAAAAGGAACTTGAAAACGATACAGGACAGGAAATTAATCAACTGAACGGGAACAAAATAAACCGACTGGATATAAACTGGAAATCACTGGATGGGATTGAAAAATAAAGCCGAAACAGAAAAAGGACAGACAAAGGGTTACTACGATTTCACAAATCACACTAAGATTCGTTTTAACTTTGGATGGGTGGTTTGCCACAGTGATTCGTATTGTGACCCTGCCCAGCCACTTCAACCCTCCCCTGTACACAACGCTACACTTGCAGCAATTTATACCTAGAGCTTTGATATCTCTATTAATATAGCTATCCCTATTAATATTAGAGATATCTCTAATAATACAACAGATATCTCTATTGTTAATAGACATGTCTTTTTTAATATAGATATCTATATTATTGGAATAAATGTTAAGAATGTACTCCATAACATTGTGCTCGTTGACCTTGTACAATCAAACTTTATTATTGGCTAGTTTTACATTGTGCGACCTATATAAAGACTCACACAGTGTACAGCCGGCGAGCTCAAATAGACAGCAGTAATATTCGAAATGTAATGAAATATGAACAATCAAACGATGACTTGCACCATTTTGGTTTAATTGAAAGTAAACGCATCCATATGTGTTTCATTTGTGATTATTTCGTTGCACTTTGTTATTTCTTGACATTAGGTTAATCAATTTCCCAAAATCCCTCCCCTAGTGTACTAACCTTAAACATAAACAAACATGTACGCCTTGATGTAGCTCTGTACCATGTCCAGTGTGTAGGCAGCCAGTACATTTCACAAATGTATCACCATGCCCAAGAGTTCAACGCTTTCAATTGAGCACATTGACAATAGCTTGCTCGAAATGTGGCTTTTTAGGGAAATTAGAGAAAATGCTATCGCATGAATGCCCCTCAAAAAAAAGCCGACTGCCATTGCAAGTTGTGTTATGCACCCTGTGAACCTCTACCCTCATCTGAGGAGTCAGAAATCATAAAGGCAGCCAAACTTCTGGAAAAAGTTGCTTCACAGCATGTAAGAGGGACTCCAATTCAACCCCAAAATGAAGCTGCAGCAGACAGGTGAACATGGCACAAGCTGAAGGTTCATGGAACTGCAAAACTGAAAACTCCTGGTAGGGTAAGTACATTCAAAAAAGTATATTCATACTTTGTTCAAGTTTGACTTTAAATGTCAGTAACTAAAAGTAAATCATCAATAAATCAATGTTATCATTTTCCCAGTCCGCTTGTGTTCAACTTAAACGTCAAAGTGCAGAGACCACTACCAACAATCACGTGTCCACAAATCAGCCATCTGACAACAAAAGCTTTACACCTGATCGTGCTTTAGCAATGATGAGAGATTGTCAGCTTGCCTGGGAGCAGATCCGCAAAATGCGAAGGTGGATGACATTTCCTTTTCAATAATTGAATTTTTTTTTCAAATTGTATGCATCAAATAAAGCAATTCAGAAACTACCATTGCTTGTAAATAGTTCAACAGTTCTAAAAAGATAATCTTTTATGATTTGTACTGATGCCTTTGCAGATGTATTGGTACACCTGGAGTGACAGTGACATCAGAGCGATAGATGCGGAAACGACAGTCTTCTGACCTCACTAAGTCGAGTAGGTGACGAAATTAGTCAGAGGCTAAACACTATTCCACTGTCCAGGGGTCGAAATTAACTACATTTTCAAGGTAGCCCACAGGGCTAGTAACCCTGAATTTTTACTAGCCCTGAATAAATTTCAGTAGCCCTGGCTGGATTTTTGTTTCCTTCTTTATTGCATTGATTTAATTGCTTTCATATACTAGGCGCCGAGCTAACATTATGTTGACAAAAACCAAACAATGACCATACCCTTTCATTGTAGAAAAGATTAGAATAAAATAATTTTAAAAAACAGTCTATACTCACAAAATTTTTTTTTTTTTGAAGGAGGTTTAACTCCTTCCAAAAAACGCCACATAATGCCGACATCAGACCTGCCAACCTTGTCTTTTATTGTTTGAGTACCACATAGCGCAGCCGCATAAATCAGAAGCCCAGTGCACAGCGGCATAACCCAGAAGCCCAACTACTTGTACTGTTGTCGGCACAATGCTAACAGTCAGTCCGAAAACCGGGAAAAAGAAGAACAAATCGGAGGGGAAAACAAATATAAAAAAATTGGACTTTGAAAAAAAAAAAAACTATAAAAATATTTTCCGGCAAAAATATTCCTCAGACAAAATGTATAGTGGGCAGGGAAAAAAAATCCCTGTGAGGCACGCCCCCGAAATTCCTCAGACTTTATCCCAATGTTGGGCCAACATAGTCTGGTTCCCAGACCCAAAAATCTCCGACTAGGCTCTGTCGAATTTAGGGTCCGGTATCACCCAAAATCACGTGACCAAAAAGGAGGAATTCCTCCTTTTTCGAAGTTATCCGAAATGTTCCGAACGTGTTGTCGTCAACATTCGGACAGTATCGTTGATGGTCGGACATTTCCGGGTGTCTATGGTTGCATTGTAAACAGAATCCATGGAATCATAATGTCAGTCATAATGTCAGTCCTGTTTCTGTCGGCCGTAGATCCAGGAGTTTTTGAAAAAAAGGGTTTTTTTTACCGCGAAATAGTAATAAGCGGTGGTATCCGGCTTGTTGTCTTTCGACGTCTAAGGACGATACCATTACACTGCAGGGGTAAGTTCTAAGGGCTCAGCCTCAGTTGTATTGTTTTCTTTTCTGCTGCTGGTTTTTTGTTATTGTAAATAATTTTTTGAAGTAACAAGGGGAGATTAAAAAAAAAAAAAAATTTCAACTCCATGAGAGGGCACACACCCTGATCATCTTGCATTTTGTATTACCCCTGCGGTATAATGGTATCTATCGTCCAGGTACGTCGAAAGACAACATGGCGGATGCTACCGTTCGTTTATAATTCGGGGTAAAAAACACATTTTTTTACAGTTAAAAATACAATTTTTCAACAGTTTGAAGGTGATTTAGATTCATATGACTCTTGTACATATATTTAATTGTGTCGTGAGTTGTCGGTATTTAGTGCGACCCTTCCGATCAGGTGCAGACATGGTTTCCCTGGAGATGACCCCCGACCCTGACAAGTTGCGTCATGCTCTATTTTTAACCGTGGGTGATACCTGACCTAAGATTTTTAACGAGAGACGTCAAGGAATCTTTGGTCAGGGAACCAGACTAGGGCCAACACTGTTCAGAGCAAAACATTCCTCAAGAAAAATACGGCGATGCCGAACACGTGCGTTGTGTGCACATACATCCATGCATACGGCTATATTTTATGTACTGTACCAGATTGACCAAAACTGGATTGCGCCATTCCCACTCCCTCTGTTACGCATTGGTTTATTCGTTTTCCAGCGGGAGTTAGAATTTAAAATATAATTCTAAGCACAACCTCTTTTTTATCGAAGCGCATAATGATCACTCAGATGCAGGGTGTCTTTGTTTGGTTGTTTTTGCACTTGGGGTCGAACGAATGACAGTTGAAGAAATTGAGAACAAAATTGTCCGTTTGTGTCGCGGACGTTACGTTAGTACAATCAACCGGTTAACCAGGCGATGCGTCGTTTTTGTGTGTGCGTGAGTGTACTGTACGTAATGTAAGTATAGTTATTTACTGCAGGCAACATGATGAGACTCAGGACTTACCCTTCTTGTTATGACAGCGCTAGCGGGAGGGTGATCTGATATCAAAATATTTATTATCGCCCGATAACGAAATAAAAACAAGAGAAAATTCTACAACTTATTGTTAACACAGAAATATTTATGTTTGTTAAGATGTGAATTTGCTTTATTTTTCCACTAGCCCGCCGGGCTACTAAAACTGGGGGAAACGGTAGCCCGGCTGTCAAACTGGTAGTCCCGGGCTAGCGGGCTACCGGCAATTTCGACCCCTGAAAGGATCATCGCAGGGAGATCCTTCACAAACACAAAGGGGACATCTACAGTGACTTTTCCATTTACCCCAGTAGCCTTGTTGGATGGAAGGAGCATGGGCTGAAGACAACCGTGTAAGTTGTCTTTCAAGAGACTACTCTGTCTGTCTTGCCCCGAGAACTAAATAGGCCTCTCGCCTTTGTAGATAGCGCCCTCAAGCGTTCATTATTCTTACTCGCATGTATCATTTTCTCACTATAGAGCCTTCGTCTAATTCTGCAGTTTTGAGCCCCAATATCCCTGTTTTTTCCCTTGGATCAAGCACAATCTGTAAGTTTTTCAGTTTGTCTTATTATAAATCATTCCTTGTCTAGCTCGCTCGATTTATTACTGTTTTCAGGCTAGTTTACTTTCCTTAAAACTGTTCTTGCCAAAATCGGCTACATGTGCGCCTTACATGTACTTTTTTACCATGTGCGCGAAGGCACTTTACGTTCAATGTTTGTCCGGAAACTGGGCAAATCTCATGTTTGGTATTTCAGCATGGATTTAGGGTCTTTTTTGTGACTTTACCCATTCTATCACAGTTTTGTTTATATTTTAAGGCTTCCTTCACGTTATGCTTTATAACTAAATGTATGTTTTATTCTTGTTTATTACAATTTTACACTGGTTCCAATAAAGAAACAAATGACAGTCCGACAGCAGGGGTCGAAATTGCCGGTAGCCCGCTAGCCCGGGACTACCAGTTTGACAGCCGGGCTACCGTTTCCCCCAGTTTTAGTAGCCCGGCGGGCTAGTGGAAAAATAAAGCAAATTCACATCTTAACAAACATAAATATTTCTGTGTTAACAATAAGTTGTAGAATTTTCTCTTGTTTTTATTTCGTTATCGGGCGATAATAAATATTTTGATATCAGATCACCCTCCCGCTAGCGCTGTCATAACAAGAAGGGTAAGTCCTGAGTCTCATCATGTTGCCTGCAGTAAATAACTATACTTACATTACGTACAGTACACTCACGCACACACAAAAACGACGCATCGCCTGGTTAACCGGTTGATTGTACTAACGTAACGTCCGCGACACAAACGGACAATTTTGTTCTCAATTTCTTCAACTGTCATTCGTTCGACCCCAAGTGCAAAAACAACCAAACAAAGACACCCTGCATCTGAGTGATCATTATGCGCTTCGATAAAAAAGAGGTTGTGCTTAGAATTATATTTTAAATTCTAACTCCCGCTGGAAAACGAATAAACCAATGCGTAACAGAGGGAGTGGGAATGGCGCAATCCAGTTTTGGTCAATCTGGTACAGTACATAAAATATAGCCGTATGCATGGATGTATGTGCACACAACGCACGTGTTCGGCATCGCCGTATTTTTCTTGAGGAATGTTTTGCTCTGAACAGTGTTGGCCCTAGTCTGGTTCCCTGACCAAAGATTCCTTGACGTCTCTCGTTAAAAATCTTAGGTCAGGTATCACCCACGGTTAAAAATAGAGCATGACGCAACTTGTCAGGGTCGGGGGTCATCTCCAGGGAAACCATGTCTGCACCTGATCGGAAGGGTCGCACTAAATACCGACAACTCACGACACAATTAAATATATGTACAAGAGTCATATGAATCTAAATCACCTTCAAACTGTTGAAAAATTGTATTTTTAACTGTAAAAAAATGTGTTTTTTACCCCGAATTATAAACGAACGGTAGCATCCGCCATGTTGTCTTTCGACGTACCTGGACGATAGATACCATTATACCGCAGGGGTAATACAAAATGCAAGATGATCAGGGTGTGTGCCCTCTCATGGAGTTGAAATTTTTTTTTTTTTTTAATCTCCCCTTGTTACTTCAAAAAATTATTTACAATAACAAAAAACCAGCAGCAGAAAAGAAAACAATACAACTGAGGCTGAGCCCTTAGAACTTACCCCTGCAGTGTAATGGTATCGTCCTTAGACGTCGAAAGACAACAAGCCGGATACCACCGCTTATTACTATTTCGCGGTAAAAAAAACCCTTTTTTTCAAAAACTCCTGGATCTACGGCCGACAGAAACAGGACTGACATTATGACTGACATTATGATTCCATGGATTCTGTTTACAATGCAACCATAGACACCCGGAAATGTCCGACCATCAACGATACTGTCCGAATGTTGACGACAACACGTTCGGAACATTTCGGATAACTTCGAAAAAGGAGGAATTCCTCCTTTTTGGTCACGTGATTTTGGGTGATACCGGACCCTAAATTCGACAGAGCCTAGTCGGAGATTTTTGGGTCTGGGAACCAGACTATGTTGGCCCAACATTGGGATAAAGTCTGAGGAATTTCGGGGGCGTGCCTCACAGGGATTTTTTTTCCCTGCCCACTATACATTTTGTCTGAGGAATATTTTTGCCGGAAAATATTTTTATAGTTTTTTTTTTTTTCAAAGTCCAATTTTTTTATATTTGTTTTCCCCTCCGATTTGTTCTTCTTTTTCCCGGTTTTCGGACTGACTGTTAGCATTGTGCCGACAACAGTACAAGTAGTTGGGCTTCTGGGTTATGCCGCTGTGCACTGGGCTTCTGATTTATGCGGCTGCGCTATGTGGTACTCAAACAATAAAAGACAAGGTTGGCAGGTCTGATGTCGGCATTATGTGGCGTTTTTTGGAAGGAGTTAAACCTCCTTCAAAAAAAAAAAAATTTTGTGAGTATAGACTGTTTTTTAAAATTATTTTATTCTAATCTTTTCTACAATGAAAGGGTATGGTCATTGTTTGGTTTTTGTCAACATAATGTTAGCTCGGCGCCTAGTATATGAAAGCAATTAAATCAATGCAATAAAGAAGGAAACAAAAATCCAGCCAGGGCTACTGAAATTTATTCAGGGCTAGTAAAAATTCAGGGTTACTAGCCCTGTGGGCTACCTTGAAAATGTAGTTAATTTCGACCCCTGGAAGGATCATCGCAGGGAGATCCTTCACAAACACAAAGGGGACATCTACAGTGACTTTTCCATTTACCCCAGTAGCCTTGTTGGATGGAAGGAGCATGGGCTGAAGACAACCGTGTAAGTTGTCTTTCAAGAGACTACTCTGTCTGTCTTGCCCCGAGAACTAAATAGGCCTCTCGCCTTTGTAGATAGCGCCCTCAAGCGTTCATTATTCTTACTCGCATGTATCATTTTCTCACTATAGAGCCTTCGTCTAATTCTGCAGTTTTGAGCCCCAATATCCCTGTTTTTTCCCTTGGATCAAGCACAATCTGTAAGTTTTTCAGTTTGTCTTATTATAAATCATTCCTTGTCTAGCTCGCTCGATTTATTACTGTTTTCAGGCTAGTTTACTTTCCTTAAAACTGTTCTTGCCAAAATCGGCTACATGTGCGCCTTACATGTACTTTTTTACCATGTGCGCGAAGGCACTTTACGTTCAATGTTTGTCCGGAAACTGGGCAAATCTCATGTTTGGTATTTCAGCATGGATTTAGGGTCTTTTTTGTGACTTTACCCATTCTATCACAGTTTTGTTTATATTTTAAGGCTTCCTTCACGTTATGCTTTATAACTAAATGTATGTTTTATTCTTGTTTATTACAATTTTACACTGGTTCCAATAAAGAAACAAATGACAGTCCGACAGCAGGGGTCGAAATTGCCGGTAGCCCGCTAGCCCGGGACTACCAGTTTGACAGCCGGGCTACCGTTTCCC
This sequence comes from Asterias amurensis, assembly GCF_032118995.1. Classification (NCBI taxonomy): domain Eukaryota; kingdom Metazoa; phylum Echinodermata; class Asteroidea; order Forcipulatida; family Asteriidae; genus Asterias; species Asterias amurensis. The sequence continues at coordinate 9,799,657 of NC_092657.1, read as the reverse complement.
CCAGTTTTAGTAGCCCGGCGGGCTAGTGGAAAAATAAAGCAAATTCACATCTTAACAAACATAAATATTTCTGTGTTAACAATAAGTTGTAGAATTTTCTCTTGTTTTTATTTCGTTATCGGGCGATAATAAATATTTTGATATCAGATCACCCTCCCGCTAGCGCTGTCATAACAAGAAGGGTAAGTCCTGAGTCTCATCATGTTGCCTGCAGTAAATAACTATACTTACATTACGTACAGTACACTCACGCACACACAAAAACGACGCATCGCCTGGTTAACCGGTTGATTGTACTAACGTAACGTCCGCGACACAAACGGACAATTTTGTTCTCAATTTCTTCAACTGTCATTCGTTCGACCCCAAGTGCAAAAACAACCAAACAAAGACACCCTGCATCTGAGTGATCATTATGCGCTTCGATAAAAAAGAGGTTGTGCTTAGAATTATATTTTAAATTCTAACTCCCGCTGGAAAACGAATAAACCAATGCGTAACAGAGGGAGTGGGAATGGCGCAATCCAGTTTTGGTCAATCTGGTACAGTACATAAAATATAGCCGTATGCATGGATGTATGTGCACACAACGCACGTGTTCGGCATCGCCGTATTTTTCTTGAGGAATGTTTTGCTCTGAACAGTGTTGGCCCTAGTCTGGTTCCCTGACCAAAGATTCCTTGACGTCTCTCGTTAAAAATCTTAGGTCAGGTATCACCCACGGTTAAAAATAGAGCATGACGCAACTTGTCAGGGTCGGGGGTCATCTCCAGGGAAACCATGTCTGCACCTGATCGGAAGGGTCGCACTAAATACCGACAACTCACGACACAATTAAATATATGTACAAGAGTCATATGAATCTAAATCACCTTCAAACTGTTGAAAAATTGTATTTTTAACTGTAAAAAAATGTGTTTTTTACCCCGAATTATAAACGAACGGTAGCATCCGCCATGTTGTCTTTCGACGTACCTGGACGATAGATACCATTATACCGCAGGGGTAATACAAAATGCAAGATGATCAGGGTGTGTGCCCTCTCATGGAGTTGAAATTTTTTTTTTTTTTTAATCTCCCCTTGTTACTTCAAAAAATTATTTACAATAACAAAAAACCAGCAGCAGAAAAGAAAACAATACAACTGAGGCTGAGCCCTTAGAACTTACCCCTGCAGTGTAATGGTATCGTCCTTAGACGTCGAAAGACAACAAGCCGGATACCACCGCTTATTACTATTTCGCGGTAAAAAAAACCCTTTTTTTCAAAAACTCCTGGATCTACGGCCGACAGAAACAGGACTGACATTATGACTGACATTATGATTCCATGGATTCTGTTTACAATGCAACCATAGACACCCGGAAATGTCCGACCATCAACGATACTGTCCGAATGTTGACGACAACACGTTCGGAACATTTCGGATAACTTCGAAAAAGGAGGAATTCCTCCTTTTTGGTCACGTGATTTTGGGTGATACCGGACCCTAAATTCGACAGAGCCTAGTCGGAGATTTTTGGGTCTGGGAACCAGACTATGTTGGCCCAACATTGGGATAAAGTCTGAGGAATTTCGGGGGCGTGCCTCACAGGGATTTTTTTTCCCTGCCCACTATACATTTTGTCTGAGGAATATTTTTGCCGGAAAATATTTTTATAGTTTTTTTTTTTTTCAAAGTCCAATTTTTTTATATTTGTTTTCCCCTCCGATTTGTTCTTCTTTTTCCCGGTTTTCGGACTGACTGTTAGCATTGTGCCGACAACAGTACAAGTAGTTGGGCTTCTGGGTTATGCCGCTGTGCACTGGGCTTCTGATTTATGCGGCTGCGCTATGTGGTACTCAAACAATAAAAGACAAGGTTGGCAGGTCTGATGTCGGCATTATGTGGCGTTTTTTGGAAGGAGTTAAACCTCCTTCAAAAAAAAAAAAATTTTGTGAGTATAGACTGTTTTTTAAAATTATTTTATTCTAATCTTTTCTACAATGAAAGGGTATGGTCATTGTTTGGTTTTTGTCAACATAATGTTAGCTCGGCGCCTAGTATATGAAAGCAATTAAATCAATGCAATAAAGAAGGAAACAAAAATCCAGCCAGGGCTACTGAAATTTATTCAGGGCTAGTAAAAATTCAGGGTTACTAGCCCTGTGGGCTACCTTGAAAATGTAGTTAATTTCGACCCCTGTGTCATCACTTCAACGTCAGACTTGGAGGTAATGTAAATCATTACAGTAGTACGCATCTCAAATTCGCCTTCTAAAATTACGGGGGGGGGGGATTTAAAAAGGTATATTAAAAATAAAACTGAATTGGGTTTTCAATGTTTTCTTAATGATTAAAATATTTGGATAACTAACACACAAATCTGGCTTTTCAACATGTTGAATTTAGAGAGAAGATAATCCGCACATTCGTCTTTGGAGACGACGAACTTCTCACCAAGATTTATGGCATCTGCAGCTGCAATGGTCAATAAACCTTTCAATTTTGTTTTCTTACATTCCTTCTGTAATACTACGACGCACATTGCAAGCTGCTTGCTTATTTTAATATATTGTTTGTTTGACAGCCCGCTATTGCTGCTTATATTGTCAGATCTCCAATGAGTTTGAAAGGCAACAGAAGATCGACAGTGTCATGACCAAAAAACCAAAAAGAGCTAGAACAACTTGAAGAGGAGCTACTATTGCAATTTTTTCAAGACCAAAAAATTGCGGGAAAGCATTCAAAGGAATTGCTAACAAGGCCTTTAAGATCCGATGTGAACTGGAGGAAATGGTAATTCAAACATTTTTCCTTTAAGACTATTTGAAATTTAATTTCAGCTGCAGGTTTTTGTTCAACATCAAATTACCCAACTACTTACCTATATTGTACGTCATATTGTTGTTTGACAAGAACACACGCAGAATATTGCAGATCTGCCATTTGGCACCGGACCCATCGCCAGCGGTCTTGATGACACCCTAAAGAGACACAGGGTAGAAAGGCAGGCGTATCATGGGAAGGCCTTGTTGAGCAACCACGTAGAGAAGTGTTGCAGGGTACGTTCACATTCAATTTAGTTGTATTTTATTGTTCCAAATATGCCTATTTAAAAACAAACTAACACATTTTGAGTGTTTTTATTTATTTCAATTTAGATAGAAGTCATCAAAGACCTTACAGCCACGCCAAAGAATGTGATGAAAGATATATGTGACACCATCCCAGTTGTCAGATACACCGACCTAATACGCGAGGCTTCATCAATTGGTGAAACCTTCATGGAAATATTCATGAAGTTCGCCTATGTACACTTTGCCATTAAAGGAACACGTTGCCTGGGATCGGACGAGTTGGTCTATAAAAAGCGTTTGAAACCGTTTGTTATGAAATGTATATGGTTAGAAAGATGTTTTAAAAGTAGAATATAATGATCCACACAAGTATCTCTCAAAATTGCACGGTTTTCTTTTTACATCGCGAACTATCACGGTCGGCCATTTATGGGGGTCAAAATTTTGACTCCCATAAATGGCCGACCGTGTTATTGGACGAGGTAAAAAGAAAACCACGCAATTTCGAGGCATATTTGTGTAGATCATTGTATTCTACTTTTACATCATCTTTCTAACCATATGCATTTTATAATAAACGGTCAAAAAACGACCAACTCGACCGATCCAAGGCAACGTGTTCCTTTAATCATGCCAAAGCTTTGTCAACAGAAGACTTAAATCAAATTGGCATGTAATAAAATCATGTGGGGAATTGTTTTATTATTTTTATTATTTTCTTAATTTTATAGCTCCTCTGATGCCACAGCTTTATTTAATATGTCCTACGTAATTACATTTCAGACGCCTGTATCACTGACTTCTTGTCTTCATAACCGAGGATGTTTCCAGGTCATTCAATTACCCCCAAGATGCACCTCCTGGAACGCCATGCAGTGGAGCAGCTTCGGAGATTTGGTGTAGGGTTTGGACTCATGAACGAGCTGGGTGGCGAGCTCGTCCACACTGAGTTCAATAGAACAGGTCGTGTTGTTCACGGTATGAAAGACAATCTGCAGCGTCTTCTCACCATCATGAGGCGTCATCATGTTAGCACCACACCAGAAATCCAGGCTCAGGTGATCACTGCTGTAAAAAGACCAAAGGAGGAATAAATGTTTCTGATAACAATATTGATTTAATATACATACATGCAAATAGAAAATTTTGAATGTAACCAGTCACAAAATGTGTTTTTTGAAATATTGATTTTAACATGTTTATAGGGGGGGGGGTAACATGATTAACATAAATAACATAAGAAATTATGGCGGATAAACACAACAAAAGTGTATCTGACGACAATACGTAGATCTACTGTTCTTGCAATTATGAATGTAGCTTTACAGTCTTTCCAACTTTGAATCTCCAACTCAAAGTTTGTGAACAAAAGTTAGCATAGTTAAATTAGGCCTGACTGATTAATGACTGTATATAATGAGTGCTTGTTATAATTATTTGTAAATTTTACCAGGAGTACAGTGCCAAAAATAACTACCGACAGTAATTGGGGTGCTGTGTTATAACTCCCTTCAGTTCAGGATAAAACAAAACAAAAATAGGAATACAGCACCCTGGTTTTTGGATTGAAATACATGTACATAAAATAAACTTGTTCCGTTTTAAACTTCTATTCTATTTCTAAGTGCTTAATTCTTAGTGTTCTGATTGTTAATTTTTTATTGCAATGTATATGTAAACTTAAGATGACTAGTTTACTTCCTATTTCGAATCACAGAGCAGCCATGCTTTCATTATGATCAGGCCACACGACCATGTACACTTTACACGTGTGTACATGACCGCCCGTCTCCATATAGTTCCACGCGTGGCCTATACACAAAACACGTGTATGGAAAACGTAATGTATGTACATGTGTTGTACGTGTGTACACGTCCGTGTAACGAACGAAAAACTGAAAAACATTGTCAAACTTTGTCTGAAAATTAGGATAAAAACCGAGCTGCCCTTACCTTTTTAGACCCACGATCTTCTGCAAAATACACACTCCTTCTGTGAATGGCTCACGTTTCTAAAATGTAAAGTTATTTTTTGGTCTGATTTGCCGTTTTTTGGTGACATTGTGGCGACTACGTTCGAAACGTTTGGAGAAAACAGCATGTCTAAACCCGGCCCAAGATTAAAAAATAGTTGACTTTTGACCCAAGTAAATAAAGAAAACAAACCACTGCGTCATAGATACGCCCACTTAAAAACAATTTGTTTGAATAATTAACTAATCAGGGGAGCCGCTTGTTTATCTTGTATGCAAATTAGGCCTTTACTTCCGTGATGGGCACATTGCACCACGCAAAAGGGGCGGGGTTTAAATGACAAAAGTCATCCGCAAGAGGGCGCTATCTTATTTTATGTATGATACGGCCGTGATTTCGATCTATTGCAACTGTTGTACTTGAAATCTCACCTGCAGCCTTTGAAAATGGCAGCGGTACCGGTACTGAAGGTTTTCTTACTCCATTCTTACGTTAGAAAATTATTTTCTTTTCTAAATTTACCTCATGTAAAGTTAAAGAATAGACAAAAAAAACAACACAAAGGTAATGTTTTGGTGAACATTGTAATGGCGGAGCTGCTCGCCTCGCATAGTATTTATTCATGACATTCACATACTTAATTCAACTCATTTAATTTAAATTTCATCATTATTCTCGTCGGCTTAACTAGCCAATTATTCACATAATCTCATTAAATTCAATTTCAAATTCCAAGTACAGATGAGGGGAGCAAACGTGTTTGCGGATCAGTTTTTATGTATGCATTTCTGGCCTTTTCGGTTTTCCATCTTCCGTGCATGGATATTAAGTGAGATGGGAGTAGGGCCTTTGAAGCTGCGGATGCACCGCCTGACCTCAGGCTATGGAGTCCGAACTTGTGAATATCTGGAACGAATGGTCGGAGGGCTTCTAGTACAATCTCTCTGGTTCTGGTGTAGCTTAACCCATGAGTAGTAGGAACGAGACCGGTTTTGGAACGTGTCATTCTGCGAAGTACCGGTAGAGGAGAAGTGTCAGGATCGCCCATTGCTTGGAAATATCGTTCTGTGATTACAACTGGACAGGTTGGCTGAAATGTTCTTGCAATTGTTATATTATTGCCCTGGCGGTATTGATCAGTTTTTGACTTGCATAAATGTATGACGAGACTGTCACTGAGTATACTACAGTCCGTTCGTCTTACATTACTGATGTCGTTGAAACGAAGGAAACCTGCGTAACAGACAAAGCATACGAATAGGATGCGTAAATCGCCTAATGCTGCACTAGGTTGACCGTGAGCATTATAAAGTTTTGCCATGATTTCAGGTGTTACCGGTTCCTTCCGATTTGGGGTAGAGGCTGTGAGTCTCTTGTAGCCTTGTATGGTTGTTTTGACCAATGGATCGTTTGTAGGTGACGGTAATCCAGCTAAGCTATGTGCCCAGGCAACAGCAGCTGCTGCAGAATCTGCTGCCGTTTTATGACCGGATGAATAAAATGAAGACAAATATAGGGCGAAATCTGTTGGGTTGACGGGAAATGATTTGACGCCGGTCTTGGATGAAGCCCATGATTCCCATCGTTTCCAACTATTGCTGTATTTTATCGTTGTTGAGTGTGCTCTTGATGACATTAATAGCTTTGGTAGGGCTCCAAGGGCAAGTTGCTTTAGTTCCGGGTCAGTTGCTGAATGAGAGAGTGCCAACCATCTATCTGAAACAGACAAAGTAAAAAGAGAGCAGCAAAAGTTGTGCTCCGTACCATAGCCTAAAAGCTATATATATGTATATGCAATAATTGCTAATTCATGGCTAAATTAGCCGGTCTGCAAAAATTCAGAGATAAGGAAAATTATCTGTCGTTTCAGAATATATAGAAGCAAGTGCGTGTAATATGCACTTAATTTGGTGTTGCTACTGAAAAACGTGCAACAAAAGCTCGGCGTCCAACACCAGGCTGAGTTATCAGCGCTCAGTGGCCACGTAAAACCCCCAACTTGTGGAGGGACCGTGGACGCGACCAGGATGTTGGACGTAGGTCGCGCTATCCTTTCTCCGAGCATTTTTTTATTTTTTTTATTTTTTTTTTTTTTGATAGGGCGGGTTGCGGTGGGAAGCGAGGTAAGTTGCTCTACCGAGAGTGATTGCTAAGCTGAAAACGCCCCGTTTTAAGGGAGAATGTGAAAGGAAACCTTACGTAATCATGGCACGCTCTAACGAGCGTGCTGCACCTGTCGTGCAATAACGAAAAGAAAATTAACTTTCTTACTCCATTCTTACGTTAGAAAATTATTTTCTTTTCTAAATTTACCTCATGTAAAGTTAAAGAATAGACAAAAAAAAAACAACACAAAGGTAATGTTTTGGTGAACATTGTAATGGCGGAGCTGCTCGCCTCGCATAGTATTTAGAGAACGCCAAAGAAAGGGTAAAGCAAAAAGGCATGCATGCAATAATATCATCTGAGGAAAAATCGAAGGTGATTCCCATACTGGTTATAAAAAACCATCCATTACGGTGATGCACACAAATCGGCATCGGCTACAATTAGCCCAATTGCAATCAACTGCATTATTATATACAATCATATCTTTCAATCATACGCAATCGTCGCTTCGTCAACAATTTTTGACCGACTGTTTATAAGAAAATATAAGTTTTTTATGCGTGAACGGCACATTCAGGGCAGATGCCGAGAGGAGAAAGACAAAACCCCATGTTCGAAGATCTGAACGATTGTGAAAAAATCGTATCTCAAAGCTAAGCATGAAAAATTGGGATTATTTCGGAAAACTGTGCTCTTACCCAATGATGAAGGGCTGAATGACGTTTGCAATACTTTCCAATCTACAATTGAATAGTCTAGGTGTATGCCGTCTGGGCAGACGAAGGGCCAAAATGCTGATGTTGTCCATTTTGGGATTACTAGAGTGCCTGTTGCTTTGACCGCAACAATGCGTTTAATGACTTGTATAATAAGGGACACGGGGGGACAGAAATAGTTGTTTTCAGATGTCCAGCTTTGGCAAAAGGCATCTACGCCGCATACCGCTTTGCACCAAAATCTAGCGTTGAACCTGGGGAGTTTTGCGTTGTGAGGTGAGGCAAAGCGATCTATTGAGTGGGGTCCCCAAAGATTGTCTATGAGATTGAATGACACAGAATCAATTGCCCAATCATCAAAATCTTTAAATTTGCTTATCTTATCAGCGAGTTTGTTCTCATTTCTAGGTAACCACTCAGGAATTAGGATGAAATCGTGTTTCTTAGACAAAGTATATATTGACAATGCAATGTTATGTAGATCGGGTTTGACACTACCCCGCGTGATTATCTTTGGCACGTTTGAATTGTCAGTACACCATTTGATAGTTTTGTGGGAAACCACGTGTTGAAGTTCTAAGAGTAAGTTAAGGACCGCTGCTAGTTCGCGCCAAGTTGAGCTTTTACGTTTTTCTGATTGTGACCAGTTTCCTTGAATCTTGAGATTTGGTTGGTTTTCAACATATCCGCCGTAACCTACATCACTGGCATCTGAATAAATGGTCATAGATGGGACAAGCCTGAGTCTGATGGAAAAGCCGTTAAGAGAAACGATGTTTTGGGCCCAGAATTCGAGTTCAGCTACAGTGTCGTTGCGTAACTTTATCGATTGATTCCAGGAATCACTTGATTCGATTGATCTATATGAGTCACGAGTCATTAATCTAGCAATGGGGCCCAATGCTAGGGACATCGAGATCACTTGACCCGTGAAACATGCCAGCTGTTTAACTGGTACACAATTGTTGGCTTTGTGTGCCGTAAAAATTGCAGAGATCGTTGACAGAAGTTTGTACAGTTTCTTCTGTGGTATGCGAAACAGCAAATCCCTGGAATCAGTGATGAGACCCAAGTATTTTATTTCTTCGGTGGGTTCCCATATGCATTTTGTTTTACTAGGAACAAAGCCGCTATTGTTGATGGTATTTCGCACTATATTTTTGCTACTTTGCGCTGAAGCATGGTCTGATGAAATTATAAGACCGTCGTCAATGTACATGAAAGAAATAATACCCTGAGAGCGCCAAAAATACACTAGCGGCCTTGTTAGCTTAGTAAAAAAGGTGGCATGCGCTGCTTAATCCAAATGGAAGGGCAGTAAACATGTAATATATAACATGGTTATCGCAATGATGCCAGGAAAAACCCAAGTATTTTTGATGTGGCGGAAATATTTCTACGTGGTGATATCCAGATTCAAGGTCGAAAGAAAAATACACCTGGTTACTGTCAAGTGCTGGAGCGATATGGGCGAGGTCTTCGTACTTGAACTTTGATTTCCAAATGAAATGGTTCGGATGCCGCAAATCTAAAACCAAGCGCAGCTTTTTACCTTCTGCAACGGTTAAAGGGTTACAGCAATATGGCGGCGAGTCTAATTCTACAATGCATCTTTTTGTGATCAATTCGGAAATGGCGGTCTCAACAAACTGGGCGTGGTTTAGGCTGGACTTATTGTTTTTCAAAACAATGGGTGGTGGTTCTAAATAAAACGGAATCTTATAACCTGTTTCTATAACATCTAATCAAAGGGGCTTGCTTTGAGAACATTTCTCCAGAATGAAATACAAGGTTTAAGTTTACCTTTTACGCCTGTGGGCATGTGACCGGGTAAATCGCCTTCAGCCGATTCCCAGTTTCTAATGGCCGGATGTGTCTGAGAGTCCGGTGGCTGGAGTTTGCAGTCTTCGTGGTTGTCGTAGTGCACGTAGGGAAGGGCAACTGGTCCGGACGTGTCCAGTAATGCCGCACTGGAAGCAGGTGCGACTCTCTGGTCGGTATGGGCTGCTGAAATGACTGGGGGCGAAAGGACGAAAAGAATAAGGAGCACGAGATGGGGCTCCATGGCTGAACTGGGAAGGACGAGTGGGCTTCACCTTAGATTTCTTGAGCTCGGCCTTTTTGGATGCAGCAGACTTTTCGGCCTTTTTCAGTCTTTTTTCGTCTCCGGAGTCATCTGCCAACTCGTCCGTGATGTATTCTTTAACGGTTGCCCAGCCTTGTGTAGATCTATCTGCAACCTTGATAAGCTTCTGGCGTTGTTTATTCAGCTCTATAACTGAACTAAATAGACCCAATCCGGAGTTAAGGTCTCCAACTTTTATTGATGCAATGGCCGATTCTACCAGAGCATTGAGTTTTTCAGTATGTCGAAACTGGTCTTTGTTTCCGATGCTCTTAAATTCATACTCAATTTCAGCTGATGTCCGTTGTTTCTTGATTGCAGACTCCACTTTGGTGTCTATACTGCTTGACAAGGTTTGTATTGCCAAAAGTATGTCTTCATTCGAAGCCTCAGGATTCATCTTCTAATTTGTTGTGTACGGTATTATAAGATTAGAGCATAGAGAACGGACGATTGAGCGAGGTAAGTTGCTCTACCGAGAGTGATTGCTAAGCTGAAAACGCCCCGTTTTAAGGGAGAATGTGAAAGGAAACCTTACGTAATCATGGCACGCTCTAACGAGCGTGCTGCACCTGTCGTGCAATAACGAAAAGAAAATTAACTTTGCAAGATCATTGGAGACCATGTATTACAACCATCACTCTGTTCGCCTTGTAATGGCAGTAAACAAAAAACAAGGATCACGCGTTCCATCAGGTAAACCACAGAAGCGGTTCAGAGATTCATACGGATGTGCTGATTGGCAGCCCTCAGTGTTTCCAAATGGAAAGGACAAAGAGTCACTTGAACTAAAAAGAAACTGGCTCCAGCAGGAGTACCCAAAGAAGGACAGAGATGGTGCTAAAGTGAGAGAATATATGAAACTGACTTATATTAGCCAAAGATCTGTCATTATCAAGCAACCAGCTGTTTCCCTTATGAATGTTAAAGAACAGTGGCCTTTCCTGTTTGAGCAAATCTATCTGCTAGATCATTTTCAGCATCTTGTTGGTCATGATACCAAGACAGTCTTCATGGATAACATCACCTCAAAGGGTAAAACAATCATGAGTTTTATGGAAGACAATAAGAAGGTCAGCAAAAGATGGAGAAACTGGTTGAAAGTGCTAAAAATCAGTCAACGACACCAGAGAGAGTTGAATATGCTGGTGCACTTTGCACATTGCCAGACTACTTTGGAGAAGAGGAAAACCTTTCAATCAAGGGATTTCAGGTACCAGATTAGGGATCGTAATTAAGAAGTTGCAATGACATAAATGCATTATACAAATGTGACGTTTCACACATTCTGTTAAACTATGAACACAGTATGGGTGATGTCACATCCTTATGCACACTTTACCCTAACTACAGTTGTATCCACGGAAGCTTCTTAAGCCTAATTGTAAATTATTTCAATAACAGATCTAGATGCCAAGTACAATTATTTAATAACTAATGGATCAGTTGAAAGTTTTCTTTAAATACTTTTCAAGTGGGAACATCTTCCAGTTCTGACTTAAAGCCATTGGACCTTTTCGGTTCAGAAAAAAATAAAAGTTCACAGATTTACAAATAACTTACAGGGTTTATAGAAGGCAATGGTGAAAGACTTCTCTTGAAATATTATTCCACAAAATGCTTTACTTTTTGAGAAAACAGCCAAACAATATAAATTCTCGTTAACGAGAACTACGGATTTATTGTAAACACATGTCATGACACGGCGAAACGCGCGGAAACAAGGGTCTGGGGTTTTTCCTTTGTTTTCTCCCGACTCCGATGACCGATTGAGCCTAAATTTTCACAGGTTTGTTATTTGATATAGAAGTTGTGGTACACAAAGTGTGGGCCTTGGGCAACACTGTTTACCGAAAGGGTCCAATGGCTTTAACCAGATATATTCGGCATTTGTTTATAGACAAAAGGTACAAGTACAACATCAGTATTAAACCCTTACTTTTCAATATCATGAAATAACCAGTGAAAAATTCATCGCGTGTTATATGCTCTTGTTATGAAAAATGCTGACAACAGCTTAAAGGGACACAAAGTATAGCAGTGTCATGGTAATTACCAATGTTGTAAATGGCCTCTAGTATTTATATATTTTGAACGTTATACATGTTTGTGATTTGTTTTCTTTTTCTTTCTGTGTAAAGGAAACTGCAAGAAGCTCTGACTTTGACTGTGACACGGATAGCCCTGTACTGGCCTATGCAGGTAAAAAATACCCTCGAAAATAACTGACATTTTAGTTCCCCAATTTAATTTCACCATTAATAATGACTTGAACATTGAATGATAATTTTCTCACCTGAAGTACATTTGAGTTGAAAATCAATCATACTTAAATTTTTGTGCATATGCTTAGAAGGCTAAGTATAGTATTACTGATGGAACTATGGTGTTTCCCATACTTAATGAAATCAATCTTAAATCAGATGGTTTATTGTTTCCAATAAGACATTTTGTCTACAGCTTTGTGCTCATATTTGAAATTGATAAGTGAACTTGCCAACATTTTTCTCAAAAACTGAAACTCCCACACCCTGGATCATCTGAAAAATACTGCAATATTTTGTGGTCAACAACAAATGTCACCTATTCAACATTTTAAGCCCACAGATTTCCTATGCTCATTAGACTTACCCTGTGTGTCTTAAAAATATTAACTGTGGGTAGATGTAAATAAAGATTTGGTAAAAAAAAATTCCTCATTTTATAACCTAAACTGGTCCTTTTGTTATTTGCATTTGCAAATAAATTCATGTTTGTTTATATGATTGTTTCTACTGCAGGTGACAACCCCTTCCTGAGCACAAAATGTGCAGTCTGCATCGAAAGGAATCCACTACTCAATTGCAGTGATCTTCTCAAGGGTCTTCAGATGTGGTTCGTGGTGTTCTATGTTTTCAATCTACAATACCCACCTAATATTGCAGCTACAAAGGAAGTGATTCATGCAAAGGTAATTATTTTGAAGCACTTGTATTATTTTTTCATTTTGGCCAAGTGGAAACAACTGCAGTTCAACTGCACTAATAGAGCGGCTTTAATGTGATGTACTCATTTTCCAATAGATATAGTCCTCATGTGAGTGGTGAAAAAATTACAAGTCTCTAACCTCACGTTAAAGTGGTGTAATTGCCATTCTATTCGATATCCTCCAGTGCAAAATTTGTCAACGTTCAAAACATCCTTTATGACATAATTCAAGAGAAAAATGGGTTCATTTTTGTACGGGTTGTTTTGGTTCATTCGTGACTTCAATTTGAAACATGACGTCATTGGATTAAACAACTAATGAGTTTTTTTCATCCAAGGAGGCATTTTTGGGGAAAAAAAAGGTATATCACAAAATTGAATTTGACATTAAAGACCCTCTTTAACAGTGTGATTAAGTCAAGAGTGCACAATCCAATAAATTCAGTAAAACTGTTGGAATAAATCAACCACAATTATTTTGTTCATAAATGCAAACAAAGATACAACCGCTTTTGTTCCAGTTAGTTTACCTGCCAAACTTGTGTGACTTAAGACATACAAGTGTAAACCGAAATGAATACTTATGTTCCAACTATTGGCAGATGAATTGATTAACTTGGATTAAAACAAATAATAACTAGGAACTTGCACAAATTTTAGGTCAGATTTAGTTACAGAAGATGTAATTGATCAATTTCGTTTATATGTATTAACTCTGCGCTGCACTCTCGTACAGTCATCGACTGTACCATTGTAAACAAATTTTGTATACTCATTAACGGTACAGTAAAAAATTACGGGTTTTTTAAAGTGCTAAATCGACCATAAGCCGGATAACACTAGTAGCAGCAGAATTAGCTTGGGGTGAGTCTTCGACTTAGTCACCTTTAACTTCGTAGCCGCATAGAATTCCCCTGAGGCTAACCCTGACCCCAAGGTCACACTCCAAGGTCTTAGATCTAGACACTGTTACTTAAGACAATAATCAATCATCCTGTCACTGTTCTAGACATCAGGCAGACACACGGGGTCGATTTCACGAAGCGCTACGAGGCGTCGTAGCTCAAGTTACGATGTATACGCGTCGTAAACTTAGGACGTGCTCCCCCATCGATTTCACGAAACTTACGATGCATTCTAGACGTCGCAAATTCCTTGACAACGAGCTAAGGTACATCGTAACTTACGACCACCCAAAGGGTCGTCTTAACTCACATTGCTCTAGTCTCAAAATGGCGTTAATGCTGCTTCTAGACAGAGAAGCTGGGCGGGCATTACGCCGAGAAAGGTTATTTCCTGACCGAAGATGCCCACTTGATACATTAACGGACGATGAAATTTACAGGCGCTATCGCTTTACACAAAATGGAATTGTTGGTTTATTGGAAAGGGTTGAATTAGAACATGACACAAAGGTAAATTATTAAATAAATAAGCATCGAAGAAAATAATGTTAAATTTTGTTATTTATTACATGAACACATTATGATTTATTTCTGTAAACTTACACAAGTACAAAACACCAGTGATTAAAATCCCTAAAGCAGTAAAAGCAAACTGTCTAGCGCCACCATTCGTTTGCTCAAAAAACATGAAAACTATAAACAAACATGGCGGCATCCACGCGCAGTGTCTTTCTATGCACACAACTCGTTACGTTTTTGTTTTAAGTTATACTCTAGCCGAATCATGTTGAAGCTGTTAAGTTTTACCTAGACAGTTTGACGACTTCTTAATAAAGCTAGGCCTAGTCAAATTTAATTGAACCTTTTTTTTAAAGTTTTTTTTACAACACCATTTTCAGTTTCGCTGTTTTTTTATATATATGGTACAATTAAAATTTAATGGAATTTTGTTATAAAATGATGTTTTAGTTTTAAACAAGTAGTGAGGTGAGTTAGAGTTTAATAGATTGAACATCATATGCAAGAGTAGCCCAGGTTTGACTCCTCTGTAACGTAGGACAAATTCTAGGTTAGACCATGGAGGAAGGAATAGACTAGATCAAGAACATTAAACATTAACAAGTTCCAATGAATTGTGTGGGTGTTGTTACTTGAAATGAATGTGTAATTATAATGTCTTAGTCTTGAATTTAAAAAATGAAATGGGTTGGGTTTGGACAGTTTTGTAGGATACACCTGAAGACTATTTTCCCTTCCACTTAGTCATGATGGTTGATAAATACAATAGTGGGTGGCGTTTATATCCTGACTGAAGGACTATGCCAAGTATCGAAGTAAAAGTAGAAGTTCAACAGTTTTTGGACGGTTTATATGACCCTTATTATTATTTATTTTATTTCATTAAAGGAACACGTTGCCTTGACTCGGACAAGTTGGTCCTTGAAAAGCGTTTTGAACCGTTTATTATAAAATGCATATTATAGTTAGAAAAACGTTTTTAAAGTAGAATATAATGATTCACACAAGTATGACTCGAACTTGAACGGCTTTCCACTTATGTCGCGAACTAACATGGTTGGCAATTTTTGGGAGTCAATAAGGTGACTCCCAAAAATGGCCGACCGTGTTTCTTCGCGACGTAAAAAGAAAACGGTGCAATTTCGAGGCATGTTAGTGTGGATTATTATATTCTACTTTTAAATTATCTATCTAACCATTTGCATTTAATAACAAACGTTTTTCAAAGACCAACTCGACCGATCCAAGGCAACGTGTTCCTTTAAAGGCAGTGGACACTATTGGTAATTACTCAACATAATTTCAAGCGTAAAACCTTTCTTGGTGACGAGTAATGGGAAGAGGTTGATGATATAAAACATTGTGAGAAACGGCTCCCTTTAAAGTGGGGTAGTTTTTGAGAAAGAAGTAATTGTCCACGAACTTAATTTCGAGACCTCAGATTTAGAACTTCAGGTCTCGAAATCAACTATATAAACGCACACAACTTCGTGTGACAAGGGTATTTTTCCTTTCATTATCTCACAAGTTCTATGACCGATTGAGCTCAAATTTTTACAGGTTAGTTATTTTATGCATATGTTGAGATACACCAACTGTGAAGGCTAGTCTTTGACATATATGCCAATAGTGTCCACCGTCTTTAAGACATTTCACAAATTTCTTTGAATTAATAACAAAATAATTAAACTAATACAAAAAGTTATTCGGTGTACTACTGGTTAGAATTACTACCATACTAAACTATTCTATACAGTTTTTAAATTCACGAAGTGATCAACAACATTACATAAAAAGTAGACGGAGGAAGTGGTTGAATAACAACTAAACTGTGTGCACATAGAGATTGAATGACACCACAGTCTCATTATTATGATGTACATTTTTACATAAATAAAAATAAAAGGTGCCCCCAATTAAAAAACAAATTATGACAATTTTGTAATTTTTTTTCAAAATGACCATTGAATGACAAATTATGGGGATATGTTGCCCTCAAGTTGGATCGGGAATGCAACATGTTGTTGGTACGATAAAATCTAATAAATATTATATTTACTTTCACAGCGCAGCAATGCAATCTCAGGACAAATGCAACTCTTGGTAGCGCTACGATTTTTTGCTACTGGGTCGTTTTACTCAATAGATGGAGATCTTCATGATGTCAGTATACCATCTGTGTGCAGAATTGTTCATCGAGTTTGTGGTGCTATCAACAGATTAGCCAACAGAGTCATCAAATTTCCTGTTCAACAGCACATGTGATGACAACCCAGCGAGAGTTCTTCGCCATCGCAGGGTTTCATAAAATTGTCGGAGCTGTTAATGGGAGTCATATCCGATTGTATGGTGCTCCTCTACTGGATGATGAACATCTGTATGTGAATAGAAAGGGCTGGCACAGCATCAATGTTCAAGTCATCTGTAATGCTCAGTATCAAATCACCAATGTTGTAGCCAGGTAGCACTCACAACAGTGCCATCGTCAACAGGAGTGTCATTGGCGACATGTTCACTGATGGCAGGTTTGTCTATTTTTAATTATCATCTGAACACAAGAAAAACAATTATAAAATAAAACAAAATGAATGAGCAACACTAACATTTAGGGAATAACAGTGTTCATACCCGGTCTTCACTGCGTGGTAATGACCTTGGTTGGTGGCTGGCGCTGTTAACGGACCGATCCGGAGTCCGTTAAGAGCGCCAGCCACCAACCAAGGTCATTACCCCGCAGTGATGACCGGGTACAAACACTGTTATTCCCATTAATACATACTTTTTTTAGCGAATTAAACGACTAAAATTGTCTAAACTTTGTGACTTTTCTCTCGGCGGTACTTCCAGATATGTTCAGGGGCCATATTTGAGCTTTTGATGGTTCCCATCTCTTTCGTGCGTTAATCACATTACTGATCTTTGAGACCAGTGACTCCTTGAAAGAATGATCTATTTGCTGTTTTCCAAAGCCGGTCTTTATACCACTATTAACACTCTCACACATGACCGGGTTTTGACCAATATCAGAGACTTGAAACCGTCCAAGGTATTTATTAATGTAAGTTATCACAAAAGCGGAATAAATTTCACCCTGCGAACAGTTTGTTTGAATTAATGACATCAGGTAAGCGATATAGAGCGATCAGAGCCGACTCCAACCGTACTCGCAATAGTTTTATCCCAGTGCAATAAGGTTACTTAATGATTAATACTTTTTAATTTGTTTTGGGGGTTTGCAATTTTGTTACTGTTATTGTCTCTCTGCATATTGTGCGCATACTGTTTATTTGTTCGTTATTGTATGCCTATGTGGTTTTAGGGTTTTCTGTATTTTTTGTAATTTTTGATGTTAACATTTTTAGACTCGCAAGCCGAAGTGAATTTCACTGTATATATTTATATGTGTGACAACAAACAATTGAATTGAATTGAATTGAATTGAATTGAATTGAATATGGAAAAATATAGCGTGTCTGCGTTCCATATTCAACGAGGCCACGGCGCTACATCTTTCCGTATTCCACGAGAGCCAGTGTGATAACTTAAATAAGCTCAATCTTCTGATATCAAATAAAGAGAGTTTATAAAATCTGACTTAAAACAGCCAATCTCATTTAAGCCATTTATGCTGGTCAGTAGAAGATCAAACTTGACCCCCTCACATATCCATAATATACATAACAGACATTTAACAATGATTTTGCTTTATGCTTGAAGAATCGAAACCTTAAATATAACACAACATACCATACACTTTGTTTTTAGTTTGCAAGGATCGTTGATTGGAGACTCTGGATACCCTCTCAGGCCTTGGCTGATGACTCCCATTGACAAACCGACAACAAATGCTGAAAGGAATTATAACAGGTACAGTATATAAGTGCCAACACCTGATGTTTCAATACTCCTACAATATGTTTGTTCCTAATTCTAGTCTTTATGGTAGTGCACAATAGTGCGTTCATCACAAAGGTAATAAACCTGTAGCTAATTTTTATAATTGTGGCTGTTCTTAAGACACCAGTCTGTGGTAAACGCAATGTTGTATGCAGTTTGTCAGGAAATTGGGGCTTCTTAACATAAGAATAGACGAGACCCCTTTAATCTTTCATTGTTGAATAATTTATTTTGATAAATTAACATTTTATGAAGGTTTTCTCCCAATTACAGATCTCATCGGAGGACACGAGTCAAAGTGGAACAGACACTTGGCCAACTTAAGCGGAAGTTTCCTTGCCTTGCACTCGGTCTAAGGGTATCCCCCACAAGAGCCTGCGAGATAATAAAATCCTGCTGTGTTTTGTTTAACTTTGCCAAGATCTTGGGGGAGCCAGATATTGAGGAGGATGTTGAGGTTGACGAGGTAGAGGAATTGCCCTATGAAGGTGTACTTCATGGGCGTATAGTTAATGAATATTTCAACTGAGTAAAGATTTTGTTGAGACCAATTTTTCGCATAAGTTATACAAGAACATAAAACCCAAGAAAGTTTGAATTGATAACATTTTATTTCACTTCTTTGAACAAAAACAGGAAGTCAAAAAAATTCAAACCGGCCACCAAGATTACCCGGTAGCTAGAGAACAATTTAATTGATGGTCGTGGGTTCAATCTCACTTGAGTTATATTCCTGTGAGTTTTTGCACTGAACTCGGTACCAAGTATACAGTGCTTACACACATCGGTGTAAATATATGGGTAAAACCAATGTTAATATCCCTTATGCAATTTTCCATCTATTGGAAACAAATTTGTTTTAAATTTGTCATGCTGCTTATAACAATCTTTCTGATGTTTTATTGACAAAAATATATTTATTTAACCACCTGTGTACATGTGACGTATTGAAATTTAGCTTTGAGAAAAACTCTGCTAGGGTTTGCTACAGCTAATTTTGTTTTCTCAAAATAACAGATAGGCATTCAAGTTTTAAAGGAACATTACAGAACTGTTATTTGCTACAAAAACCATGTACAAAAAACTTGTAGAAGTTTGAGATTGATCGGCCTTCTTGGTCACAAGAAATAGTCTAAAACTGAAAAACACATTTTGCATGACATCGAATGCACAGTGAAAGAATAAAACACTGACAAATTATTTTGATTTATTTCTCATCTAAGTATTCAGACAGAAAATATTTATGGGATGTTTTCTACTATCATCATCAGACCGTGTAAGTTTTAAGTAAATCTGTGTTCTTCCCAGTTTTTTTCTTGTCAAATCTGTGAAAGTTCTTTTAAGCAAAATATTTAATAATAAAAGATGCAAGGTTTGCCCACTCAACAAACACAACAATATGTCTGAAGTTTATTTATTAATGATCATAATGATTAAGTTAAATATATGTAAATAAATTGCAATAAAATATAGGTTTTGGCCAATTTCAACAAAATATTCAATCAAATACTTCTTGACTATATGGTTCAGTTTAGTTTGAAAATGACTGCTTCATCTCATTAGCTATCATTAGTATAAAGGAGTAGGATTTGAAACTGCATGGTGGAGATAAGACACAAGAGTTTGCGGTAACACCATGTAATAACAATCTCTAAATGAGTTGGGGTTGTTCTGAAAAGAACCAATGGCTTAACTCGACGTTTCGATCAGTATGCTCTGATCGTCTTCCAGCATTCTCCAGAAGACGATCAGAGCATACTGATCGAAACGTCGAGTTAACCCAACGGTTCTTTTCAAAACCACCCCAACTTATTTAGAGATTGTTATAACATGGTGTTACCGCAAACTGTACTATATAGTAGAAAGGAGTAATTCAATTCCAAAGACAAATTTCTGGTTGATCCACTGACAAAAGGAGCTATGGAATTAATGAGGAAGAGTGTTTTGAAGGAATTTTATACAACATTGAAGTTGACAGGAACAACCAATAGAAAAATTCTTTGTACATGTACAATTTTAAAACAAAAATTAGTTCTTTTTCAGAAATAAAGCCATGAACACCTGAAGGGTGTGGCTAATATCCTTCAAAGAAGTGGCCACAGAAGTGGACTGCCTTAAACTCTCCTTGCATATTTCTATCCTTTCCCTTTCCAGTTGAAGCTTTTCTCTCTCTATTGCCAATATGTCCTTCTCTCTTGTGCTTTTCTGTGGTCTTGCACTTTGACTGACGACAGGAGTTGACAAACTCGCTGTCTGCACAAGATCACTCTCGTCATCCCCTCCCTCTTCAACGTCTCCGAGGAGGAGGAGGGGGAGGTTGAAGAGGGAGGGGATGACATCAGTGATACCTTCAAGGCAAGAAAAACATATCTAAGCAATGTTGACAATTTAAATAGTTTTATTAACATTCTAAACTTTGATTTTATGAAATAATTGTGAATGCCAATATAGCCAACATGTCTTATTGCATGAAACAAACCAAAAACATTTATGATGTTTATTGTTAGTTTCTTTTTGGAGAAGAAAGGATGTCTCAGATTTAATTTTAAAAAATAAGGGCTACAATTAAAAAGAAAGTCAGTACTTAGAACAAACTTGTTTTTGTATGCCTTTTTTCATTTTATCTTCCAGTAGGCACTAATCCAGTAATCAGATGCTCGAACGGGAGGTTGGTATAAAAACCCATATACTACTTCCATTTTTTTTTATTGCACAATGTGTATTGTGAGTGTCAAGGCGTCACAAACTCTGTATACGGACAGTGCAAAATAACATTCTAAACTTTGTACATGTGCATGCTATTCGTCGTGAAATAAATTTTAAACTTTGCGCATTGCCTGTGAGACTGGAAGATAAATTCATTAAAACAAGTAGCCTTGTTGGATATGGGAAGCAGAAGCGCTATATTTTTCCGCATTCAAATCGCGCATGTGTGATAACTTATAAAATCTACCTGTCTCGACATCCCTTAGCAACGCTAACACATCTGGGACTGTCTCGCCCTCCAGCTTGTCAACACTCCCGTCTTTCGCCACCACTGCCATGGCCTCCAACACGACCTCATGTGTTCTATCAATTGGTGGTTTAGGACCTCCTCCTGAAATTAAGAGAATAAAATAACTGAATTTAATAATCTTAAAATTAAATGTTGTAACTGATTTTATGTGTTAGCATTTAAGCATTAATAAAAGTTTAAAGGGGTTTTACTCTCTACATTGTACTCTCACACACAAGCTAGTGGACTGAATAATTTCACTTACCTGTCTTGTTCATATCCCTGTGATATGCTTTGGCAAGGCTCCGTGCATCTTGCCACTTTTTCCGGACCTCTGAGCCCCTCCGCATTCCCTGATGACCTCTACAGCCTTTTTCCAGTGGTCCACCTTCACCTGGTCCACCTGGACTGAAGCCTTTGCGCGTCCACGCCATTTCTTTCGCCTCTCTTCGTCTCTTGTTAAACGGCTGTTTCGTTATTACACCGCGTATTTGACATAAAACAGCCGTAGTGCAAAAAGGTCATCCTCGTTGTAAAACTTCGTTTTATATAAAGGGCATTTTCAATGCGTTGCAATGCGTCGTTGGAACGACGCGTTTCGTGAAATCGTTTATGCAGTACGTCAGAGCTACGATGCATCGCAGAGCCGCGATGCATCGTAAACCATTACGATGCATCGTAAGTTAAGAAGAGCTTCATGAAATCGACCCACAGTGAGCTAGCTTGAACATACAGAAAAATTAATAGTTAATTTGGGCAGGCCTATTTTACCCAACATACCTAAGATTAAATGCATGCCAACCTAAACTTTATTGAAATTGTGACTAGTGTACAAAATTAGTTGATATTTTTAAACCTTAAATATGCAAAGAAGAGTATAAAAGTCGTGGGCGAGATAAATTTTCAAAAAGAAATGTCAGATGTTGTCTTAAAAAAAACTTTAAAAATAGGTCAACGTGAGCCACATTGATCACATGAGATATGGGTATAACCCAGTTCCAACAAACCAACCATTATTCCGGCCTATCAGGAAGAAACCACACATCTGCCAATCCCAGAACTGCCCATATGTACTGCTGACACAGTTGAAAGCCAAATCATTGTACAAACACAAGTGGATTATGATCCTACTCCTGTTGAGCCGGATCACCAAAAGTCTCTGCTAGAGCCAAACGTTCCCCAAAACATCTGAAAGATTACGCTTTGTACAAGGGATCACACACACACACACACACACACACACCAATACATGTGTACACTGCAGATCGAGGACATACTTTTCATACTATCCAATGGAGGACATTGCCAAAAGTCGAATGGTACTATACTAGGTAAAATCATGGAGTGGAGGTAATACACTTTGCACTTCATGGAGGTAGAAATAGCTACCTCCTTGTACTATATTTTGCTAAAAAAGGGAGATTATTGGTGGTTTTCGGCAAAATAAACATAGTATTTATATAGATTCAAAAGTAAGGGTATTTGGACGATTTGTTTTTTAGTTGTTTTTTTTAAGGCCTATCCTAAATGCAAGTTGATATGTTTCTCCAATTCTACAACAAATTGATACACATTTTGACTCATAATTTATTAGCTGGTATATTTTCTGTTTGTTTTTGTCTTTGGAATGGTTGGTCATGATTTTTTATATTTTTAGACAATAGTACAATTGCTGTCTTGTTAGCCTAAGTCTTGTTTAAGGACTTGTTTTACTGTGGGTACGTCTTCGAAATGTTTTCGATATTAAAAAACTTACTGTAACTGATCAATTCAATTTATTTCCAGGAGTTTTACAGCAAGACAAAGTTAGAAACAAAGCTTGAAACAATGCCAAAGGTAAGTTTTAATTTTGATCTCACAACCATCTTACAAATTGTAATCTGAGTATAACTTTGCCATAATATTACACATTTGATAACAATACTTATTTTCCAGTACGCGCTAACCCACAAATGGTATAAAAACCTATAACCTACTTCCATTTTTTATTGCACACTGCATATTGTGAATGTCAATGCGTTACGCTCCGTATCCGACAGTGCAAAAATGACATTCTAAACTTTGTGCGCATGCATGCTCTTCGTCACGAAATAACGTTCTGAAATTTGAAACTTTGCGCGTTGACGTACGTGAAACTGGAAGATAAATTTGTTATAACATGCGCGCTCTTGGAATACGAAAAAATATAGCGTGTTGGATATAGGACGCAGAAGGGCTACATTTTTTCAAATTCCATGAGCGCTTGTATGATAACTTATACCATAGCGCGTCTGCATCCCATATCCAACGAGCAGCCTCGTTGGATATGGGAAGCCGTATTCCGGATATTATTCCATATTCAGCGTGTTATAACTGATAATAACTTTATAAAAACAAACAATTACAAATTTGTACAATTGACCTTTCTTGTTTATAAATATTTAATATTTCATTGACTTTTTGACTGTAGGAAAAAAAGAAAAAAAAAACTTCACTCGCACTGAGAAACAAGCGTTGGCCGAGTTTTGCAAGGCAAACAGAAAGACGCTGCTCGGCAAAGCTGGACACTGCTCGAATCGGGTAAGTATGAAAATAAGTAATTATGTGGATGACAGTGTCTGACTCTTGTGTGTGTTTTTGTTTTACATTTTCTTTTTAAAATAGATGTTGAATGTGTATTGATAATTCTACATAGAAGGGATTTGTCAGAACCTGCAGACTGCAAATTTACATAAAACAAAGTTTATAGAAGACTCTGATGGCTTTCTAGCTCGGTGAAGAAGGTCCTTCATGGTAAACCACTGATCAACATGTCAGGATTAGAAGAACAGTTTTGTCACAGGCTTTTGTGAAGGACAATCTATCTGCAGATTGCGCAAACATATTTCATTCTGTCAATGTACTTTCTAGCGATCTCAACAGCGTCTGCATTAATAAAACTAAATGTATGTTTCGTTTTTTAAATTTTATTATAAGGGTTGAAGTGAGAAAGCAAACATGTTGGCTAGAGGCCGTGGAGGTGTTAAGAGCAGCAGGAGGGCCACAGATCAGAAAGTGGGATGATTTTCGAAAGAAATGGAATGAGCTGAAGGTCCAAGCCCAATAATATCAGCTTAAGAAAAGTGTCACCGGTAAGCCCAAACCTTAACACTATCGTCATTTGTAGGTATTTTACATTCTCTTTACAAAACAAGACGCTGTTAAAATAAATAAAAATTGTACAAATCCTTTTGCTGTGGCTGCTATGCATCTCCATTGTGGAAAAAGCAATAAAGAAGGAGAGGGGGGGGGGGGGCATAAATGATAAAAATCACTGGATGAATGTGTTTTTAGGTTTCAATGTAACATGGATTTTAGCACACCGATGTCAAAGCAACTGTGCTCAGTACAGCATGACTACAGAAACTCCAACAATGTATACGACACTCTCTTAATGCAGGCCTATCTGGGACTGAAATTATGCTAAAATGTGTTGTAAATTTTGTCTCTTTATTGAGAACACGCAACAACAACAGAATTTTTGACATTTGTTTCAGGTGGTGGACCAGTTCCTGCAGTGGATTTAACGCTTCAGCTTGTGCTAGATGCCCTAGCACCACAATCTAAGTATGGGATTCAGGGGCAGGACTCGGAAACAAACCCCTTACTAGTTGAGGTAAGTAACAAAGTTGAGCAGATATAACCCAAATTCCAGCCATGTAAAGGTTTTTCCTTAATCAGTACATTTGGAAGAATTGTGTTTAATTCAAGCTTTATATTCAATGTTTGAGAGTCGGGTTGTTTCAAATAAACTTGGGGTTACGGCTACAG
This sequence comes from Asterias amurensis, assembly GCF_032118995.1. NCBI lineage: Eukaryota > Metazoa > Echinodermata > Asteroidea > Forcipulatida > Asteriidae > Asterias > Asterias amurensis. The sequence continues at coordinate 9,774,601 of NC_092657.1, read as the reverse complement.
TACAAGACACTCTTAAGGAAATATTGTTTTCATTACACAAAAGAAAACAAAAATCTTTAAATAGATTTAAAAAATAAAATGAACATGATGTGGAAAACAGCCACATTTTGTTTTCCTGAAGGGGTACTATTGTAAATTTATTTCTGTAGTTTAATTTACTTGCAGGATTCAGAATCTCAGAACACCGAATCTCAGGAGTCCCAGAGATCAGAACTTCCAGAGAAGGAAAACACCAGCAATGGGATGACTGCCAATGACACAAACAGAAGCAATTCCCTTAACAACAGCAACACAGAGAGCTGCAGTACCAGCATTGACAACAGCACTAGCTGCAGCAAAAATATGCTTCTAAATCAGCAAAAACCTTATTCAAGGGCAGCGAACCCTCGACACATTGAAGCAGAAGAAGAGCTTCTGAGGATTGAAAACATAAAGGTAAACCTTTTGAGGGAAAATCTGGAAGTTCAGCGAGGAATTTTGACCTGCCTTCAGACATTAACAACCTCAGCCCTTTTCAGTTCATTCCACTCATAATTTACCTTTAACAATCCTATTTGTAATTGTCAACGACCAGTCTTCCCACTAAGTGTATCTCAACAAATGAATAACATAACAAACCTGTGAAAATTTGGGCTCAATTGGTCATCAAAGTTGCAAGATAAAAATGAAAGAAAAAACACCCTTGACAGAAAGACAACGAACATGTTAAAGGGTCTGTGTACTTTTTGTAGGTCACAAAACACAACGTCCACAGATTTACATTAAACTTACAAATTTTGAAGATAATGATAGTAGAAAGCTACCCTGAAAATATCACTTGCCGGGGCATGTAGTTTTAAGAAATGATTAAAACAATGTCATGAAACTAATTTTCATCTCCGTGATCATGGGACAAAAATTATTTTAGCATGTACAAACGTAATTCCAAGACTATCATTATCTTCAAAAGCTATAAGTTTAATGTAAATTTGTGGACATTGTGTTTTGTGTTACAAAAAGTACCCAAATCCTTAAATCAAACATGAAATTTGTGTATTTGTAATAACCAATTTCTAATTATAAGGTTTTACAAAGCTGTTAAATTGAAAAATAAATTGACAAAGGTTTATGTTCCACAACTTGTTTAAAATATTAAAATGTTTGTTACCAACTGGTTGATGAACAAAATAAAATAAAAGAAATTGTTAGTGGTGAAAACGAACACCCCAAAATAATTGCTGTCTGATTATAATATAGGGTTAGTGTTATAATCTACTTAAAAGTTTGTTCCTCAATAACTCCATGACACCTTGCACTGAAATTGAATGGACACAGCATACCTTGTTTTGTTAGAAAATTAAACAAAAGCCACAAACTTTCAAAAGAATACTCGTGTGAATCCTTGTAATTCAACTTTATTCTTTTTATAGCTACATTCAAAGGTAGTGTGTCCCTTTAATTTGACATGGTGCAGTCTTAACCTAACTTATAAACTTAACTTAATCTTCCCCCCTAACCAAAGGAATTATGAATCAGTTCTGCCCTGGCTTGGTTCCCATTAATCTGTGCAACAATTTCATCTTCCTCCAAGTTGTTGTCGTTTTCCCCATCTTGCTGGTCATTTTCTGGATCAAGGTGAGGCTCCCTCAGATCCTTGCTGATGTTGAATAGCACACAACAGGCAGTTATGATGTTGCAGGCTTTTCTTTGCACGATCTGCATCCCTTTACCAAGCAGGCACCGAAATTTATTTTTCAGTTGCCCATTAACTTGTTCAATCAGCACTCTAGTGTGGGCATGTGCCCATCCAAAACAAAAACAAATGATTTAGACGATGTTTATAATTGTCTGTTTCTGATAATTTGTAAGTTGATATTATCATAGTTCACCAGCATGACAATCTTGATCTTTGCTGTCTATTTATTCCATGCTTTGTTACTGTCAATGCAATAATTGTTAAAATAAATTATTTATTTATTTGGGTATAGTGAATAAATATTGTTTAAAAATTGATTTTTGGTTCACACCAAACTTTAAATTTTTTCTTGAGAATACATCAATAAATCAAGCTTTAAAGTTGTAGCTGGCTTTGTTTTGTTCAGTACCTGTTGTATGTTCTTTCTAGTAGGTTGTTGGGATGGGCAACAGGTGTCATCAACCATGGTCTCTGTGCGTACCCTGAATCACCCAATAGAATACCCTGGAGATCACGGTTTTCAAACATTTGACCGATGAGACTCTCCTGCAAGATGCGGCTGTCGTGCGTGCTTCCGGGCCAGCGTGCACATACGTTGGTGATTTGGAACTGTGCATTGCAAATCAGTTGCACAGTGATGCTGTACTTGCCCTTTCTGTTAATGAATAATGCTCGTCAGGCCCTGCATGTGGATTACAAAAATACTGAACGTTCAAACTTGGTGGACAATCTAAATGCCCCTTTTTAAGAGTCTATACCTTAAGGTGCAATGCAGCTTTGTGATGCCCTCATGAAACTGTACCAAAACAATTACAAAACTGCACCTTACATTAAAGTGGTGCAATATTTATCTCATTTAGTTTCATGCTTCTTCATGCAATTGTAATGAACCTTGGAGCAAATTGAGACCATTTAGGCCTATAAATCTAAAATCAAGATGTGCACACTATATATTTGCAACTTTAATGACATATGCATGTCTCATTTTAGTATTGCCTCTAGTTGACTTCCCTTCCAGCTCCAACCGAAAAAGTTTGGGACCAACTGGAAATATTGCATTTTTCAGAATATACGCCCGACTAGAAATTTAACCATTGAAAACAAACACTAGAAATAAATGTAGGCCTACAAGTTGAACGCAAAATATGATAATTTGAGAAGTTTTTGCTTACCTAGTTTGCATCCATGAAGCCCAATATGGGTTCCGTCAACTATGCCAACTACTTGGGGGAGCCCGGACACTGCAAATAGTTGTCTCTGCGTATCTTGCACTGCTACCGATGTTGTTGAGAATTTGATAGTATCATTTCTTAGATGACATAATACCGCTGTCACTCTTCTCAGCACTCTTGAGCAAGTGGAGATGCTACAGCCATGCATCTCACTGACACAATCAAACAGTGAGCCAGTCGCATAGAACCGTAATGCAATAAATACTTGCAAACTCGGTGGTAGAGCATGGTTTCTCATTGTACACGTACGATCTCGCGTGCGGGGTTGTGCGGTCACTTAGTTTGCCAACGCGCATGCGCGAATAATTGATGCAAACTCGCGACCTTGCCAACGATAGCCACACCTATATAAACAATAACTTTTTATAACTTTTTGAGGAGACTTTCGCGGGGATTTCAAAGGGGACTCTGATGAAAAACTACGAAAATATAGACCATCTTTTCTCAATGAAATCAGCAAGTTTTTATTCACGCCAAAGAATTTAAACATCGGACGAAAATAACAGATTTACCGGTTGCTAAAGGTAGGATATAACACATATTATTTAACGGAAAAACGTCCACAATTAAGCAAAATTATCTCACGATTTGGAGTTTTGGGGGACTAATTTTAATTAGACGTACACAGAGAATATTATCATTAACCTCAATGTACAGTGTTTGGTTTACTCGAAATTAAATATCTGTTTCTTTAAATAATTTTCAGAACAACAAAAATGGACGAACATATGGCAGTTTTAAGCGCCCTCTGCCGTGTTTGTGGCAAGAGGAACATTAGTTCAGCTCAAAAACAGAAAGGGAAAAGTGTGATAAAGATAACGGCAAGCCTGCAGACAAGAATAATGAATACCTTCTCAATATGGCCGGGGATGACCCAAATGTGCATCCAAAGTGCATGTGCCAGGCATGTCTTTCAAAGACAGGGTACAGCACTCAACACCCAGAAATTGCAGTCTCTTGGCAACAACATTGTATCGATTGCCAGGTATGGGCAAGATACCTCCACCAATGTAAAGGGGGAAGACCAACTAAAAAGAAAGGGGGGCCTGGCAGACGTCCCAACATAACTCCAACAGAGGATGCCCCTGAACCCCAGCCCACAAGTATTGACAAAATACCTCAGAGGCCACTTACATCACCTGTCACTAAAGAAATGGAAAAGGTGGCAACTCACATCCTGAAAGCGAAACTTCACCAATCCAAAGGACTGACAGCAACATTTGTAACCGGGGGACAGGTGAATAAAAATACTTAATATGACTTTTTTGGGATTATAATTTTCAACAAAGTATTTAAATATTTATGCTTAATATAATTATTATATATATACAAACAATTTCAATAAGTACACACAGGACAAATATGAGATAGACTTTCTCTCAGTGCTTGGTCAACTCATGCTGATTATGGCCTTGTGAAATAAATTCTGGTCCAGTTAAAATATTGAGCTACAAGCCCTGAAATCTTGTGGATATTCCCCCCAAATTCGAGCCCTGAAATATCTAAAACTTCATCCTATGTACAACATATTGTAACGGGGCTGGAAACCGCCTGTTCAAGTAATAAACTCGGCAAGAACGTACACTCGGAGATCAAGTTACTCGTCCGTAGGTGATAACACTTTTATTGGGTCTCAGATGTCTTCACTTATTTCTGTATGTGCGTAACGTACGTAAACTAAAGCCTATGTGGATGACGGTGAGTCGGAGCGTCAATGTGCGTCTGCAATCGAACACTCGCTGGTTGTAAGACGCGCTCCTAGTACAGTCTAGCCGCTTCTCACCGGGTTAGAACAAGTCACGATCTGAACCCCGAGCTCACATTTGGCTCGTCTTTAATAGCTTTTAGCAAGCGTTAATCTTACAAGAAGCCAGCGTTACAACAACAAGATGCCAATCGCACTACTCTGATTGGTCATTAAACACAAACGCAAGGATTATTCCAAGTCATAATAATCCTTGGCTAACTTAAGGCGCAGGTAGCCTAACTTGGATAGGTCATCGAACTTTGGATATTTAAGTATAGAGCACTAATTATTAATCACATTAGACAAATACAAGCTGATGACTTTGAACTTATTTCTTATCTTTCCTAGGTTTGGTAATTTAATTAAGTTTATAAAGGCACCTGTGTTGTAATAAAATAGATAATAACGTGCTTACTGAAATTTATTACTAACTTGTATTTTCGTTACACTCCCCAACTTAAGACAGAAATGCGTGCTCGCATTTAACTAAATTTGAATTAGATACATGTAAGACTAAGAGCACAACTTATAAATCAAACTTGTCCAATCTTTCAACTTGAATTTGTCTTTAAATCATAAATGTACAGTAATTAGTGAATGACTTCTCTTGGATTGTGTTGTGAAAAACGCTACACAAAAAAATTCTGCTAGTTAGTATAACCATTTTCAGTCTAAAAGAAATCTGATATTCAATATTTCTTAACGAGACAATTTCCGGATAATTTAAACAAACTGGTTGACTGTACCAGGCAGTCTCTAGTCCTATTCCCCTTAAAAGAAAAATCCCATGAACTTAATTAAATCATTAGATCGTTAAATCATACCTAGTGACAAACAAATTTAGAATATTCAACCATTTCATTGCAAGCCTACACTCATTGGTCCTCTAGTTTAGTCATGTAATTTAAATAATACACAGTAATAATAATGAATATTGAATGTAAGCATCAATTCTTAGTCTCTTGCTTTAAAATAACAGCAAGATACAAATATCACAAAAACGAAGTTGGTCCTTATTTGTAGACACATGTTATTAAAATTTCCTTTGAGGTTGCTGCAACATCAATAAGAAATTGTAAGATCAAACAGCAAAAAGGGTAAAATTGTTAAAGTTTCTTACCGCAACTCTTGTGCACGACGGAACCTAAGGGCGCCGCCATTTTACATTATTCGCGCCTCAACTTTAGAGGGCGCTACAATTTTTTGTCGTTTCTGCTGACGCATCGCGTCCGGAAGCGGCATAGTTATTATTTTCATTTAAAGCTTAATTCCCCAATTTTGTTTTTATGAACCCATTTTACACTGTCCCTGTGTTCGTTCTTGTGCCAACTTGTATCTTACCAAGCTTTTGTGACGACTTTTTCTCACGGGTTGCTATGGTCATGTACACGGGAACTGTCGAGGGTGGCTAACCCTGGCGCGCCGGATGGCCGGGCTTGATAGCCCCCTTCGCTGAACTCTACACACTCTGGTTGTCTTTCTAATTTAACATTTACTGTATTAACATGGACTGTTGGAGTAACTCAGTGCAGTTTGCTTCTGGTAGTGATGACAAGGTAGACCCAGCATTGAATTTTACACCCCAAGTGACAAGGTGTGGTGGATGACTGAAGATTACTCTTCATACGATGAGGCCTTTCCAAATAAATTTGAAATGGTCCCGCCATGCAGGTACACCCCCCTGCTACGCCTGGCTGGGGCAGTAGAAGGAGCTTATTCCCTCACTGGTGTTACCTCAATAACACCCCCCTCACACAAGAAGCATAACTCTCCTGAGTTATAGGTAGAACAAGTTTGAAGAAAGACGAGATGAGAGATGATTCACTTCAATTGAGATTTATGGACGTGTGCCACTTCCTTGGTCCAGCTGGCTGACTGGGGGACGGCAGGTTATACTCGGTGTATTTAACCTCGTATTTCCTGCTGTCAGGGAAGACAGCCGACTCTGTAACGTGGCGAACCGTTAAGCCAAAATCAATCCTATGGAGTTGATCACCTCGGCTTTTTGTAGTCTTGGTATTTAGCGCTTGTTGCCTCATCCAAGCAACCTCTCCACCGGCTGCCGTCTTAGGTTGGTCTTTTCTTGCGGCTTGGAAGTAAAGGGGATCCGGGTCAGATTGGCCATTGCTGGGAGATTTGGGGTTAGCATGGTTAGATCTGACGGAGGTCGTTGACGTTGTTGCCTTGAGCTGCTTCTTTTTGTCTTCCTCTTCTTTAATTCCATCTAATATTTGTTTCGTTGTTTTCTCGAAGTCTTCTACGGCAATTTTATCACAGAGGGGGCTGGGCTGGCTGGCTCGTAATCCATTGTTTTCTGGGGTGTAGGGGTTGACATTGTATCTAAAAGATCTTGGAGGTTCCGCTTACCATGCTTACTCTCCTCTCTTCGGTCCCATTCTCCCCTTTCTTCTCGACGATCGCCTTCTCCTCTTCTCTCTCGCCTGTCGCCCTCTTCTCTCTTTTCTGATGTTCGGTGGGCATCTCCATCTCTTTTATCTTTCATCTGGCGGTCTTCTGTCTCTTTCCTCCCTCATCTGGCAGTCATCTCTCTCTCTTTTCTCTCGCGCTTGATGTTCACCCCTCTCTCCCGTCATGTATTTTCTTTGACTATTTTCTGGCGTCCACCGTCGTCTTCCCTTGTTGTCATTTATGTGGCTGCAAATATTTATAGTGTGCTACTTGATACTCCATCGACGGTGTGATGTGAAGTGTGATGGTGTGCGCGTTTAGTTCGTCACGTCAAGTTGTTTTCAAACCAGGCATTTCGGCATTTTGTGTCTGTTGGTTTATTTCTACGCGTGCGTACTACACTACGAGTGCATAAGTACTCTATAATGTCCTTTTCTAGTTACTATATTTTTGTTTTGGTTTACACCTGTTTCTTTTACTTCTTCTCAGATTATTTTCTTTGTTGTCTGTCAGAGTTTCCTCCTGTGCCCTTTTGTGTCTATCCTTAAACTGCTCTCGTTTCTCTTATCCTCTGAAGGTCTTTTTCTGACTTTGTGGTCCTCCTGACTTGTCCCGCAATAAGGCTTGAGTCGGTTGCTGTGTATTACTTTCGGTTTTGCTTTTGGCCTTTTCTGTATTCTGTATGTCACATCACTCAGCCTTTTTGTGATGACATATGGGCCTTCCCAGAATCTCTGCAGCCACGAGCTTGATGATTTGTTTCTGTCTCTGTTTCCTTTGTGGATCGTCATGATGTCATGCTGTCCGCTTTGTGTGTTGATGCCTTTCTTCAAAATGATGGCGTGATTTCTAAGCTCATTATCATTGAATTCAATTCTCTCACACTGCCGACAGTCGCCGCATGGTCGTCTGGATAACCCGTCTGCATTACCATGCCAGGTCTGTGTTGAATTTCGAAAGTATAAGTACCCATCATCTCAAGCCATCTTGCCGTCTGACCTTCTGGATTCTTAAAGCTCATTAACCACCTTAACGCCCCATGATCTGAGCGTATCAGAAACTCTCGTCCGAAGAGGAAGTGGTGAAAATGCTTTGTTGCACTGATGATAGCCAGTAGTTCTTTTATTGTCACGCAATATTTGCGCTCAGCTTTGGTAAGAGTTTGCCATTGTAACCCACTCAGTACTATTTCCATCAGTCGTTCAAACGTAGCGGGTGCATTGCAGAGTCCAAAAGGCATCACTTTGAACTGATAGAACCCTGTGTGGGTAGCAAATGCTGTTTTTTCTTTATCTTCATCAGCCATCTCGACTTGCCAGACCACTCCTGTGCTTGGGACATATTGTAAGTCCAGCCCTCTCCTGATCATCATGCTTAAATAGACCAGCTCTATTTAGGATCAATTCCCATTCACTAAGTTTACTGCCGCTTTTCTCAGTTAACTTGAGAAATCGCAAATGTCCAGTTATATCATCAGTGCATGATTGCAAAGGAATAATAGTTGTATTATCAACAGCAAAATATGCAGCACCACAAGGAGAATCGTCAGTTCCAAATGAACAAGTCATTTTCAAGCAAACAATTCAGAAAATAACACCGAAAATCACTCTATATTTATCTCACTTGTTATGACAGGCTTTGTGTGATTCCACAGCAGTCTGCATGTGTGCATAATGGAGACATGTAAATAGCGCCACCAAGTGACCATCTAAAGCCATTGCAGAAAATAGCGCCACAAAGTGATTGGCTTAAGCCAGTGCCGGATCTTCATTTTTTTTTTATTTAATTGAATATTAATTTGATTAAGGGGATAACAAAAAAATGATAAAAGAGAACAAGAACAAATACAGTAATAGCAACAAAATTCCAAGGTCTACCCCCGCGGTACTAATAATATAACACAATTGCTTGCCCGTAGATATAGCTTTAAAGCACCATTAAACATGAAATCGTCAAGGTCCATTTTTGTATTTCACTTTTATCCTAACCAAATTAATTTGATCTGATCCTAATTGTTAAACTTGATTGCAAAATAAATGAAATTTATTTTAAAATCATGTTTTTTAAAAGGAATGTCTAACTTGTTGCAAACTTGACAAAGCACAAAAAGACAACTACTTTAAGACCTCTACCTCGAGGAAAAAATAAGAACCCACACTTTTGAAAACATAGGGCTGTTGCTGAAGGGTGTGCAATATGTTTTTGTAAAGGACATTTGGAAATTGGCCTGAATATAGAAAATATTTAAATCTCAAAAAGGGCAAAAATTCCATGTTTTCCTTTTTTCTTTTTGGCAAAATGGAGTAATTTGGTGCAACAGAAAAAAATGTTGCTTAAGTAGTAAGCATCTGTACTGTTGTGTATGCAAGCACAATGGTATGCTAATTAAATTTATTTTTGTTTGAGATCAATAGGTTGCTTAGTTTTTCTGTAGTACCTTCTGTAAATTTGAAGTAAAACTGTTTTTAAGCTGCTTCTTGTACATGATTTTGGGCTCATTTTTAGGATGTACCATTATTTTCCAGGGGGGGGGGGGGTACTGAAAAAATTTTTAATATCATTTTTGTAAATAGTCTTCATAGTACATCAAAGTTGCAAAGTATAATTGGATTCCGCCGACACCCATCTTTCACACCTGCATGACCCTTAAAAAATCTTACACTTAAATGTATATCATCAAATTTAAACATAATTTTGTTTTGCCCTCTGTACAGGGGTTACAAGTTTCGACTGTTCGTGTTTGGTGATTTTGAGTACTTGTGTAAAATATACGGCCTCACTGGACCTTCAGGTAGGTTTGTCATACTGTCATAACACTAATTGTTGTCTTATCTTAGTAACATAGCATGTTTTCATACCTTGAAACTTTTTATTTTATTTTCACAGGTAGACATAGCTGGTTGTGGTGTACAGTATCACACTCCGACATGCTCCTTCCTACGGAGCTCCACGAGTGCCATACCACTTATCTAGATAACTACATAAATTATCTTGCCAAGTCAACTTTTTAAAACGAAAAAACCGACTTATCAAGGTAATTTATCTCACCAGGAGAGTTGAACGTAGGAATTAGCCACGATAAAATATAATTTTTCAGAATTCATTAAGACAATTTTTGACAATAGTTTTAAAATGCCAGTTTTGATCAAAGTATCATTTCAATTATGAGTAATTTTCACTTTTATCAATGGATAAACCAACGTTAGAAAATTATTTTATGATTTCAAAAGTGTGGTGGTTTATCTAACCCTCACTGGAGGCTCAACTTACCCATAGTCCGGGCCGGGAGAGTTGAACCACTTTGCCAAATATTTTCAAGCATCTCCCATGAATAAACAATAGCAGTCGGTTCAATTATTATGTTATACTTCGTAAGTCAACACTCTAAACTTTACTTAAAACATTTAATTAGGGATCCTATGTTTCATCTCTGCAGAATGGTGCAACATGTATTAATGGCTCAACTCCCCTGCATCTCCCCTACACTAAGCTATGGCCACGAGAAGTGTAGAGTCAAGTGTTTGCAAGCTGATAAAGAAAATATTCAAGTGTATATTGTGGAATGCGGTATTACAAGAACAACTATTTATATTAGCTTATAACAGTTATAATGTGTCCAAGTTTTACGGTTTCAAAATCAATTTCTTTGAAAATTACTTCTTTCTGGAAAACTACATTGCTTCAGAAGAAGCCGTTTCTCACAATGTTTATACTATCAACAGCTCCCCATTACTCGTTACCAATTAATGTTTTATGCTAATAAGTTTTTTTAGTAATTACCAATGCCCTACTAACCACTGCTTTAGTCAATCGAATTTTACTCTTGTGTAGTTAAATAATATAGTGTTTGGCCCTAAAACCACATGCAATTATATTTGAATGCGAACACACGCGATATTGCCAATTTTTATAGCATATATTTTAACAACAATAAAACACCGAGCTTGCCTGGTAAAAACTAAGGTGCAGTAAGTAAAGAACCAACAACAGCAGCGGGTATAATGATCAACACAAGCATTAATCAAAATTGACTCCTATAAATGGCCTACCGTGTTAAAGTCGACGAGGTAAAAGGACAAACAGGCAATTTCGAGGCACATTAAATGTGTGGTTCATTGTATTGTACTAAACCATCTTTCTACACATATGCATTTTATAACAAACGGTTAAAAACGCTTTTCAAAGACCAACTCGACCGGTCCAAGGCAACGTGTTCCTTTAAGTTTTTGTGTCTGCTGATTTCTAACAGAGGAAAGTCAACACACTATATGATAGAGATTTTTTTTTAAAACTTAACAACTGTTGATAATGTTCTTACTTTGCTTTTGGTGTATTTTTTTCCTTGCAGAGTCTATCAGCTCGCAAATATCTCTCCTTGTACTTGCGATGGTGCAATTTGGGTTGTTCACATCGTTTGTACCAACTGAAATAACAACTGCCGGTTCGTGCATTATGTTGTTGGATCTGAGTTCCTGCAAAACCAAATTTATTATTAGCATCATGTCATACAACAATAAACCCATAAAAAACCCAAATAGACATAGTACCTTTGTCATTTTTGAAGTCTTACAAACAGAGGCTCAAACTGACCAATTCGCTAGTGGAAAAATGGATGATATTTTTTATGTTCAGTCAAATTAAGTTTGTGAATAATGTTCTTCTATATTGACCAATTAAGATAAGAACATAAACGCCTTCTTTTGAATAGAGGAATAAGATACCAACTTACTTTATGGACGTCCTTCACCATCGCACCCGGTGTGCAGTTCACTCCCATTCTGTAACCTGATGGACCTTCCAGACTCACATGGCCCTCTACCATGGACCTCCATTGCGAGTCTGCAAACACAGTCACAATCTATAAAAACAAATAGTTTGTTGCTTAGAAAAATATACACACATAGTAAACAAACAAACAAAAATAATCTGTACTTTTCTAGCGAATATGTTTATCTCGGGCTTGCAGAACCCTGTGATCAGGTCTGAAATTTAAGATGTCTTTTGCGTCCATAATATTGTTCATGTTGATTTTGAACCAGATATTGGCCAAGTCGAAACTATCAGTGGGGCGTAAAATCGAAGCCCATTTTCTTGAGCTTTAATGATTTGTACATTAATTTCGTGTAACTTTGGAAAAGGGTAACAAACCCTCACCCCAAGGTCAATTTGGAATTTCAATCAAACGCTTTGGATGGGTTATTATGGGCGGCCATAGGGTCCAAAATAAATTTAGAGGACAAAACCCACAATCAAGAAAAAACTCGCAAAAGAAAGACGAAGTCTAAATAAAAGTTAAAACAAACTCAACAACAATCGAGGAAACGTATTTTTGAACAAAGAAGAATCCAGAATAAAACTAAAAATGACGGAATAAATAAAGTCAACATTAAAAAACAAACAGATAAAAAACAATCACTGAACGAATCCTTCAAAAGAACAGTAAAACCAAAGACCAAAGTACAAATTAATGTCAAACGACTGAGGGCGGTTCTCAAAAGCTAAAGAAGGGTAGCGAGAACTGTCAAGGCCGCGTACGAATGATTGGGCTGCGGCCACCTGGCAGTGCGCGTCATTTTGAAGTCGTGCCCGAATGGTTATTTTTTCCTTTGGCTGCGGCACATTGGCTTCGGCCGCGACGTCACAGATTTCAAGCCTCACGCGGAGCAGAATTGCTTGTGGCCGGGAAAAGTGTGTGTGGACGGTGGTCACTGTCGTCTGTTGCTATAGACGATGTGACCTCTGACGTCATACGAAAACCATAACATGATTCGCGCGCATACCGCCGGGCAAAACCTTAATGTTTTGGCAGCCAGCTAGAAAGTGTACGCAATCCCCGCGAAACATGACGTATATAGTGTTTTGTCAACAGAGGGCGGTTTGAATGTAAACATAGGTCACATTGTCTATAGTAGGGACCTTTAGATTTGGGTGAACGCGGACTTCGTTCACGTTGTAACGTTAGCCTTTTTTCAAGGCGCTTCGCTGCGTCGCTACTCTCGCTGGTCTCTTTTCTTGAGTGGCATGAGTGACATAATTATGTGTGACGCGTGCGCCTTTATGAAGGCTACGTTCAAGTCGAGCACGGCTGTGTTTTTTCCGAACGTACGTCCAAACCATAGTTTTGGGGTTCTCAACTTGTGCAGACAACATCGGTGACGACTTGACGCATGCGCAAAGCCTCAGCAAGATGTAGTCACATGTCAGTTGACGTCTTGGATGCAAAATCTAAAGCTGCATGTTGTCTGCACGTTGTGTCGTATGAGGCGCCAATTGTAAACTTGTAATTTAACGAAGTTATTTACATAATAAAAATAATTGTATCCACTATTTTTACAACACAACGCTTTCGTTGCCCTATATAGTGAAAGTTGTCGAATATGTATATCAAAATAACTGCATGGAGCAAAATTAACAAAATGAATTTACACATAAAAGAAATCATCATTGTTTGCCAAAAAAGAAAAAAAATGCAATCGCGTGTATAATTATATATAAAAGCTTCGTACAACAATGAGTGGCTAGATGGCCTTATAATAAGCTTTCGATTCAAACTGGACCTTCAGAGGCATAAACAAGTACAAAAAAATACATTTCCTATTATAGACAAAGCGGGAAATGGATTAATAGACCGTGGGATGATGCTCCAAATTCTGCTTTTCAGTGCTCTACCCTACACAACTACTTACATTTGGTCTCAAAACTTGAAGAAAATTCAACTTACCACCCAAAAAAAGTCGTCAAGCACAAAACTTGCACAGTATGGATTTATTCGCGAAATGAAGCACAATAATACAGCGAGAATAAATGCCTGAACGTGCAACACAAAAATAGATGACTTATAAGCTCGGCCAATCATAGCGCATATGACATGCATGCGGATGTGTGGACCAATGAAAGAGCTTGTTTCGAAGTCCTGTGGTTTTGTGGCCCTTTTCGAAACGACGGCGCCTGCGTTGGATTCAGCTTCAGGTTCCCTTATCTCGTCTGAAGCCCTGACTGAGCGCGTACGCAAAGCACGCACAATTGCCAAAACAACCGCGGGGCCAAGCTAGCATCCGGAGCCGAAGCCGTGGTTTCGCGAAGGATTTCAGAAAGATGTCGTCTACGCTTCCCAGGAAACTTCGTCCTGTGTGAAGGGAAGAAAGTTGCGAAGATCGGCTCGTTTTATGTTACATGAAAACAACATAAATTTAATCCGAGCTAGTTCGGGAAAATAGTTATCGCTGGCAGGAGTTCGTTGGCCCAGCAGTGGTTAGGAAAAACATGATCATCATGACATGTGAAAATGTGTATGCTTGGACGCCATGGATGATGACATGACAGCGACCTACAAAAGATAAGACCTTCCGATCCAATTTTACCAGAAAGCACAGCGGCAGCTGCTGGTTGGAGCATGGAGGAATAAACTAGTTTATTCCTCCATGGTTGGAGTACCGTGGATGTACTAGTGGAAGTTGAAGGTATTTAGGCAACATTTCTTTCCAGAATAAGTTGTGCTTCAATTCGAAGCAAAGCAGTTAATCATTTTTTTTTTTTTTTCAAGTCATGAAGTTAAACAAAATGAAATGCTCCGATCTCTCAAATAAATGAAACGAAATCAGAGTCACGATCACATGATGAGGATACACATTAATTTTGTTGATGAATCATGATGATGACACACATCGGTTTTAGTTATTTACTTAATACTTGAATTAATAACAAAAAACATACATCATATTCATACATGCACTGTTACAATTAGTAATTACAATTACATGTACAGACTACAGTATGAAAAATAAAAAACATTAAATATTCAATGCACTAGGCCGATTAAAAATGTACACGATTCAGGAAAAATTAAATTGGCCCTTACTTACTAAACTAAAACACTGAAGTGGAGGAAGGGCAAGGGTACATACACGTACCCCAAGACCCCCATACTAATCTTGTGATGAAGTATGCTTGAATAATAATAAATAACATCCCCATCTCTATTCTTAAAATTCTAGAGGCAAACAACCAGATTTCTTTGAGATGTGGTATTAAAATTAAAATTTTGTATTTAAACTAAGGGGAACAAGCCTAATTTTGTTTTCAAATAAGATGAGTAAACTAGGGCCTCATTTATTTGTATTTCTTTTCTTTTCAGTATGACATGTCCGC